>NC_134800.1:54005148-54030148 GCF_046742065.1 Oratosquilla oratoria
GCAGTCATGTGTAATGTTTCAACTGTTCCAGTATAACACCTCAAACAGCATCGGTATAACATATGATAATAATAATAGTATTATTATTATTAATAATAATAGCAATAATAATAAATGATAATAATAATAACAATAATAATAATGATAATAATAATAATAATAAATTATAATAATAGTAATATCGTTATTATTATCATTATTATTATGAATTATAATCATTATAAATTATTATTATTATTATTATTATTATTATTATTATTATTATTATTATTATTATTATTATTATTATTATTATTATTATTATTATTATTATTATTATTATTATTATTATTATTATTATTAATACTATTATTATTATTATCATATGTTATACCGATGCTGTTTGAGGTGTTATACTGGAACAGTTGAAACATTACACATGACTGCCGGACACAGCACGGGCCGGGAGGTGGGAGAAGTGGAGTGGACGGAATGCACGGCGGAGTATGCAGCTAAAAGACGCCCAGGACAACTCAGACATAACACGGTGACAAAATATCACGGTGACATTTATTTTCATATATATATTTCCATTTTTCAAAACTCGTATATTTATTCTTATTATCATTTTATTGATTATGTATCGATGCTAATTATTATGTTGTATTATGTGATATACCATGATATGATTTGGTTTGGTATATTATATTATATTTTATATTGTATATTGTGTCATAGATCGTGTTGTGTTGTATTATTATTATATTACTACTATTGTATTATATTGTACCGATGCTGTTTAACATATACTGGAACCAGCCACCAACCACTCCGCAAGGAGGGAACGTGGGCCTGACTCACTATATACACCGCCAACTTCGACCCAGAGTAACACTCCTCTGAAGAAGCTATTGTAAGCGAAACCGGTCAGGAATAAACTCGATAATCAGATAAAGACCCGTGTTTCCCCCTCCACCTTTCCCATAATATATATATATATATATATAGATTTATATATATATATATATATATATATATATATATATATATATATACATACATATATACACATATACATATATATGTATCCATATTATATATACATATATATGTATACATTATATATATATATATACATATATATATATATATATATATATATACATACATATATATATATATATATACACATATATATATATATATATATACATATATCTTTTTCTACATTAACGAGATCAACATGTGATATTCCATCCATCGGTCCCTTTGAGTTCGTGCTCATTCAGTATAGGGTATGGAATCGAAAAAAAAGTGCCTTGAAAACTTGTATTTTATTGTTTTAAACACCTAATTTCTTTATCTTTACTTTTTGATTGGTCTATACCTTTAATAAAACAACATTTTAGGCATTCCAAATCCGTCCTTTTCAAGAAATCTGAAATGGAAAAGTCATATTAGGTATAAGTTTCATGAAATCAGGTTATTGACTTCAACCCCTCTTCAGGATAGCTTCCTTGTACAGGAACTTTGCTTTCCCTGTACAGAAGATTTCAAGTGTTTTTGTATCATTATGACATTTGGAAGTAAACTCTCCTACTTGGATCCGAACCCTCGCCTGAACGACGAGCAAGGAAGCCGCTCAGGCGAGGGTTCGAATCCCAGTAGGAGAGTTTATTTCCAATATTTTAAATATGGAAGGCATTTTTCCATTCTGACATATATATATATATATATATATATATATATATATATATATATATATATATATATATATGTATGTATATATATATATATATATATATATATATATATATATATATATATATATATATATATATATATACTTCTACAAGTTGTTCATATCGCCCTATCTTTCTTCTTTCTTCTAGTGCTTTTATTTCTAGTTTCCCCCCATAAGTTAGTCCATACAAACCTGGAACCCTTCTAGTTATGCCTCGTTGAAAATTTTCCTAGGTTGGCTCTATCCTTTTCAGATACTGGTATCAAACAGCTGCCGGATATTCGAGGCCGTGTCTTGTGTGGCGAATTCCTCTCTGTCTCTCTCTCTCTCTCTCCTCTCTCTCTCTCTCTCTCTCTCTCTCTCTCTCTCTCTCTCTCTCTCTCTCTCTCTCTCTCTCTCTCTCTCTCTCTCTCTCTCTCTCTCTCTCTCTCTCTCTCTTTCTCTCTTCATTTGTCCCTTTGCCTCCTAGCCTGTATATCTTTGCCCATGTGCTTGTTTGTCGAAACACGCCTCTTTGTTAGTCATCTGCCTGCTCCTACAGCGTCTGTTTTTCCGATCTGGTGTCCGATCTGTTGTACTCTGTTTTCGCAATTCATCTTTGCGCGACACCGAAGGATCCTAAGATACAGTAACGACAACAGAATTTATGCCCTATACGTAAGAATCCGTTTGAATATGATCGCATCTTTACTAGGATGTAGGATGGGTGGAGATACCAACGTATCCACAGACTCACACTTTCGAATGTCCGAGGAACCACCATTGTGTGAAGACGAAGCCCTTATTACTGATGGGACACTTCGCTCGTTTGGTCTTTCTTAAGTACACAGAAGCAGACAGGTCTCGGATATAATTACAGTAAATCCCTGTGGAATGCGGAAGAATCGTGGCTTAAGCACCTTAATTACACTTTCTAGGAAGAGAAAGAATGCGGGGGGGATGGGGATCTGGGTCAAAGGCTTTAACAAGGGTGATGCCGATAAGGTTATCACATTAAGGACTCGTGGAAATGGGATTGAATTGGGGCAAATTTAGATTAAGAAGGAAATAGGCAAAAAGTTGGTTACCAACAAAGTAGTTAACGAATAGAATAGACTTAGTAATCATGTAGTGAGCGCTGAAAGAGAAGATGACATAGCTTTATGGATAGGGATGAAAGGTGGTAAGGGACGTGGAACTCCCTAGTGTAGGCCTGTAGGAAAGAGGGCAAACGCAGAGTATGGGATCCAATATGTTTGACGTTTCGCCCAGCGGGGCTTCTTCAGAAATAACTGAAGAAGCCCTGCTGGGCGAAACGTCAAATATATTGGATCCCATACTCTGCGTTTGGCCTCTTTCCTACAGTGCTGTTGCAGTCGTTGCTGCGTTTACTCATAGATGTAGGCCTTTTGGTCTCTTGCAGTCTCCTTCATTCTTAAGTTCTTATGGTGCAGGAGGACTTGCAGGAGGGGTTTTGGTCAAGCTGAGGTGGATACTTGCCCACTTTGGGCAGAAGAAGCCAGTGGACAAGAAAAGGAAACAAAGGAGGAGTTTTCAAATCTGCTGGCTACGTCTAAATGTTTGTTAAAGATCTCGCAACCGAAGCTTTGTACAAGAAATAAAAGATTCGTCCTCACTTGAAAATGTTTCTTCTGATATATTTGTCGACATTTGTTACCTTTATGTAATCATGACTTTCTATGCTATCTTAGTGGTTGGATTAAGGAAAGAATAGCTGTGAAGCTTTGTATGGGAGTCAAATTAAACGCGTGCGATTTACTAGCTATCATGGAGGAAACAATCAAATCTTTTTTTATGTTACATAACTTACACTGACTCTATCCATAGCCAGGACTTTCGGATTACTTTGTTGTCCAAAAGTCTTGTAACGGGATTGAGGCACGTATAGTTGTGATAGATCAACAAGAACGAATATTGACATGATTCGTTCGCTGGACTCAGCTTTTCAGCTAGACGTCGAGAAAACCACTGATCAGACCAGGTCACCATCATCTTCATTATGGTGGTACATTTTCTAGATTTTACTTGGCTTCTGTATATATATGTATAAAAAATCCCCTTGAAAAGGACCTCGAGAACCGAGCACTGATACGGGTCTCCTTGACCACGCCTAAACTTCCCGAGCCACACCCAAACCGGATACTGGTTTCACACCACTATCCCTCATTTTCTAACAGACCGTTCTTCACCTCCCACAAAGTCTGATCCTGTGAAAGCAAGAGGTCTTTTCTAGAGAGCCTATGCCATGCCACTTGGTTTCATGCCAGGCGATTATAGTTAGATAAAGAACGATCATAGATTAACCTTTTCACCACGTTGATACACTTGTCATGTTTACTTTGGCTCATCAGACAATTCCGTTCAATTATGGAGACCACCCCAACTAAAGCCTTTCATAAGTAACCAGGACTGTTCCATCTCAACTTTAGAAATGGTCTTCTGGGGATTCACTGCAAATAAAGAAGTGCTGAAGATCAAGGCGTAGGAGGAGTGGATTTGTAGAGGACTTAAAACAGTGGTTTTTAATCTGGGATCACCCGCTGTACCCCAAGAGGGTACGAAATCTTAAACTTTGGGAATACGAGACATGCTAGCCAGTTTAATGCTCTATTTGTACAGGGACTGGCAAACATGTTTTTTTTCTTCTAATAAATTATCATTTTCTGCATGCATTATCTTCCTCTGTAATTGAATATGTCTAGTTTGTCATTTAAAATGGTATCACTGGTCTATACTGTTTTTTATATAGAAATATTTCTTTATAAATGGGTACAAGAAAATTCTGTGATTTCTCAATAGGTTAAGAATTATTTCCTAAGTGACAACCTAGCAGTACACTGTGTCGGTTGCTAGTCCTTAGCAACGAGAGGAGAAAGAAACCAAACGCAAGGGAACGGAAACATGTCAAACCAAGAAACTGGGAATCCCTCATCTTGGGGATGGTCCTGGGAACGATGAAGCTTTCTATTTTGGTGATCCTTTGTCCCTAAATCTGGGCTTATTCTTATTACTTAATGTAGACAAATTTAGGTACAAGAAGGGAATAGGCAAGAATAAGCGAGTGAAGTATCATGTTTTTCGATGGAGGTTTTGATTATAAGACTGACTTTTTTTTTTTTACGGAAAGAGTGGTGTGCATGTACTAAATTTTTAGAAAGATTCAGATTTCAAGTCAGCGACTAACCGTATTTTGGTTGATTCTTTATACTCAACGTTATGAATAGGAAAGGTGACATACCTTCAGGTGAGTTGACCACCATGGGGGCAGTCTAAGATGTATATGTCAAAAAACATATCCAAAAAAGCTGTGCGTAAGGGTTCAAATTATAAATACTTAGACATAGCTAATTTGAACGACTAGTTTCTTTTTCCCAGAGCCCTGATATCCTCAATCTGCACGGAATCTCCATATACGCAGAGTATACTTGTGATGTAGTAGTGCATTGATTTGCTGACTAGCCTGCTCAGTAATGTTTATTCTTTTTCTGCACAGAGTTGTAGTTTTAGTAAATACACTGACGTCAAGGTAGGGAAATATGACCTGAGGAAAGTCCTACAAATTTACCCAAGCTTTATGTCACGATAATGAGCTCAGGTCTTCAATCAACAAACAATTTTTGACCATGGTTAGCTACTTTGAACTAATGATATATCAAATTATCCTGTCAGACCAAGACCCAACATAGGAACTATGTTTTGGTCTGCTACAGAAAATCTTGACTGTACTACCGACACCCATTTTCTTCCTCCTTTCATCTACAGATGCTTCAACGACGGCGTGTGTGTGGATGGGGTCGACTCTTTCCGGTGCCTCTGCCCCGGGGGCTCCTCGGGCGTCCTCTGCGAGTGCATGGAGGCTACCGACGGCATCGCCTGCGAGGACCTCCCGGAGTGGTATGTAGAAAGGCCTTTTCAGCCTTATCTCGAGGTCCCTTCTCACCTATTCCCCACGAAAACACCCGACGGGAAGAACGAGTCTGTTCCAGATGAAAAGCCTTCACTGCATCCAACCACCAGCATCACGGGTCTGGAGATCGTCCCTCTCACACCGACCCTTCCTCCCAGTTTCGAATCCATCACGTATCTTTTATCGTCATCGTGGTCGTTTATGTTGTCGTCCGCTTTCCCCTCTGAGGAGAGCAGCGTCATCGTCGAGACCTCTTTCGGGACTCAGGATCTACCACCCACCGCGCTCCCTTATCCTAGTGCCAAACCGACGGAACACTTCGAGTCTTTCTTTTTCGGCAAAGCTTCACCGTCCTCCTCGTTCGACGATACAGCGACCTTCTATACAGTGATAGAAAGAAGCGAAACCATATGGAGTGAGAGTCTCAGCATCGAGTTCACACCTGCCCCTACCATATGGATTCAACCCACCGAAGTTCTTCCAGAGGAGTCTCAACCTCAGACTTTTCCCGCCACTGCCTCCCTCGAGAGCGAGGTTCCTAAGGACTCTACCATCCTTTTCGAGGGCGGTTACCTGACGCCGTCCTCCGTTTCTCCCACCGTTCCTCCAATAACACCTGTCCCTTCGATATCCCTTCCCTTAAGCCCTGTCACATTGACAGAGTCCCCACAGGTCACCTCCAGGGATCTCCTCCCAACGGAAGTAAGTAGAACCCTCCTGGCCTCGCCCGAGCCTGAGCCAACTCCTGTGCCAAGCACTCCTCATGTTTCCGTCTCGTCTGTAACTATAGAGCCACCCGTAACTATAGAACCGTCTGTGGGCATAGAGTCGTCCCTGTTTCTAGAACCATCTATGCATACAGTGCCTTCCATTTCTATAGAACCCTCCGTGTATATAGAATCACCTAGAACTTTAGAGCCGTCTTCATATGTACATCCGTCACTATATGTAGAGCCATCCATGTCCGTGTATTCTCCCATATATATAGAACCATCTTTGCCTACAGAACCGTCGTTATATATGGGACCGTCCACATCTATAGAATCGCCGTTTTACGTAGAACCGTCCGTGTCTATAGAACAATCTTTATATGTAATGCCGTCCATGTCTATAGAGCCATCATTTCATATAGAACCTTCTACATCTATAGGACCTATAGACTCATCTTTGTACATAGAATCTTCTTTCTCCATACCCTTATCTGTAGAACCAATTAAGCCTGTAAAAACTTCCTTATCTATAGAAACAGTATACTCTATAGAATTCCCCATAACGGCAGAACCCAGCCTAACTGAAAGACCTCCTTTGACTATAGGACCGCCTTTATCAATAGGACCAACTTTAACTGCAGAGCCATCTATGATATTTGAGCCAACTTTAAAGGTGGAAACCACTCTGCCACTCCCGACTGAAAAACCACCTGTTGAGACAATTATATCAACTCCATCTGTTGAAACCTCTTCCTTCACGGTGCCCATTCCGACTGTGGACACTTCTTTGGTCACAGACTCTTCCCTGACAAGCGAGCAGCCTGCAACTACATCATCCCCTCCGCCTACTGTTTTATCCCCATGGCCACCCGACGGAATCACACCAGACACACAGGTGTCGTCTGCGACGTCTACGCAAGACATTCCCACGGAAGATGGAATGGAAACCACGTCGTCAACTACCTGGGTATCGACGACTGCCCTAATACCTCGGCCAGTCACTCCCGAAGTTACAGAACCAATATTTGTCTTGACCTCCGAGACCACGCCCCATGATGACAAAACCACACCAAGAGAGGCTGCAGAAGGGACAGAGGTGGTGACATCTGTATTCTTAGTCGGTACACTATCTCCCGAGGACCAGGTGAAGACAGTTACGCCGACTTATACTGTTAGTGTAGATTCAGGTGATCTGACTACTGATGTAACTGGAATTTCGCCTTTTACACCTACGGAAGGTCTAGGAGAAACGGACGGGATAGAGCTTGTATCTACATCTTCAGAAAGTACAGTCACAAAGGGAGAACCTCCTGATATAATTTACTTCCCGATCACGACTGAAGAACCTCTAGACTCTACCACCTACACTTCTGGTCCCTCTGTAGTCACACCAGCTGGAGAGGTGCTGACACAAGCAGATACATCCACAGGACCCACCACATACACTTCTGGTCCCTATGCAGTTACACCGACCGAAGAAACGTTTCTTCAAACAGACACACACCCAACGGATGGGACAGTGCCTACAGGAAGTATTACAATAACAAAAAGCCAAACAGAATCAACAGTATCTTCAACCACGACTCAGACAGACTCAACTCCATTGGTTTTAAATACAACCATACCCGTTGCTAGTACAACCCCATTAAGTACTGAAGTAGATAACTTAACATCCTCCACATCACTCACATTTGAAGATACAACAGTGACGTCTGTTGGTGATACTACGACCCCAAGAGAAATATCACCGTTTACCCATCCGACGGACACACTCGATGTAACGACCAATGCATCCACACCGTATATGCCAGATAAGGATGCAACAACAGAAGTAATAGGTCCAGCGACTAGACCAAGTGAACTAACTTCCCCAATCACACCTTCAACGAAGCCAGAAGAAGTCTCTCCATTCCTTGCTAGTACACAGCCTCCTTCTGTTTCCGAGTCGACAATCCTGAAGTCCACGACAAGTCTCGAAGCTCCAGTCGACTTAGGCACAAGTACCATTCCTTCTGAATCCACAGTAACTGAGGCGATCACAGAAGTTCATTATGCTTCTGATATTCCGTCCATTCCGTCTGTATCTTTAGATGCAGTTTCCGATATTTCGCCGACCCTAGAAGGTGTCACTCCTGGTTTCGACACTTCTTCTACAGGGGAAAGAATTACTGAAACTTCTCCCACGGGCGCAGAAACTACAACATCTCCGCAATTTCTTGGCACGCCTGGGTTATTAGAAACATCTGCGCCAGAGTTCTTTACTACTGATACGAGTCGTATGACTGAGGAGGATCACGAGACTAAATCTACCTCAACGACTGGAATAAGTACCTCCGATTACCCTGAACCTGACCTAGGAATTAAAAAATCTAGTTCGTTCCCTACTGAGATGGCTCATACTACACCCTTTGCAGGGGTAGAAGGCATCTCTACCGCTTCGCCAACGCAGTTTCCTTTTACTGGAGTCACACAGGAAGTCTCAACGCCTAAAGATGGACACCTGACAACAGACTCTGACGTCCCGGTCGTTGGAGGGCCCTCCACATCTACAACCACGATTACCAGTGAAACAATTCCAACGCCACTATCTGGTTTTATCACACCTATAACTCCCCTTTCCTCCGTTTCTACGACGAAAATGACAACCGAAATTTCGACAAATGCAACTACTATTGGTATAACATCAGTATCTCCAAAGTCAGAGCCATCGCTGGTTACTGACTTGGAAACTACATCTTCAGAAGTCCCTGCAATACCTACATCTGCAACAGTTGGTGAAGAGCTCATCAAGGTTACCACGTCATCTCTCTCCTATATCACCTCTGTATCTGAGGAAAGAAAGAATGTGACTCTTCCTGTAAAAGACTTAGTCCTGACCTCTGCTCCACCTCCGTCAAGTACTTTGACGGAGGTGGTCGATGGCGATGATCGAACAACACTCGAAACAACCCAGCCTACCACTCGGCTCGTAACACAACCGTCGACCACGAGTGAAGGCACAACGCCGTCAAAGTTCCCCACAGAAACCTCAGTCTTCATTCCTACGCCCATCACCACGATGAAGACAACCTCCCTACTGACCACACAAACAACTCCATCGATAGACAGTGGCCTTCTTACATCCGCAATGTCCACTCACACAACACCAGCCATCCATGAGACTCCCTCAGCCGTTACCTTTCCCTCTTCTTCTTCTTCTTCTCCTCCGCCTCCAGCCTCGATTTCCACCTCGGTCACGGCCTCGCCGACACGAACGCCACAGGGGGATCAAGCCACGGTGCCCGAGTGTAATGGCTTGCGCTGTCTCAACGGAGCAAAGTGTGTCCAGAGCCCTGATGGGGCAAAGGTATGACACGAGTCGAGGACATTTTAGATGTCCTATCACCAAGTGCACACTGCTTTCAATGAGCGCTCTCAAACTCTTCACGCACTTGTGGTATTTCATATTATTTTTTTCGCCAACCACACTTTGCTTTCCATGAGTTTACTTTGAAGTCCCACTTATTCTGCACTAATACACCGTGTGAATTATTATGAATTTTTACATCATGGGAATTTATATACACTGTTTTCCCCGCTTATATCACTACTGATGCACCATGAAGCAAGAGGCTATACCACGTCTGGCTAAGCGACGCCAAAAGAATGGGATACTGCTTTAAACTAATAAAGATTACTCGTCATTGTTATCGCCCTGTAAGAGGGACAGAATTGATAACTAGTTTCACGTGTCTGGTTAAATCAAATGTACCAATAATATGATTCCATACTAATGACGTGCAAGGACGCGAACATAAGCCCAGGTTTCCCTGAGCACATCCCTTGTCGTGATTTATGCAGGACAGTGGCAACTTGCACATGTTTGGTTCCGTCGAATGGCCCCCAAAACGCGCGCGTGCGCGCACACACACACCTCGTGGCGCAGTGGTTAGAGTTCCGGTCCGGGTTCGAATCCCGCCCAGGACTGAAATAATTTCAGTATTGTTGCGCTGCGAGTTGTTACTCCAAGTCTTGTAGGCGGGAAGTTGGGTGTGTGTGTGTGTATGTGTGCGGGTAAGGTCATAGTATTACCCATAGATCGGTCATATATGAGCTCTGAACTCTTTTCCGGGAGGGGAATAGCTGTCGATCACGAGTCCAACACCTGATCCAAGACCATGGTGAATCACACACACACACACACACACACACACACACACACACACACACACACACACACACACACACACACACACACACACACACACACACACACACACACACACACACACACACACACACACTCACACACACCATTACGGATATTCTCGGGATTTTTTTAAGCATTGACATTACGGCGTGCCTCGTTTTCTTTGATCGTATCAACGGCGGTAATTACAACTTATCTGACCACCAACGAAATGCCACCAACGTCGTGTTGCATCCGACGTTATGTATTTGAATGCAGGTTGAAGTTGGAACAGAGTTTGTGCCTACGTCTTCGGAAATTACAGTCACGAATGAATTTTGTTTAATGTAGAAATACCAAAAGTTTACCGTGGAAACGATCTTCATAACCTTATGCTATGTAGTAGTCGTTGTCGTCGTTTATGGTGTTCGGGGGATAACACAACAGTCGTCTTACATGTTTACTCGTACTAACAGAAGTTGCCTTCACAGCCTAGTTTCACATCATACTTTTTTATCACAACACTATACACGTTTTTAAATCTGTCACATTGTAAAGATGATGAATATTAATTGCTTGAACCATTGTTGACACGAATGCAAACCACATACAATACACCGTTGCAAGACTCGATTCAAGAACGTTGCTGCCATTGTTTGAAGAAAAAAAAAACGAAATTCATCCTCACTTTAAAATCGTTATGAACCACTTAATCTTTATCTTCTGTTATATAAAAAAAAGAGGTGATAGGGTGTGTGAAAACTGCTCTCTTTGGATCTTCATGCACTAAGAACAGTTCCAAATGGGCTACTGTGTTTACTTGCTTGTTCGCTTACTCGTCTGTCTCGTTTTAAATTTTCCCTCTTTCCGCACCTGACCTCGTTATGAGCCGAGAGTCCATTTCATCTCTACTAATGCTTTACCACAGGCTTTGCTCATCATAAATCATCATTCTTACAAGTATTAACCATCGATACTCTCATTTCAGGACTGTTTTGCTGTAATGCCGGAAGGCGTTTCAATGCTAAAGGGCCGTTCTTGGTACAATGGACTTTTCATAAAGACCTGTCTTGCTTCTTATGTGGTGTCTCATATTTCTTTACCGTTTACATGAGCACGAAGAGCGCATACGCACTCCACTCACATGCACGGAAACACGCACGCACATGCGCGCGCACACACACACACACACACACACACACACACACACACACACACACACACACACACACACACACACACACACACACACACACACACACACACACACACACACACACACACACATATCCATCTATCCGTCCATCTATCTACCCATCCATCCACACATATATACATATATATATATATATATATATATATATATATATATATATATGTATATATATATATATATATCCGTCTATCCATCCATACATACATATATCTGAATAGAATCGTCAATGACGACGATGTCAATCACAAAACTTCCGACAGGTGTCCCAGGACTCGAACCGAGGATTTGTACGTTAGCAAGTCTATGCTTCTACCATCCACGCTATCGAGGTTATAAAATCCTACAATCTTCTATTCATCAAGGATACGTTCCTGCTTCACCACTACTCATAGGTTGCTTTGGTTCTTCGTAAAATTGAAATTAGGACGGCAGTTAGTAATCGACTGAATTCCTGCGGGTCTAGATTAACCCCGAGGTCAGAAGGATTTATAGCCTCGATAGCGTGGTTGGAAGAGCATAGACTTGCTAAAGCACAATTTCTCGGTTCGAGTCCTGGGACAGCAGTTGGAAATTATGATATATATATATATATATATATATATATATATATATATATATATATATATATATATATATATATATATATATATATATATATATATATCTACGTGCATACATACATTCATACATACACATACAAAAGCATGCGGGAGCGCACGCCCACACATGTGTGCCACTATTTCAAGTCTTTCTGTCCACTCTTCTTGTCTCCTGACCTGACCTGACCTGCGACACCGTTTTCTTGCAGTGCGACTGCGGATTCCGGTACTACGGAGCCATGTGCGAGTCGACGAGGCACATCCACCAACCATACTTCGCCGGTGCGTCCTACCTCACGCTGCAACTCGGCAACCTCTCCCTCGTGAAAGGGGTCGAGGTAAGTGAGCACCCGTCCGCGACCACGGGGTTAGGGGTGGGAAGGTCCACTTCGAGCCGGGGAACAAAGGGTCTGTAGGTTCTTGAAGTCATGCTTTCACACCTGCTGCCGCTTAGAGTAGGTTCAGTTCTTGGTCTGCATAGACAGGTTTATTTGTTTAACTATCTGCAGTATCATTATGGGATGGGACACAACCCACGGTGATCAGTTCGAAGTGTAAGAGGCAAATTAAAGGGTCAGTAGGTATGACGTCAGTCTCTTATTCACTTCAGTTGTTACATCACTGGCACACATACATAAGCCAGTGCTACTTACTGCAGATTTTTTTCTCTATATTTTCGTGTCGAGTAAAATTTTGATACCGTGAGCAATCCTCGATTTTTGTTTCAACGAAATCCTCTTCCTGAGCACAGTTCTTGTCCACTTCGATTTAAGATCGTTGTGGTGACGTAACACCATCTTCCAGGACGCGTTCTTAATCAGAACGCAGAAGCAGGAGTCACCATTCCTCTTCCTGTTGAAACTGTTCGAATTGTGATTCGTTTTTTATTGTGACAGCAAAACCTTACAGAACCCTTATACACTGCTGCTAAAAGTAGACCTAACAGTAGAATGTTTTCGAGTTTCACTACTGGTGATGATGCACGACACTCTCCCTGGTTCGCTGATCGAGCGGATGTTATTGGGTCAAGTTGCAGGCACGGTCAGTAGAATTAGGGATGTGGTATCCGCGAATTCACCGACAACAATTCACCGACAACAATTCATCGACAACAATCCATCGACACGCTCAATTCATCGATATACACAGTTCATCGAAAAATAGAAATAAAAATATTGTAATTTGAAATGTATAACTAGGTCGTGTTTTCATCCTTGATTTAGCATACTTTTATCTTTGATAATGAAATAATTACTTTCATAGCCTTTATTTAGGATACTATAAAAATAAGGTGGGATACGGAAATTGCCCACCAGGCAAATTAGAAATAGGACACTTGCTCAGCAATATTTTTCCCGAAATTGAGAAACACATAACTTTACAAATCACATCAATATTGCGATTCTCTGACTTAATATGAATGGTAATCATCTGTCCAGTGAGCAACTGGAATTGCTGACCTCTTGGCTTCGGTTGGTATGACTGATGAAGCCGTGGTGTCGTGGCCAGGTGGTTAACGACCATCAGAAACCGTTTCCCGACACTTCTAACTTTGGGGTCGAGGCGAGATTAGGACGCTGGATGCAAAGGAGGATCTACTATAGAATCTCCACCCCCCGCGCTCAAAAGGTTAATCTTTGTTTGGATTAGGTTAGGTTAGGTAATAAAAACGTTATCATGACCTAAGAGTTAGGTTAGGTTAGTTAATAAAAAACGTTATCATGACCTGAGTGACGGTGTGTGTCTGAGTGACAGCGGAGCACCACGGATAGCCACAGATCAGCACACGCGTGGGGGTGGAGATTCTACAGTTAATCCGCAAAGGAAAAAGGGGACGGGGTATGAGGGAATAGTCAGAGTAGACATCATGTGAGGCTGAAACCTTTATTAAGAGTACAACGTTTCGCTTCTTGAAGCCTTTTCGAGTACATAGGAGCAGAATACGACCTCTAAGCTATTTATACATCCCGAAATGGATGAGGAAGGAGCACTAGGATAGGGAATCCCATGGGATGCCACTTTAAGTCTTTCTAACGAGGAGGGAGTCCAAGAAGATACAAGACTTTGATAGTTTGCTTGTTTTGCATAATATGTCCGCGTGGTACAAATGTAACAGCTATTTTAATTTATTGTTTTGTTGGAGATTATTAAGAATTATTAGGAGGTCATTCTCCTGTGGCTGGCATATTTCAGCCTATCAAGTACCTCCATCTACAGTGCTACATCTTTATTGTGTTTTAACCTTCTGCCCCTCCCCATCCCATTCCTTCAACAGGTATACGGAAATTTCGTCTCTGGACATTTCGTCTCAAGACACCTCATCTCCAGACACTTCGTCTCTGAACATTCCATCTCCTACTCAAAAAAAGAAAGAAAGAAAAAAAAAAGGACATTTCGTGTTCTTGTCTTTCCAATATGATATTCCAATTTGAAAAAAAAAGAAAAAAAATCATGCACTCCTCCACTCCAAGATTTTATATAGTCTGTATGATTTATTCCTGGAATGTCTACTCATAGGATGTCTACTCCTAAAATGTCTACTCCCAAAATGACATCATGTCCCAAAATGTCTACTTTGTAGAAATTGTTAATATATCTTATCTTGTCTTTATTTGTCTGGATTATTTCAACTTTAACTATTATTTATGTTATTTTGACTTTTATTTTCTGCATTATATTGTATGAATGGATTATGTCAACACCTATGTGTGATAATCCGTTATTTTGATCTAATTCTAGATTGACACCTGTACTTTAAGAATTCATAACTGCTTTAACACCTTTCTGTGAGTAATTCACTGAGGTGTGGATGGATTCTGTCAGCACCTATGTGGTAATTTGACACCTTTCAACAACTCATAAGTGACTCAACATCTTCAGTTTAAAGAGATATTGACTTATTCCCACCTAAATGTGTGAGAATTGTGGGCTGTCAAATCCCTGATGTGTGATCTACCATCACACCTTTTGTGTATAAGAATGGCAAATTACTGGCATTCCAGCATAATCAGCCATGAAGGGCACAGCTACTCAGAAAGGTGGCTTAGCTCTGCTCTATGGACACAGATATCACGTCAACAGGAAAGGCAAGGAAGGGAGGGTTTTCTGGAGATGTCACAACAGGGGCTGCCCAGGCCGTTTATCTAGCCAAGGAGAGAATGTCATCAACAATAAACCTCACAATCATCCTGGTGACATTGTAGATAATGCTGTTGAGAGGGTCAAGTCTCAGCTAAGAGAAGATTCCAGAAGTACCTCTACTCCTATTCCACAACTCTTCAATAATGCCTTAACTCAACTTTCACCAGATCTTCTGACCTGGCAGCTGTGATGCCTACATTCCCCAGATACAGGTCAACTGTGTACCGCAGTCGTCAGAAAAATCTTCTTATCCTTCCAAGAGTGAGATCCGATGTTGATTTCCAGGAACAGTGGACACAAACAAACAGTAGGGACCGGTTTCTGCTTCGCTGTGATGGGAGAGGATGACATGGTTATCATCTTTGATACTGATACCATGCTTCACCGGCTCTCCACAGTTGAGACTCTTTACATGGATAGTACCTTTTGCAGTGTGTCCCAGAATCTTCTACCAGCTCTTCACTAACAACATTATTCTCTCAGGACAACAGTTCCCAGCCATCTATGCACCCCTGCCCAACAAGACTAGAGAGACCTACAACAGATTCTTCACAATAGTGAAGGAGGAACTTCAATACCTGGACATCATACTTCGCCCTCCCCGTGTTCTTGTTGATTTCGAGAAAGGCCTTCTACAATCAGTACAACTTCACTTCCCAAATGCTGACATCAAGGGATGTTACTTTCATTTCTCACAGTGTCTATGGAGATGGGTTCAAAACAACGGTCATGTGGTCTTGTACAGGGAAAATAATGAATTGCAGTTTTGTAAAACATACAGCTACCCTTGCCTACCTTCCACCAGAAAGCGTCAGGTTTGCATGGAGCACCCTACGTCTGAACCATGCAGATGAGTCAGATGCAGCCTTCGATATATATTTTGCAGGGACCTGGATGAGGGAGTTTTCTGTTTCATTGTGGAACCATTTCAATGCCACGGAAGACCGTACAAACAACCGACTGGAGGGATGGCACAACCAACTGAACAGACTAGCAGGTAGGGATCATCCTAATGTGTACCAACTTATCATCCTACTGCAGAAGGAAGAGGCTGTATCAGAGTTAGAGATTTTGAAGCTACGAAGTGGAGGACTCCCACTGCACAAAAGATCCAAGTGGCAGAAAACGGACAAAAAATCAAACGGGTGCAGAAGAAGCTTGTTGAAAGAAAGATTTCTCTGGCAGAATTCATGGACTCTGTTTCACATTTCTGTGGTCTCTGATTTATGGACAAAATTAGAGTTAATGATGTTGTATGATCAGTCTTTGATTTAATGAATTATCATGTCATAGTGATAACATGTCTATGATGTATATTTTGGTAATGATTAAAGATAACTACAAAAACAGTTATGATGTTTTTTTTTTATTTACTTTCATAGATTTAGAAAAAATAACCAATTTGAAAGTAGACATTTTGAGAGTAGACATTTTGGGAATTAGAACTCAATTTGAGAGTAGACATTTGGGAGTAGACATTCTGGGAGTAGATATATTGGGATGTTACGGTCTATACAACCTAGACACCACTGAGATAAATTGAATTCTTCAAATGATAATAGGTATTATATACACATGCTGCAATAAAAGTGTGTGCAGATCGATAAAAATAATTGAGACAAATTAAATATTTCGGTGCATGCTCATCTCTGGGAAAAGTATGATATAATTACCTACGCTCTATGTCATTGCCTTAATTAACCATTTGAGTTATAATGGAAGTACTGAAGACTAACAGAGGCGGCGAACTTTTGGCTTTTGAGGGTTACACGTGCACCAAATAGTATATCAGAAATGGAAAGAAACGATGGTTTTGTACAAGACGACTAGATTGCCGTGGCGCTTTGATGACAACTATCGATTCTCCACAATCATCCAGGAGACAATAGAGATTGAGGGTATATTGGATCAAACTATTGGCGAGAACCAGCAGCAATTTTCCTACATTACAATAGTCCGGAGGCAGATGAAAGAATTGTTATCTTTGCTACTGACAGCAACTTACGCAAACTGACAGAAACAAGAACCTGGTTTATGGATGGAAATTTCTCTCTAGAGCCAGATCTCTTCAGTCAGCTGTACATCATTCGCGTTCCACTAGGTGAATCAGTCATTACAGTCCTGTACGACTTCCACCAAAGGAAAATTTAAGCAACCTACTATGAATTACTGCAGACTGTCATCGACAAATGTGCTGATATGGAACTATATCCAGATCCAACGACTATCATCATGGATTTTGAATGTGCAGCAATCAACGCAGTGCAGGTTGTCCTTGGTGATGATGTTTATATACAAGGCTGCTTTTTATATCTATACCAATGGTTGTATAAATAAGTACCTATACTTGTCTCTCAACTTGGACTTAAAGATTGATTAAATTGATTAAGAATTTATGAAATTTTTATTTAAAATGAGAAGGAGACGAAATGTTCCATTTTTGGATAGGAGACGAAATGTCCTTGGAGACAAAATTTCAGGAGACGAAATGCCCTACAACTTCTTCAGCCACAAGCCTTGACCTCGCTATCGCGTGAAACGAGACTCAACTCCGTGGTGACACTTTGGCCGCCTCTACCTTATTCTTTCTCCTTCTCCTGCCGCAGGTGTACCTGCAATTCACTTCCCAGGGCGCTAACGGCCTGCTGGCTTATAGCGAGGGACCGCACGATGCCTTTGTCATGCTCATTCTACGGAACTCACTGCTCCAGTTCGTCTTCTCCTGCGGACTCCAGACGGTGTCCTTCTTGCAAGGCAACGCCAAACTCGGCCACGGCCACCGGACACACGTGTCCGTCAGGTTGGTAAATATTTCACAGCCCAGCCTGCAACCGAAGCTGGTTGGGCCACTGTCATCGGCCCATCCAGGCCAGGAACCTATCTTTGTCAATGTTTTTCCGTTTCTGAGTTCCAGTCACAGTGCCAGAAGCTTGACTAATGACCAGATCTGGCATTCTAAATGCTGGCTCCCCTCCTTTCTGATGAATCTCATTTAACTCGTACAGGCTATGGTGGAGTCCTTACCCGACCTTCTATCCTTTCGGCATGGGCAAGTGCAGCGCGTCACTGCAGGTGGGTCTGATTTGGTCTGATTTGGTCTTTATAGTCCGTCTGTTGTCTCCCTCTTCCGAAGATTTTAATTTGCGTTTATTCATTTATTCTTTATTTGTATGTCTATTCATCTATTTGTTTATTCATATGTCTGTATGTTCATTTGATTCGTTATTGTTTATTTATTTACTTATTTATCTATTTAGTTATTTACTTACCCCGTCTGGGGTATTGGCTGCATGTTAATGTGGCAGAGTAGCATGCAGTTGATACTTTAGGGTCTATATGGGGCGCCCCTACGGACCAGAGCCACACATCATTTTGTCTGTGATAGAGGAAAACTCTGTTGATAGAGAAAGGATGACACTTTTATACTACGACTGTCCCTCCGTTATGCTGCCTCCCAACCCCTTGTTACTGTCCTGTACCATTTCTCTGAATAATCATTTCCTTTCTTCGCCTACCCTGTGGTGGGGGAAGAGAATACTACCACCAAATCTTTCCACTTGAGTCGTAAGAGGCGACAAAAAAATGGGACGGGGATGGGATTAGGAGTCCTACTACCTGTAGCCCCAAAGGGGACATTCCTAAAAGAAGTAAAGGCATAAGAGGGTCTGAGAGTTTTCCAACCAGTACCCTTAGGTTTGGGTCTTTTAATGTGCGTGGATGTGGTACAGATGAGAGTAAAAGGGAAGAGATAGGCAGTATGTTTGCGAGAAGAAAGATGGATGTGCTGGCTTTGAGTAAAACTAAAATGAAAGGAAAGGGCAACTGTGAGTTTGGGAGTGTAGCTGGGAGGTACTCAGGAGTGAAGAGGGGACGAGAGAGAGAAGAGGTGGCTATACTAATAAGTGAAGAGATAAGATAGCTGGTAATGGAGTGGAAGGAGGTTTCATCAAGGTTGATGTGGATAAAGGTGAAGCTGGGAAGGGAGATGTGGGTTTTTGTAAGTGCGTATGGACCTGGTAGTGAGAAGAGCGTAGATGAAAGGGAGGCTTTTTGGGTAGATTTAAATGAGTGCATAAAGGGATTAGGGAGAAATGTCAATGAAGTTGTACTGGGAGACCTTAATGCTAGGGTAGGAAACGAACCAATAGACGGAGTGATTGGGAAGTATGGAGTTCCAGGTAAAAATCGTAGTGGAGAATTGATGGTGGAGATGTGTCTTGAAAGAGAGTTGATGATAGCAAATACAGTGTTTAGGAAGAAAGTCAAGCATAAGTACACATGGGAGAGGGTGGTGGATGGAAGGGTGGCAGATAGAGCGTTAATGGACTATATAGTGGTAGGAAGAGTTAAGGATGTACATGTTCTAAGGGGAGAGAGTGGGGGAATATCAGATCATTTTCTGGTGGAAGGTAAATTGAAAGTGGAGAATAGGTGGAGAAAGAGGAAAAGGGCAGAAGGTAGGGAGGTACTTAGAGTGAACTGCTTAAATGAGAAAGAAAAGGAGAATGAGTATAAGAAGAAGCTGAGAGAGGAGTGGGAGGGAGTGAAGGATAGAGTAGAACTGGGAGTGGAGGAGGAATGGGGATGGTTCAAGGAGGGAGTCATATGGTGTGCAAAGATGGTGTGTGGAACAAGGAGGGTGGGAGGAAATAGAAGGAAGGGTAGTGAGTTGTGGGATGAGGAAGCAAAGAAGGGTGTAGAAGAGAAGAAACAGACACTCATAGATTGGCTACAAATTAGGACGAGGGAATCGCATGAGAGGTACAAAGTAAAGAGAAGGGAAGTTAAGCATAAGATAAAGGAAGCAAAGAGGAGAGCAGATGTGAAATGGGGTAAGAGTATGACAGAAAATTTTGAAAGTAATAAAAAGATGTCTTGGAAAGAAATTAAAAGAGGAAAAGGAGGCGAATCAAGTAGAGAAGAAAATGTAAAAGATGGAGATGGAGAGATGATAATGGAAGAGAAGGCAGTGAGAGGGAGGTGGGCAGAATATTTTAGGGAGTTGCTAAATGTGAAGGAGGATAGGGAGGGAAAGATAGTTGCAGTGGGAAGCGCTAAGAAAATGAGTGGTGAGTGAGGAAAATGGAGGAGAAGTAGGGAAAGATGAAGTGAAAGCAGCTGTTAAGATGTTGAGATCAGGTAAGGCACCTGGGTTGGATGGATGCCATACAGAATGTCTGAAGAAAGGAGGTACAGTTATGGTGGACTGGCTGGTGAGGTTATTTAATGTTTGTTTAAGAAGGGGTAGAGTGCCGGAGGACTGGAGGAGTGCCTGTATAATTCCGCTTTACAAGGGAAATGGGGACAAGTGTGAGTGTAGTAGTTTCAGAGGGATCAGCTTGTTGAGAGTAGTTGGGAAGGCTTATGGGAGGATCTTGATTGAGAGGATTAGGAGATGAACAGAGGGGGTAATTGGTGAGGAACAGTGTGGTTTTAGGACAGGTAGGGGTTGTGTAGATCAGATTTTTGTGATAAGACAGATATGTGAGAAAGCTATAGGAAACGGTAAGGATGTTTTTTTTTTGTGGCTTTTATGGATCTGGAAAAGGCTTACGACAGGGTAGACAGTAAGGCACTGTGGGAGGTACTGCAGATATATGGGATAGGAGGAAAGCTGTTAAGAGCAGGCTAGAGTTTTTGCGAGAGTAGTAGAGCTTGTGTTAGGATTAGAAATGGAGAGAGTGAATGGTTTGAGGTAAAGGTGGGACTTCGTCAGGGATGCGTTATGTCGCCCTGGCTGTTCAATCTATGCATGGATGGGGTGGTGCGAGAGGTGAATGTAAGGGTAGTGGGTCAGGGGTTTGAGATGGTTAAAGAAAATGGAGAAAAGTGGGAAATAAGCCAGTCGTTGTTTGCTGACGACACTGCACTTGTAGCAGGATCAGAGGAGGGATTGAGGAAGTTAGTGACAGAGTTTGAGAAGGTGTGTGAAAGAAGGAAGCTGAAGATGAATGTAGGCCAAAGTAAGGTGGTGAGATGTACAAGGGGTGATAGTGACAGCAGGCTGGAAGTGAGCATTAAGGGAGAGAGACTGGAGGAAGTGGATAGTTTTAAATATTTGGGTGCGAATGTGGCAGGAAAGGGAGGAGTGAGGGGTGGAGGTAGAATGTAGATCGAGAGAAGCGAGTAAATGCCTTGGTGGATTGAAAAGTGTAATGAGAAATAGACGTCTGGGAATGGATGCTAAGAGGAGGTTATATGAAGGAGTGATTGTGCCAACAGCACTGTACGGGGCAGAAACATGGAACATAAGAGAGGAAGAGAGAAGGAGTTTGAATGTGTTTGAGATGTAATGTCTGAGAAGTATGATAGGGGTTACTAGGCTGAATAGAGTGAGAAATGAGGAGGTGAGGAGGAGAACAGGGGTGGAAAGGGGGTTGAGAGATAGGGTTGATGAAAGAGTATTAGGATGGTTCGGACACATGGAAAGAATGAGTGAAGAAAGACTAGTAAAAGAGGTGTGGAAGGCAGAAGTGGAAGGAGTGAATATGAGGGGGCGTCCTAGGATGAGATGGATGGATGGGGTGAAAGGGGCATTACAAAAAAGAGGAATGTCTGTTGAGAAAGGACGGGAGAGGACAGAAGACAGGGGTGAATGGAGAAGGATAGTGTATGGATGATGCTGTGATGCATTAGGGGGAGTGGGTGGGGGGTGAGGAAGTATGTATGAGAAAATAAATCGACGCAGCACGTCTTCTCCTTTTCTGCATGAAGGGACGGAGAGGGGGGCTCGGCGAATTTATGAAGCGGCCTCGCTTGGAGATGCTGTGTCTTGTGACAATGCTTCTGAGCCAGGGCAGTGGACAGGATGCAGGGATGACCCGTCATCCAGAAGGTGCCAAGATAAGAGGGAGGGAGGAGGGTGGAGGGGAGTGGAATGGGTGGGAGTGGTTTCTATGCCTTTTTCTTTTTGGCTACCCCCCGTGTAAGGGGGAAAAAGCCTTTGGTATATGTATGTATGTACTTATCTATTTATCTTTTATTTATCCATATATCTATACATTTATTTGATTTATTATTGTTTATTTATTAATTAGCTAATTACCTATTTATTAATTTATTCATTTATCTGTTTTTATCAATTTATCATTAGTAGTGTTATTACTGGGTGTGTAATGTGAACAGTGGTGTCTGGGTCAGATGGGTTCTGACGGATCTAAGGATTCAGCAGGTCTACAGTGATCCGGTCTAGTAGATCCTGCAGAGCCCCGAGATCTCAAGTGGGTAGGTCTGAGCCCTGTTCGTTCACGATCTCGGTCGAGGCGCCCTGGTCACTTTCACAAACTGATCATTGTCCACCATCGGTTAATTCCTGACCGTCTTAGTCACCAGTTTGTTTGCTTGTGAGTGGGTGATAGAGGGAGAGAGAAGTCTGAAAAATTTATTCAACTTTCATGACCCCCCAACAGGGTATGTGAAGATATATAGATCACATAATACATTAATATATTTTCAACATGAGATTATATACAGGTCACATAATACATAAATATATTTCTGACAGCACACATCAAACTACGCATGCCTATAAAGCATAGTATGAAGCACAACAAATACAGGATACAAAAATACAATGTTAAGCAAGTAGTTGCCATGAAGGGTTTAAAAGTAGCAGCACACTGGGCATTTGTCGCTAGCATGTTACTTGCTTTCGCTACTTCGTTTGAATAGAAACGACTTCGGTTACGATTTTTTTGTTTTTCAAATTCCCAAATGTCAAATTACTCCTGCGTCATATGTTGAGAAGTTGAATGACGAAGTAAGAGAAGTTAAACCTAGAATACGAATGTTAGACACATTGTTGAGATGTTCTTACGGAAGTCTAGAATATATTGTAACTGAAGTCGTTTCTACTCAAAGTAGCAAAAGGAAGTAGCATACTAGCCTAGTGTGCCGCCACGGACGATTACCAGAATAGTATCAATGTGCCAACATAAAGCGTCCCGGGACAGAATGTGACGACCAAAGGCGGGACAATTTTCGTGTACCGTGACCAGTTCAGACAGAAGACTTGGACCTGCAACACAACTTCGAAAATCCCAAGCCAGGGAAATAATGTACTCTACCCGGTATATACTTTTTTTTTTTTTTCTTCCTAGCTCCCGCGATTTATTTCATATTTTGTCACTCCAACCACTAAATCCATTGTGAGCATTAGCAGCATCCTGGTATTGTTTGGCCCTTAGAAAACAAAGGAATGAATGGAAAAGAGGTCACGGAATGGATTGAGTGTGGGGGCAGTGGTGATGGGAGGACGTAGCACAAAGAAAAGACACTGGATCGACCCCCCTCCCCCCCCCCGCAATCTGCTGAAGCTCTCACGCTCACTACAGTAGCTTCCCCTCCCTCCTCCATTCTGACAACCTAGCATATCCATAATCACATCTCTCACTGCTCTATCAACAAACTGAAAAACAACACATTGTTGCATGCCAGACCCTCTGATATTCATCCCTTTGAATCTTTTCTCTCCCGAGAGGATACGGTCACCTTCCGGCCCTTCTAAGTTACCATAAGAGGCTGGATGACCGCATCACATACAACTGTAACACTTCACCCCATGGGAAACTGTAATGTTATAACACATATGTAAATGTACACTTAAAACCCACTATCGGAGAAATAATATCAGAAGCACAAGAAAACTGTTTATTTCGACTACCCTCTGTGGTCCTCTTCTGCTGAAGAGGACTACAGATAGTTGTCGAAATATACACTTTTCTTGTACTCCTGATATTGTTTCTCCGATAGTGGGTTTTAAGTGTATTTCACCCCATATTATACAACACATCATGTAAGGCTGCATCATACACAATCATGCATGCTATGACGTTCCTCAGGGAGACGGGACTGGTCGGCCATACGGTCTAGGGACCGACAACAACAGCCTGACAACCTTTTCCTCCCTCAGGTAAACAACACCCTGCCAGTGTACAGCGAGCAAGCTGCGGCCTCTTCCTCGCTCTACCTGGGACATCTCTACTTAGGTGGACTCCCGTCCTCGTTCTCTTCGACTCTCGTGGTTAAGGCCGGTTTCCTTCCTCGACTTCACGGCTGCGTCTCTTTGCTCGAGGTGAGGATCCATTCGACTGTCAGGGAGACAGGATGAACCTAATCATGAGTAAAAAGCTGAACTAACCTAGGCTAACCTAAGCCCCGAGCAGATTTTGTCCAAAGGAAACCCTCATGTCTTCACGAAATAGAAACTGTTATTCCGATAAACTTTTTTTTTTTTTTTTTTTTGTGCTGTCCTTTTTCGCCCAATCTGGTCTACTGTGATTCGTGGATATCGCTTTATGTCACTGCTACTAACACCACTGAAACCATCACCGTGTCTCACATAAGTTTTTCGCCGCATTGGCCCTGTGACACGTCAACTATTCCCGTTTTTCCCGCACCTGTCTGTCTTTTCTTCTTGTTCATCTACTGCAACAGTCACGACCACCTTCTTGAGCTTCCCTCTGTCCCCGCTGTCTTCCTTCTCAAGTACCAACTACTCCCGGCCCGGCTCTGCCGCAAACGTTGACCGAAGCAGC
>NC_134800.1:54035148-54040148 GCF_046742065.1 Oratosquilla oratoria
AGTTAATAAAACACCAGGGCCTGACGTTTGGCATCCAAGAATCTAAAGGAAATAAAAAATTAGATTGTTGTTCCATTAGAAATTATTTTCAAGAATTCCATCATATCCGGAGATGTCCCAAGAGAATGGATGCTAGCTAACGTTACTCCCATATTCAAAAAAGGTGAAAAATCCAAATAACTACAGGCCTATAAGTTTTACTTTAATCGTAGAAAAAATGATGGAAATTATCATCAGAGATGCTATCGAACATCATTTAGAAAGTAACTGTTTGATAAATGATAGCCAGCATGGTTTCAGACGGAAACATTCTTGCGTTACTAAATTACTCGAATTCTACAACACAGCTATCTCGAATTATGAAAAAAGAAACAATATGGATTTAATATGTCTAGATTTGATACCGTCCCCCACGAAAGACTACTTACTAAATTAGCTTCACACGGAATAAATGGTAGTCTATGAAGTTGGTTGAATGATCGAAAACAAAGAGTTGTTTTAAATGGAAAAATGTTACGAGTGGAGCTCCTCAGGGTTCCGTTCTTGGGCCACTTCTATTCAGAGTATGTATAAATGATATAGACCACGGATTAAAATCTACTGTTTCCAAATTTGCTGATGATACAAAACTGCGGAATAGCAGATGATCACTTAAACCAATTAGATATCCAAGAAGATTGAGATAAATTACAGCAATGACCTGAAAAGTAGCTAATGAAATTTAACACAAGTAAATGCAAGGTAATGCACATAGGTAAAAGTAACAGTAAGTACGATTACAAGTTATTTGGAAATTCATTAATAAAACTGGATAGTGAAAACAATCTCGGCGTAATTATCAGTAACGATCTCAAATCATCTAAGCAGTGTATTTCAGCCTCTGAGAAAGCAAATAAGATTCTAGGACTGATCGCGCGATCTTTTGACTTCAAAAGTCCATCACTCATTAACAAGCTATATAAATCGTTAGTTTGTCCACATTTGGAATATGCTGTTTCCGTATGGTCACCGAATCTCATTAAAGACATTGACAGATTGGAAAAAGTACAACGGCGAGCCACAAAACTGATTCCAAATATCAAAAATAGATCATACGAAAATCGACTAAAACATATGAATCTGTTTTCCTTAAAAAAGCGTAGACTCCGAGGTGACTTGATATAGGTCTTTAAGATTCTAAAGGGAATTGACATCAAAAGTGACAAAATTTTCACTCTGAATGAGAATCAGACAAGAAACAATGGTCTCAAACTGTCTGGAAATAGATTTAATTTGGAAGTGGGTAGAAACAACTTCGCCAAACGTGTAGTTAATGAATGGAATAAATTTCCTGCAGAGGCAGTGCAATGTACTTTAGTTCGAAGCTTTAGAAATCATTTAGATAAACACCTAAACAAGATGCTGTAATGACTATCATTTATTCAATATTTGTTTGTTTTATTATAATTTCTGTTTATTACTATTTGCTTGATTCTCATTTATTATTAGTTATATGTCAATTTATTATCATTTACTATTTACCTGTTTGTTTATTACTTAACTATACCTATGCATGTATTTATGTAATTTATTATTTACATTATTATAGTTTTTTGCTTGATTCTCATTTATTATTAGTTATATGTCAATTTATTATCATTTACTATTTACCTGTTTGTTTATTACTTAACTATACCTATGCATGTATTTATGTAATTTATTATTTACATTATTATAGTTTTTATTTATTCATTTATCATTATTATGATTTTTTTCGCATCCGACCTAAATATGGACCAAAAGGTCTCCTGTCGGCATGCTCCGCCTTTGTAATCCTTTGTAAGATTGAGAGTGAAAACAGGTTCATCAGTCTCTAACAGATTCTCATAATGTTTCGCCATGTTTCATCTACCTTCGGACAAACCTGGGTAGATCGTTTTGTCTTTCAGCAAGAAACGACAGAACGAAATACGGTGCTCTGTTTTAACTTCCGCTCATTTACATTCCCTCGACTTAATTTCTTGTTTCTCTTTTATTGACAACTGTCAGTGACTTGAACAGATTATTTACTGTACAAATAATATATGCTTATCGGACAACCTTTATTAGTTACAAGTGTCTTGTTCAAATTATGGATAATCCAGCTTTCATCGCTATCCATTTTTATGGTTATACAAAAAATCAATAATGTACACGAAAAAAATTTCAAGTTAATCTGACCAGTATACAGACGCACGCACACACACACACACACACACACACACACACACACACACACACACACACACACACACACACACACACACACACACACACACACACACACACACACAATGGAAGGTGAAGATAACAATTTCCAGGGATTTAATGAGGGGGGGGGGATACCAACCTCCCCCGATTAGCAAGACTAGAGGAAAAACTTGAGAAAATGACCGAACATTGGGAGAGTAGGTTCGGTAAAATAACAAAGATTGCGCAGAGAGTTGAAAAATTAGAAGAACTAGAGAAGGTGAACAAAAACCTAACTAAAGAAATAGAAGAATTAAAAAGACAGTTAAAAGAAGTAAAAGAGGAGAATGAGGAATTAAAGAGGAATAATAAAGACAATAAAGAGGCCATAGCAAAAGAAGCACAGGGTTGGAAAAAATCCAAGAGAACAGTAAAGTTGCATTTACTGACATAATAAAACAGCAAACGAAAGAACAAACTGAAGACTCAGTTATAGTGATGAGACAGAAGGAGAATATAGTAAGAGACTTAGCAGGTAAAAAGAAATGTATAATTATATTAGGAATGGAAGAGAAGTATAATCTAAATAGAACCACAAGAATCAAAGAGGAAAAAGAAAAAGTAAGCAGTTTACTAGAATTATTCCAGGAGGATGAACCTGAAATCATGAAACAAATTGAAGAGATGTTTAGACTCGGAAAATATAGTACAGATAAGACCAGACCAATTAAGATTAAATTCAGGTCACAAACGACAGCAGAGAATATCTTAGCAAAAACAGGGAAACTAGCAGCAAGTGAACAATATAAAAAGGTATGGATAAAAAGAGAAATGAATAAAGAGGAAAGAGAGGAGGAAAAATGAAAAGACAAGAAGCTAAGAAAAAAACGAGAACAGAACAGAGTCAGAAAAAGAGGAATTCTATTGGAGAGTAGTGAATATGAAAGTGAGGAGATGGGCCATACCAGAGAAAAACAAAAAGGAAACAGAAAATACAATGGAAGTAGCAGAAAATTAAGAGTGTCTTACACAAATATAGATGGATTAATAACAGGACTGAATGAACTGAATGATTATCTGAAGGAAAAAGAACCGGACATAATGGGAATTGTAGAAACAAAATTAAAAGGTCCACTACCACCCAACAGTGTAGGACATGATGCATATAATTATTGGATTAGAAACAGAGAGACAAAACAAGGGGGTGGAGTTATGTTCCTGACTAAGAAGGATATAAACGTGAGGTGTGTCACATATGGAAAGAATACAGTAGAGATGATTATGATCGAAGTGGAAGACAGAGATAAGAAGAGCAGAAAGTTTGTGATAAATTATGTGCCTCCAAAAATAGTCTCGTGGGAAGAGAGTGAGCATGAAAGTATGTTAGCAGACACAAGGATAACATTAAATAAGATAATGGAAGATGGAGGAAGAATAGTTATAATGGGCGACTTTAATTGCAAAGAAGTCTGCTGGGAAAAGATGACAGTAAAGGGTGGAGACGACTCATGGGGAAATGTTCTACTCGAGATGATTATTGACCATAAAATGACACAATGGATACAAGAGAACACTAGGTATAGAAATGAAGAAGAACCATCGAGACTAGACCTAATAATCACATCTGAACCTAGAATAGTGGAAAAGATTGAATATAAGACACCAATAAGTAAAAATGACCACATATTGATTGAACTGGAACTAAACGAGGAAAAATACTTGAAAAGAAATGAACAATATAGAAAAGGAAGACTGATGTATGATTTTTTTTATAGAATAAGAGAATTCTTTCAAAAAGAAAAATGGGAAAGAATATACAAAGAAACAATAGTGGAAGAGAAATGGAATATTTTGACAAAAAATTATAAAAAAGGAGTGGAAAAGTATGTCCCAAGACAAAAACAATAAAAAGAAAATGTAAAGTGCTGGTACAACAAAAGTTGTAGGGAGTTAAAAGACAAAAGAGATAAAGCTTGGACCAAATTGAAGAAATACAAAAGACCTGAAAAATTGAAAATATATACTTGTTATAGAAATGAATATGTAAAAATGTGCAGAGAGGAAAAGAGAAAATATGAAAAAGATGTCATAGAAAAATGTAAAGATCAACCAAAAATATTCTACAGATTTGTAAAGAACAAACTGAAAAACAACAAGATTTAGAGAAATTAAGACAAGGAGGAGTTCAATACACAGAGGAAATAGAAATGGCAGAAATTATGAACAAGCATGTTTACAATGGAGAACATACAACCTGGAGAGATCGAATGGAATGAGAAAGTTTCCTATGAAAGAAATAGACGTAACAAAGAATGAAATAATGAACCATTTGAGTAATCTTGATGTCAGAAAATCGCATGGACCAGATGAAATAGCAAACTGAATTTTGAAAGAATGCAGGAATGAACTGGCAGACAAAATACATAGCATAATAAACAGTTCCTTGAAAGAAGGAAAAATTCCAAAAGATTGGAAAAGAGCAAATATAGTACTTATATATAAAGGGGGAAATAAAGAAGATGCTACCAACTATAGACCAGTCTCTCTAACAAGTGCAATAGGAAAAATTTGTGAAAGAATTGTCAAAAGTAGATGGGTAAAGTATTTAGAAAAAGAAAAAAAAAACAATGTGCTAAATCCAAGACAATTTGGATTCAGACAAGGACGATCATACGTCACCAATTTCTTATGTTTCTATTGGATGGGCTGATTGTGCATTTCTAGACCTAAAAAAAGCTTATGACAAAGTACCACATAAGAAGTTGCTTAAGAAATTAGAAACTGAAGGAGGA
>NC_134800.1:54045148-54060148 GCF_046742065.1 Oratosquilla oratoria
CCGAGGGGATGCAGGCATTCTCTTACGTGTTAACTATAGCTTTAGCTCTTTAATATATACATGAGGGTTTCTGTATGTGAGAGCTTTACGGTGATATTCTTAAAAAAAAACTACTTATATAAATCTTATACAAATTCTTGGAAGAGGAAGACTCATATAAGGAATGAATTTTCTTAAATAATACCACCGCAAGATTCTTACGGTGGTATTCTTAAAAAAATCTTTCCATTCCATGGATTTATATAAGATTTATATAAGGAAAGACTTTTTTTTTTTTTTTTTTTTTTTTTTTTTTTTTTTTTTTTTTTTTTTTTTTTTTTTTTTTTTTTTTTTTTTTAAAGAATATCACCATTTGTGTCGTGTTCCTTGTTTGGAGTGAGTTGGTGAGGAGTACAAGGCGTGAAACTACGGCCGAAGCCATCATTTACGTCACGTGAAAACAACAGTTGGATCAGAAAAAACTGGAGACAGTGATCTAATATTTCGATTACAAATTGCAATCCTCTTTAATCTATATATTTCTTTACAATCGAAATATATAGAAAAGACTGGAGACAGGGAATCTATATATTTCGGTTGCAAACTGCAATCCTCTTCAATCTATTTTTTTGCAATCGAAATTATATAGATTCCGTCTCCAGCCTTTTCTGCTCCAATAGTGGATTTCACGTGATTGACAGACGTGGGATTACATTTTTCACCTACAGCATCATTTATGTGTTTGGATTGCTGGGACATTGTTAAGAATCGGAAAGAATCGCATGACTCGAACACTAGGAAGATGCGAGACCGGCCTGCTACCGACTACGGTACAAGCGCACTACATTTTGGAATTGTTTGGTACGCAGCGGTTAGAATGCAATGGTGATATTTTCCCCGAGTGACCTTGTTGGGCTGATACCTGCGGGGTTGTTTCTAAGGCACCAGCTGAAAGAAGTAGGGAGCCATCGTCGGTTTTCAGCTCTCCTTCTATTCAAAGGTGGAGGAAATGTAGTCCAAATTGAGAAAGGTCTTGGGTTCAATTTCGAGATCAAGTGTCAGCGGTGTTGAACCTCCAAGTTGAAATGAAGAAGTTGACGTGGTTTGAAGGTGCGAAGGGAGATGACCCTCCTTCACGTCCTTCTCTCAGGACTACTTCGTGCGGATACTCGTTATGTGGTGGAACTTGTGCCAAAGTTTATTTCAGTGTCACCGGCTGTCAGAAAATGGGAGGACAGCAGCTGCCGAACAAACAAACAAACAAACAAACGAACGAACCACCTCCGGAAGGACGTAATTTTTTTTTTATTTATATATTTTTTTAGTTGCTTCTGGGGTTCGGAAGTTGTAGTAAGGTGGCATATAGAAATATCTTAACACGGAGAACTAGTGTATTGAGTCACCATTCGTTAAATACAACAAAAGACACAAGAACATAGTTACACCTTAAAGGTTGAGACAATACTGACGCTATGCCTTGTTTTGGCGGCAAAACTCATATTCGAGCGCGTGTGTCGGACACTTGGTTTTTCCATACATTGCACCTAAAGTTAAATGCATTACAATAAATCAACAACATGATCAAAATTAATGAATTAAAGGCTAACAATACACACAATTGGTAATACTTTTATAAATGGGAAACTATATACAGACCATCACAGAATGGATACGCTCTTCCTCCTTCCGTCGCCTCGGTGTAGCAACTTGATACGTACATCCCATCGACATTGGTGAAAATACCTCTCAATGCCTATCGTTGTCGATGATGACGTGATGTCGTCAAAATGATGCCGGTGAGTCTGCAAGCGTTGACTAAAAATGAAAACACGAGAATAATTAAAATACAACGAAACATTTATGTAACATTCGTCATGCTTACGAGATTTTCGGTAGTATTGATTATAGAATTGTTTCCTTGTTACCGGAATGAGATGTTTTCTGGCGGTGAAACACAAACAAGGAAATGATGCGTGGAAATGAAAAAAAAAACTCCTTTTCTGGAGTGCACAGGGCATGCAAGAAAATCGAGTATATTAAAAGTAAAACATTCAGGAACATTACACAAAGATACTATAGGAACAATTGACGAATCTCAAAATGTTTTGTAAATATAAATGACGAAAATATTATTACATTTTTGCTCAAATTCATGCATGTATGCACGAATACATACATACACACATACATACATGCATACATACATACATACATACATACATACATACATACATACATACATACATACATACATGCATACATGCATACATACACACATACATACATGCATACATACATGCATACATATATACTTACATACATACATACATATATACACACATACATGCGTATACATATACATATATATATATATATATACATACATACATACATACATACATACATACAGAACATACATACACACAGAACATACATACATACGTACATACATACATACATACACACATACATGCATACCTACCTACCTACCTACCTACCTACCTACATACATACATACATACATACATACATACATACATACATACATACATACATACATACATACATACATACATGCATACACACATACATAGATACATAACATACATACATGCGTACATACGTACATACATATATACATACATACATACATACATACATACATACATACATACATACATACATACATACATACATACATACATACATACATACATACATACATACATACATACATATATAGCCTACATACATACAGTATGAGATGAAAACTCATTTATTCTCTTTGTGGCGTATTTGAGGATCGATTTTGACAGCAACCAAATAGTTATGTGTACATACGTTTATGTATACATGCATAAGACAAATATACATACATATTCACCGTTATCAGTACAGTAGTTGAACACTTGACAAAGATGGTTGTGTATGTGAGGAGAGTTTGTCCTTACTTTTTGTGAATTTCGCTGACATACGGCAAGTCACCAGAGGTTGCGAAAAGAGTCCACCTTTCAAGTCAACTTAATGCGTTATCACGCTGGGCTATTTTTCCTCAAACCTCCAATTAATCGGTGGTACCAAAATAGCCCAGTGTGATAGACCTCCCCTCCCCTCCCCTCCCCTCCCCCTCCCCCCTCCCCCTTCCCCCTCCCCCTTCCCCCTCCCCCTCCCAACCTCCTCCTCCCGTCTCTAATTTTCCTTCCTGCAGCTTTAAGAACATAAGAATGGAGGAGAATGTAAGAGACCATAGGGCCTATACTAGGTGGTTCCATGTCCTTTATCACCCGTCATCCCTATTCATAAAGTTATCTAATCTCTTAAAACAACCAATAGATTCAGCACTCAGTACCTTGTTACGAAAAGACTGACTGAGATTTCCTTTCCCTGCCCCTTATCCTTCCTCTTCCTCCTCCTCTTCCTCCTCCTCCTCCTCCTCCTCTTCTTCCTCCTCCTCCTCCTTCTCCTCCTCCTCCTCCTCCTCTTCCTCCTCTTCCTCCTCCTTTTCAGAGCGTCACGTCAGCAGGGCTGCTTACGCGGGCACTATGGAGGGGTACAGTTCCTACAGCGCCTTCAGAATTCCGTTCGACATCACCTCCTCTTTCGTCGTCAGGTGAGAAAGCGGCCTGGTTTCGTTCTTCTGGGGGCGTCCTGGTGTCGCTCTGGAGTCGGCGGAAGCCCTCCCCTAACCACACACGTATGGACATAAACACGAATGCAAAGATAAAGTTATCGTCGGTCACCGATACAGAGCGAGATTCAAGATCAATCACGCACGCAGAGACATGAATGCGTATATTCCCTCACATAACAATCCCCCCGCCCACACACACACAGATACACAACCACATTTAGCAGGGCGATTGAATAATTCTACAATACAGAGAAGAACTGCAAGATGTTCCTAAAGTAGTTAGTTAGATAGTTATTTATCTATTTATATATTTATTTATTTTATTTATTTATTTGTTTTATTTATTCATTCAGTTAACTTATTGTTTATTTTGATAGTTATCTAATTAGCTAGTTGGTCAGTTAGTTGGTTTGTTAGTTAGTTAGTTAGCTAGTTAGTTGGTTAGTTAGGAAGGTAGGTAAGTAGGTGCATATGTAGGAGTTATCACATTAGGCTATTTTTCCTTCGACTGTCGGAGCAAATTTGCATCACACAGGATGGAATCTCCTATGCTGGAGGAAAACGATTCTCCCTCAGCATATCAAATAACATTCTATGTAAATTGTATACAAAAAAAAAAAAAAAAAAAAATAATAATAATAAAAAAATCTGTCATAGTGATTTGACGGCGGAAAAAAGTGCTGGAGGTAGGAGGTATCGCCGATTAATCGGAGGTCGGAGGAAAATTTGCCCAGTGTGATAACGCCCTCAGGTGAAGGCTACAATTGGAGCCATGCGTCTCTTGGGGTAAGGCTCCTCACCGCTACAACAGCCTTCTGGGTCTATGAGCATATTCTTCGCTCAATTTGATTGTGCGAAGATCACAAAGGATTACAAAGGAGAATCAGGCTGACAGGAGACCTTTTGGTCCATAACAAGGGCGGATGCGAGTAAAAAAAACATAGTAATAATAAATAAACGAATAAATGAATAAAAGTTATGATAATATAAATAGTAATAAATAAAGTAAATAAATACATAGGTATAGTTGAATAATAAGCAAACAGGTAAATAGTAAATAATAATAAATGGACAGATAGATAATAATGAATGAAAATCAAGCCAATAACAATAAACAAACAGACAAATAATAACAAAGAAATAAATAACTAATATAAAACATAAACGACTGATTAACCGAACTCATACAACAATGATACAAAAGTGTGGTTGTAAGTTTGTTAATCTATTTCTGCCGTTAAAAAAAAAAAAAAAAAAAAAAAAACCCGCATTAACTCCAAAATCCTTATTTTGAGAAAAATTATGTTTAAGGTATGAATGTTCATTGCTTTTTCGCTAATTATAGCAAACCTGGGAACTGACATTAGAACTGTTGCATCATGGCAGTGTTTCCCAATTTGATACTACTACTCTTTTCCTTTTTATTCTTATCTTTTAATTTTCTTTTGCTCTATTTTGATTCATATATACATTTATTCATTATCTGTTGATTTATTTATCTATTCATTCATCTGTCCATTTACACATTTATTTATTGAGCTATTTGTTTGTTTATTTATCTATTTATCTACTTATTTATATATTTATCAATCTATTTATCTATTTCTTTACTTACTCACTTACATATTTATCTATTTATTTATCTATTCACCAATTCATTTATCTATGTATTAATCTATTTGTTCTTTCATCTATTTGTTATTTATCTATATATTTACATATTTATCAATTTATTTATTTATTTATCTAGTTACCCCTTTGTTTACTTTTTCATTTAGTTATATATTGATTTGTTGGTTTATTAAATAATTGATTAATTTATTTGTTTATTTACTCATTCGTTTATTAATCTTTTATTTATTTGTTTACTTATTTGTTGAATTATTTGTTGATCTATTTAAAGTACTATTTTTTTATTTATTTTTTTTATTTTTTTCGGATGGCGCGCCGCGCGGCTTCTCGATCTCAGACTTCACTTCAGCACGAAAGCGCTTCGCCAGATCGGGCTGCTGGCTATCGTCGGGAACCCCGTCACCAGCGCAACGCGGGACTTCCTGGCCCTCAGCCTGGTCAGAGGGCATCTCCTTCTCACGTGGGACCTTGGTGGAGGTGAGTACTAGATGCACCCTTTCTCCTCTCGCTCTTCCTCTTGTCTCCATTCCACATGAGTATCTTCCTCTCCCTTCACATTTGCCAACTCAGTCTCTTCGAGCCTCTTCTGCTAGATTGTTCTGTCCTGCCCAGCCTTAATCTATTCTAACCTAACCTAACCTAGCCCAACTGAGACTAAATTAACCTCAATTCCCATTTTTAAAAATTTCCCCCTTTTTCCTTTTTCTTTTTTCCTTTTCCAAAATGTTGTAAACTAGGAAGAAGTACCACGTCGAACCAAAGTGGGATAGGCGGCTTTCAGAAGCTTGGGCGGCTGGAGCCGAACGAGAAGGACGGTAATGTTCAGACGTTTTCTTCCCCTGTCCTCACGTTTCCGTCTCTCTTCTGCTCAAGACCAATTTGCCGCCCTGGACAGCCCCGTATTCTGCAAACCCTATCACCCATTCATTGGTGTTGTGGCGAGTTGGTTAACATCAGCCACAGGATCGACGGGTGGTCCGAGACACCGAGGCGGTCATAGAATCGCCTGGGGGCATTCTCACCTACCACGGACACAAACGGCTATTGGCGGACACAAGGACGACGGCGACATGCCGAGCACCACGAGTACTGACGCCGTGTTTGTCTTGCAGGTCCGAGGCGCGTCAAGTCGCCGCGGGCCCTCGACGGCGGCTGGCAGGTCCACAGCGCACAGACAGGGCGAGCGGGCAAGGAGGCCTGGCTAGCGGCGGACACATTTCGGAACGTCACGGCCAGGGCGCCCGGCTACCTGTCCTCCCTGAATACCGACAACATTCTCTACATCGGTATGTGCGTGTTGTTAAACGTGGATGTATGAATGTTAGTGCAAATGCCTGGGAGCTATGTCTGCATCTATCTATCTACCTATCTATATATGAAAGGCTTTTTCACCCTTATAATGGAGGTGGCTAACCAAGGCATACACGACCGCCCTCCCTCCTCGTCCCCGTGTAAACGAAACGGGGAAATTGTCATTGATTAGAAGGAGCGTGAATCTTGTGGGTTTCCAAGTGGTCATGGGGAGTTCATATGCCGAGGGGTATTTTAGTCTGTCCAACGCCTGGAGGATTTATTCAGCCACACGGTCTCCCTCTGTTAACAAAATTGTCAAGGTAGGTTACTGTTTTGGGGTCTTTGGTCGTGGTGGTGCGAGGGAGCGTGTTTTTCTTGTGTCAGGATGACCCTGGACCAACCCACGAGCAGCCCTTTTTGTCCACAGGAGGTCACCCGAGCTGGAACATGTCCCACCTACCAGCAGACATGTGGCGTCACAGCGGCTTCCAGGGCTGCATCTTCGACGTTCGCGTGGCACCGACCCTAGATGGTCCCTGGGTGGCACCACAGCTCCTCGACGCCAAGAACGTCTTCGAGTGCGGCGAGGACGCGTGTGCGGAGGAGAGGTGCGAAAACGGCGGAAAGTGCATCAGCCTCGGCGCCACTTTCAGGTCAGTCTGCGGACCAGTCTGGTCACGGGTCGTTCTGCGGCGAACTACACTCGAGCCATCGCTTTGTGCGTGTATTTACTTAGTTGTAGTTGTCAGGAAGGGAGCTACCTTCGTGAGGTCCTCTCCAATTACCACAGACCCTTATGTATTGGTCATTTCGATGTAGGATTATTTCGTTCACTTCGGAGTCATCGAGTCTTCTCGTTTTCTGGAGTTTCAATTCTCCTTCCAAGGGCTCTTTTGGTCATCCTGGCCCTGGAAGCCACTTCCCCACAAGAATATCATACCCCTTCAACACAGTGGCTGCCCTTTAAGGTGTTTTTTCTATATGGTCAACGTCAGACGATTCTGTTCCGTCGAGGGTTACTACATGACCCGGATCGAGCTCGGGTCTCGGTGTTTCCGATTATGAGACATTGGTCGACTTAGACCACGCCGTTTTCTGTCCGGAGTTCATCCCAGCCACCGAAAGCGCCCGAACTACCGATCGACAGACTGATTACCATTAGCCATAATGGGCCTTAGAATGGTTACCCTCTATTTTGATAACCCAAGTAAAAAAAGTATGAACAAAAAACATTTATTTTCAAAATACACAATGAAAATACAACTCTTCACCTTTCACCCACCTTTAATCAAGACAAACTAAACACTGAAGCTACTGGGCGTGAAAAACCGGAGCCACGCTGCCAAGCGTATGAGTTACAAAACAATCTCAAAAGCACCGGGAGAATTCCACCCTGGTAACCGTGGGTGAAAGCACAGTCACCGTGTTCCTGGGGGCGGCGCAGTAACAGCATATGTTTGCAGGTGCGAGTGCCCCGTGGGATGGAAGGGTCCCCGCTGCCAGGAACCCAGTCACATCTGCGAGAGCAATACCAACATTCGCTGCGCTCCCGGAGCCTCATGCGTGGTCGACCATGACACAGGGGCCCTATCCTGCCTCTGCCCCTTGGGCAAGAAGGGCATTTTTTGCGAGAAAGGTAAGTTCTCAGGATATTGTGTTTGTGTGTACATATGTAGAAGCTCGTTGGCTGAGCGGGTTAGGGCGTCGTTACTTGCGGCGGAGGTTGAGGTGAAGGCGGTTCGAATCCCGCCACCGGTGAAGTTGAACCAAGGGCATGGTTCATAAAATTCCACGCTACAAAAGCCCTCTGTAAGGGGGTGGGGGGGCGTTAAACCATTAAACCATATCGTGTACATATGTGTGTGTGTAGCTATACTCGTGAACCTCACCTGTTCCCATCTGTCAAATTTGGCTTCCAGTTGATTTGTTTTTTGATTCGACCATTTCCTCTTTTGATTCAATTTAAATGTAAAAACATCTGCATAGAAAAAACACATTTCTTTATATCCTTCAAGCTCCTTGTCATTTTCTATTAATTTTATAGTTGTGAACAGAACAATCATGCCATTCTTCCTCTTTCTTCTAATGAACGTAGATAAAAAAAAAAAAATTAATTTCCTTATATGGCCCGTCTGTTTGGCTGTAGACCACTTTGATTGTTGTTATTTCTGTTTTCTCATTCCTACTTATATCATCTTTCTTGTGTGTGTGTGTGTGTGTGTGTGTGTGTGTGTGTGTGTGTGTGTGTGTGTGTGTGTGTGTGTGTGTGTGTGTGTGTGTGTGTGTGCGCGTGTGTATGTGTGTGTACGCCACTCCACTGCTGCCTATTCCAATCTTGGGCAGATCAAGTTTTGTATAGAACCATTCATCATCTTTACCTCCACGAAAAAAGAAATATATTTCTAGGTTCGTCAACAGTTTATATGTCTAACCAGAAATCTTGTTAATGTCCTCAGGTGACTGTGACGAACAATCTCAGGTTCTTCTACTTTGTCTCTTATAATTTCTTCATTTCCCATCGAGTAAATAATTGATGGCCTCTGCACGTTCGTTCATTTTCTATAATTTGTACTTCTTACCACCATCATTAAATTGGGAGCATAAGTCGGTGGAGCCGGGGAGGGGATTCGCTTAAGGATCGAGGAGACTACAAGAGACCATAAGGGACACTAGGCAGTGCCATGTTGCTTACCACTTTTCATCCTTATCCATAAAATTGTCTAATCGTAAACCGCTGTCGGAAAACCAGTTTTCGCCTATTTCCTTCTTAAAGCTAAATTTATCCAATCCAAATCCATTACTACGAGTCCTGCCCTGTTGTCTTAATATGATATCTTGTCTGCATCCCCATAGTTTCTCTGAGTGAGCTCCCATGAAGCAATGAGCTCTGAGAGCGTCTCTTTTTGAGGGTTATCTACTGCGGAGATCCCCCTTTGATTGAGGTCAACACCACTGAAACGTGCCACATGCCCATATAGTTGACGTTAACAGATTATGCTGGTAACAGGCCTAGGCTGAGTCTCGTAGTACATTTTCCGGTTTGATAAAAAGTGATTTAAGTAATTCTCAGAAGATATTTCGTACTAAAGACAGCGAGATGCGGGTAAGGCCCCCTGTAACAAGCGACTTATGTTACTTGGGCTATGGTGCCGAGGGAGTGAATAAAGCCCACGTTTGTTCGCTGGTTTTATTCTTGTAGAATGGAATGTATACTAGCGCGTGTTGGCCGGCAAAGTCAGAAAGGATACTCCCTTGTGACCCGACCTCACACGCCTTAAGTAACCTCGGGACGTACCGAAAAGTAGCATCCCTCTGGCTAGGACAGAGTTGCCGGGCGTGGCCCGGAATTGTGCTTTTGGTAACATGCAAATGTCTTTCTCACAAGCGTAATATGGACTTTATCTACACAATAGTAATATAAGGCCGAAGGCCAGCTGTTTATACACAACATTTAGCTTCCACAACCTCACCAGAGGCTGTTCACCCACATCCCGCGACTATACACGTATGCCTCACTATATTCTTGTGGGGGACTCTGTTCACCACACCCCTGACACCAAATCCAGGGAAGACGGTGCATGCAGCGTTTGTAGGATGAAATCACCAAGTTCTTCATACACCGTATGGATCCTGCTTGCTTACATTCAGCAGCAGGATAACCCTCGTTGGTCTGACGTCATCACTGACGTCACCACCGGAAGGATTTGTAATCAGATGTTGCTGTCACCTGTCACAGTCGACGCTCCGCTTTCACTGCCGATTATGATGATCGCTTCGTTTGATCGATCAAGATGTGATCATGCTGAGGATGGGAAAGCAAGGATGAGAGTGACGCAGACTCCTTGGTAGCAAGGCATTAGACTTGGTGCTAGTTCTTGCTGTCTTAATATGATGACCGTGATTAAGATAAGGTCATCATATTAAGACAGCAGGGCAGGACTCGTAGTAATGGGTTTAGATCGAACAAATTTAGATTTAAGAAGGAAATAGGCAAGACGTGGTTTATCAATGGTAGCAATATTGGATAACGAGTGGAATAGACTTAGTAACCATGTAGTTAGCGCTGAAACTATTGATAGCTTTAGGAAAAGGTTATATAACTTCATGAATGGGGATGATAGGTAGTAATGGGCATGGAACTGTCTAGTGTAGGCCTTAAGGTCTCTTGTATTTTCCTTCATTCTTATGTTCTTTTGAGCGTTTAAATCCAGTTTGGTAATATTTAATTATGATACAAGGTTATAAGGTACATAATACTATCCTCTGCCTACGGTCAAGAAATCTCGTTCAAAGTCCCGCGCTTGTGTGTTGAGAGGAATGTACTTGTTTTATGTGTCAGGTACCACCATTGGTCAATAATCTCGGCCATCAAAAACAAGCTCTTTTATTGGTTCGCGCTGGAAGTAGCTCAGTTTTGGGAATGGGATCTCCAAGATAAGATAAGAATAATTTGACTGGAACTCCAACGTCGATCTGACAGAGAAGTAAAATCTTCTCTCTCTCTCTCTCTCTCTCTCTCTCTCTCTCTCTCTCTCTCTCTCTCTCTCTCTCTCTCTCTCTCTCACACACACACACACACACACACACACACACACACACACACACACACACACACACACACACACACACACACACGCGTGCGCGCGCTCGTATATATATATATATATATATATATATATATATATATATATATATATATATATATATGCACAAATTTCACAAATAACACGCGAATCACAAAAATGCAGAGTCCATTAGGAAAAGGAAAAACACACGGAGTCCGAGCGCTTTCGTGATATATTCACATTATCAAGGAGTACATCTTTCTGTACTCCTTGATAATGTGAATATATCACGAAAGCGCTCGGACTCCGTGTGTTTTTCCTTTTCCTAGTGGACTCTGCATATATATATATATGTATGTATGTGTGTGTATGTATATATACATATATACTGTATGTGTATGTATACCGTTCGGACGACTCGATATTGCTGTGCCCTTGCCGACACCAAACACACCCCGCCTCCTTGCTCAAGGGAGGCAGTGACTGTTTACAAAGTTATTATTCTTTTCAAGTCTTAATTAGGGCTCGATTTTGATCCTGTTGATTTGTTAGACCAAGACGGTAACTACTACACCAGTAAGTATGTATATGTGTAGTACTGCAAGGTTCAAATACGTTCGCGTGTCATTGCATAGGTTTCTTTACTTTCTGTATTCATTTATTCATTTTGTGACTGACCTGCATTACACAATAGTGATCCGACTCGTGCTAGACATATGATTCTGTTTGGTGCTAGACAGAACATAATATACAAAGTATCCCACAGATACCTCTTTGAGAAGAGGTTCTTGGTGATTGCCCCCAGTTGATCCCTGTGTTAATATTTTCTATAGCATAAGCACACGCGCGTGCGTGTTTGAAAGTTGAATAGTATGTATAGGTGTCTGTCCACAGCATCCTCCTCTACGACTGACACAATTTCTGTTCTTTGTGCGCGGAGCAGCCCTGAACATCACAGATCCGCTCCTTACTGGGGAGAGGTCCTTCCTCGGACTGAGGGCGGGGAACTTGAGACGCGAGGCGATGGTGACCATCTCCTTCAAGCCCCTGGCCAAGGATGGCCTTCTCTTCGCGGCTCTTCCACGGACGCCCTCCATTCCCGGCGACTTCCTGGCCCTCACGCTGACCAACGGCACTCTCATTCTCGCCTATCACCTGGGTAAGAGCCTCAGGAAGCATAAACTTTGTGAGACCGGGGGATCTAGAGCAGCGTTTCTCAACCAGGGTTCCCCGGAACCTTAAGGTTCCGCAAAAGGTCCCTAAGGGTTCCGCGAGAACAAGTGAGATATGCTAATGCACTTTTGATTTTTTATTTAATTTCATATACGTAATATAATTAAGCGACATATTCTTGGTTATTGCAGTAATGTAATATAGACATCATCCTATCTAGCCTATCATTACGATGAAAATAAAACGAGAAAAATATGGTATATGTTTTTTTTTTTTTTTTTTTTTTTTTTTTTGCGCAGGGGTTCCTTGAGACACGCAATTTATTTCAAAGGTTACGCAAGGGTTAAAAGGTTGAGAAACGCTGATCTAGATTATTTCAGTACAGAACTCACATTGGAGACGTGATTCTTCTTGTAAACACCAGTCGAATTCGCGTAAAAGAGTGAAGGACGCCAGTTTCAGGAGTTCCTCGCCCAAGACTTCGGTGATCGAGAAAGTAAGGACTCTGTTCTTCCCCTTCTTCAGGCTGGCGGTCAACGGGGCTGGCCGTGGTGCATTCTCTCCACTCCGTCTCTCTCGGGACTTGGCAGCGAGTGTCCTTTGGACGGCGGGGAGGAGAGGGCAGCCTCTCCTTCAAGGGATTCACCACCACGAACACCAACCCGGACCCTTCCGTGGCTCTCCTCGATGTCCACAGCGAGGTCTTCGTAGGTGAGTTTCCCCCCTCACTCCCGACCTTTGCAACCATTCACAGATCAAGTATTGCGCAGGGATACACCACTCTCATCACGTGTCTCTATGGAAATACCCGCTGTTGGATGAGGTAATCTGAAGGGATCTGTTTCAGATGTACCCCTGAGTAACTCTGTAACTCGATTGAAAATGCCCTCCCAGCAACCTCTAGGGGTCTTCACACGAGTTTCAGCTCTCGTCAGCAATTCCCGACAGATCACTTTGCTCAAACCAAGAGCCGGGTTCTCTTACAGGTAACCTACTAGACTATCATAGGGTACGTCTGCCCGTGACAGTTCGTTGTTCCCCAAATGATATACAGCTCTTCATCTTTGTGGTAAAGTGGTCTCAGTTGGCTTCATTCAGATAAGGAGAGATCACGACCCGACCCAGGAAGGAAGACCCTGTTCATGTCAAGACCATCTTTTCACCTGCATGAATCTGCCTGTCTATTGGCACACCATGAAATGTATTACCGTAATAAGATTCATTTAAATACAAGTTAAAGAAAAAAGAAAGTTCTGTGGGCCCCGGAGGTTTGGCTTACTCTCTTGATTGTCATAAGATACGCTGTCCAATAACAAGCTCTCAGTGTCCTGACTTCTAATCTCCTTTCCTAACTCTCTGACAGGCGGGGCCCCGGACCTAACGGCACTCTCGATGTCGTGGCCATCGGCGGGGACGCTGAATCCTTTCAAGGGCTGCGTACGCGAGGTAAGCAATGGGACGGATGCAGGAGGCAGAATCCCCCCGGAGACTTTGACCCGGAGGAGTCTCGAGAGTGACCACTGAGAGAGGGTGTATGTGTATTTACCTAGTTGTATTTACCTAGCTGTATTTACCTAGTTGTATTTACCTAGTTGTATTTACCTAGTTGTATTTTACGGGAAGAGAGCTATGCTCGTAGTAACCCGTCTTTGTGTGTGTGTGTGTGTGTGTGTGTGTGTGTGTGTGTGTGTGTGTGTGTGTGTGTGTGTGTGTGTGTGTGTGTGTGTGTGTGTGTGTGTGTGTGTGTGTGTGTGTGTGTGTGTGTGTGTGTGTGTGTGTGTGTGTGTGTGTGTGTGTGTGTGTGTAGGGGTGGCACAGCTCTGCAGGGAAATCACGCAGAAAACTTGTCACAAGTAGTTAGGCCCCAGTTGACTATATGCAGCAGCGTCGACTTAGTTTCTAGGACTGTAATGAAAAACAACATGATTCAGTAAGGGCAGAGGTAGTATAGGGCTTGAAAGACGAAAATTAAGTTGGTTGATGCTCTTTCTCTCTCTCTCTCTCTCTCTCTCTCTCTCTCTCTCTCTCTCTCTCTCTCTCTCTCTCTCTCTCTCTCTCTCTCTCTCTCTTTCTCTCTCATCTCCAGACCATATTGCTCTGCAGGAATCGGGGTGTAGGTTGAAAAGAAAATATATATTTTTTTCCAATTAACTAAGTCACGTCTGGTAATCAATTTGCACATTTTATTCTAATATTGGGCAAATCTATTCGGTAAAATAAGACCAGAGTGTCGTCGCAATGTAAACTGTGTCACGTTCAGGCAATGTGGCGGGTTGTGGCAGAGAATACGCCAAAATATTACGCCATGTTGGAGCTGACATCTTCCTTCTCGTGGTGTTTTCTGACGTTAAAAGAGATAGATAGATAGACAGATATATAGATACAGTAGATAGATAGATATATAGATACAGTAGATAGATAGATATATAGATACAGTAGATAGATAGATAGATGAGTGGAAGGGCGGTGAGCTAAACACAGAGAATAGCTGGAGTTTTATTCACTGACGTTTTGTCCTTACCAGGACATTCTCAAAGTATATCATTCTCTGTGTTTAGCTCACCGCCCTTCCACTCATTTGTCTTCCTTACTTCAATATAATAGATAGATAGACAGATATATAGAAGATAGATAAAGAGAGACAGACATTAATCTAACAGCCTGACAAAAGTCTCAAAAACTCAGAGTCCACTAATCAGACGCCACCCACACGTAACAAATTTACCG
>NC_134800.1:54065148-54067648 GCF_046742065.1 Oratosquilla oratoria
CCCTGGACGCTCCCCTCCACCTCTTCCTTCCCTCTTTCCTTCCTCCTCCTCCTCCTCCTCCCGGTCCTTCTCTTCTTCCTCCACGTCCTCACCCTCCTCTTCCTCCTCCTCCTCCTCCTCCTCTTCATCCTCCTTAGCCTCCAGAAGATCCGCTGCACCTCACCGCACATCGGTGGCCTTCAACTTCACGACTTTAGCAACGCAGGGGCTCCTTCTATGGCACGGCCAGGTAAGAAAGAAGGATTACGATGATGACTTTACCAAACCTACGTGGTACGTGGCAATAGTGATTTCAACCTGCCTTACTTTTGTTTCTTCCTTTATTTTTTGTCAGCGTCAGCCCAAAGTTGGGTATTATCATCATCACCGTCACCCTGTTGATGATGATGATAATGAGGGTGGTGATGAAAATGATAACGATAACACAATTCAACAGAATTTTTGTTCCATTGATATCAATCACTGGTATCATCTATTTTAAATGTACTGATTTCAAATATGAAGGGTTTTTTTTTAAAGCTCTTATTTTTTCTTATTTCCAATCGAGGTTTTTCAAAATATAAACATTTTGTCTCCATCTCACTCGCATCATCGTCTATCAGAGGAAACACATGATTAAATTCTCATTGAATTAGCGGGCGAATAAAAAGAAAATGTTGCATAGTCTTAATCTATTCACAACACAATTTAAAACATGTTCAATCGACAGTAAGATTAAATTTGATATGAAACTCATTGTTAGGTAAGAATTTGGTTGCTATGGAGATACAAAGCTCAGTTACATTTTACTCAGGCAGGAATTTGCACTTGAAGCTCTTGTGTTTGTGGACTGTCTCAGGGCAATCTCGTTTAATGTTTCAGCAGTAGTCTGCCATCATATGTGTGTCCCATCTCCCTTGATAGCGCTCCTCCATGACTTTGATGTCCTGATGGAACCGCTCGCCTTACTCGTCACTTACTTTCTCTAAGTTCTCATGCAAATTTCCAAGATGACTGCATAGAAAACGGAGTTTGACACACATGTTGCATCCAAGGTCATGAAAAGCTGCCAACAATGTTGTTACAAGGGTTGTCAGCCTTTTCATTATCGATAAAGCTTTCCATTACCGCCACAAATGAAAGCCACGCTCTCCTTTCCTTATCATTCATCTTTCTGACAGTCTTATCACGTGCAAGTGCGCGAATCTGTGGTCCATCTAACACACCTGCCTTGACCTTCTCGAATGACAAAGCAGGGAGAACCGAGACTATGTGTTGGAAGTATTCACCGTCAGTATTTAATGCTCTGACAAACTGTTTCTTTTCTCGACTGACAAATGGATAATTGACAATATTTGGCATATAAGTTTCCAGAATCTCATGTTAGAGCCACTCTTTCTGGTTCCCAATGCTTGTCTCTAACTCGGCTGTCCCACATGCAAAGAAAGCAAAGATACTTTATAGATCCTCTTTGAGGTCCACGCAAATTGTCCAGTTGTACATACATACATATACCAAAGGCTTTTTCCCCCTTATAAGGGAGGTAGCTTGTGGTATTTTAGTAGGTCCATCACAGTTTTGATATCATTATGCTCTTCTCGTAAACATAAACTGACTCACTGAAACAGCTGCATAGATATTGCCATTATGTAGTAGAATACACTTCAGGCTGCGCTTAGAACTATCTAGAAATAATCTCCCATCGTTTGAATCATACAATGGAATCCCTAATTCATGGAGAGACCCGAGATATTATGGCAATAAAGAAACTTATTCTCCTCTTTAAGAAATTCTACGAAAACTTGTTCCCGATTTCGGAAGTATGAAACTTTTGTGGTTTGGTTAAGTAGAACTTTTTCTTGCAACCTAGAAGCTAAAATTTCTGCTGCTTTTTTAGTGACCCAAATCACGCATAAGGTCGTTCAACTCTGGCTGAGTAAACTGCTGAGGAGTTGATGACTGATGTAGCATAAGAAAGGTCGTTGGAGTCTGCCAATATTTCTTGAATTTCATCGTCAGCCTCTTCCATTTCGTCGCTACCTTCCTCTTCAGACGGAGACAGCCCACTAAAAAGTCGAATTGCTGAGGGGGTACTAGGATACGTGAATCTATGTCGTTTTTCTTGCCAACATCTTTTGCATTGATCAGACGAAAATAGCAGTCAGTTGTGTGGTCCTCCAGTTCCCGCTAGGCCATGGGAATTTCGAAAAGTAAGTCCTTACGTTTCCCTTTCGTCCAGTCAACGCAGCATTTCTTCGGATTTATGACACACAGTATAGGGGACCATTTCTTCTTGGACAAGGAGTAGGCGTTATAGGCTTGCCTCACAAGCCTATAACGCGTACTATGTATATAGTGCGCCTCTGACGAATAAGTGTGAAGTATCCACAAATGTATCAGAAAACACCAAGTTTATTCACACATTGAGGTCTTCTTGTAGCCGTGAAAGAAAAAAACTAACAAAAATATATATCCCTATTGATACCATAAACGCGTGAGCAAAAGGGTAAAATGTAATCCA
>NC_134800.1:54080148-54092648 GCF_046742065.1 Oratosquilla oratoria
GTCATTTACCGTATTCCATGCAACGGTTGTCCATCATCTTACTTCGGTGAGTCAGGTCGAGGGTTCAATAAACGCTTGAATGAGCACAAAAACGATCTCAGGGCTCATAGAACATCTAACTCCCTGGTTCGTCACCTGGACAAATGTGGACATCTTCCTGATTGGAACAACGAAGAATTTCTACACGAGGGATTTGAGAAGAAAATGAGAAAAACTGTGGAAGCTGCACATATCGCCGCCAACAAGAACAACAACGACAGAGACGGATTTAAATGCCTCTCGAAAGCAGCAAGTGTCCTTATAATTAAATCGTTAGCCAAAGGGAAAACATGACGCTCATACCTTGGCGGGTTCCCTCTCACTACGAATATAAGAATTGTGATCCGTCTGTAATGCTGTAGTCCTCTGAAGAAGACCAAGTTGGTCGCAACGTTAGGGCAATAAACTCTATTCCTAACACATCTTCGTTTGCCCTTCCCCACCCACATTCTCTCTCATTTGTCTGAAATAATCTTAAATATCTATATTTATCTATCTACTTGCGGTAGATTCGAGTTCTATGCGTGACGGCCATAAAAATTGTCTGATTGATGTCGCTGTCCACTAGTGAATTTCTCACATACTTATTTATCTACTTATTTATTTTTACTTTAATTCCCGGTATTATTTTTGCATATACCGGGAGAGGGGGGGTCGCCGATTTAATGAAGCGCCCTTGCTGTGGATGTGCTGTGTCTTGCGACGCTGCTTCTGACCCAGGGCAGTGGACAAGGTGCAGGCATGACCCGTCATTCAGGAGGTGCTAAGATAAGAGGGAGGGTGGAGGGGTGTGGAATGTATTCAGGGGTGGAATGGGTGGGATTGATTTTGTGCCTTTTTCTTTTTGGCTACCCCCCTTGTAAGGGGGAACAAGCCTAGGTATATGTATGTATGTATGTATTATTTTTGCAAAGAGGGAAGTGATCCGTACCTTACAAAAGTTTGGTGACCACTGGTCTCAAATATGGCCACTAGTATACATCACCCACAACGTTTAATAAATCTGAAACAAACGCAGGAGTACAAGAGCGAGAGAAAGACAGAACAGCAGCACATCGCCCTTTTAGAGAGGACTTTGGGCTTCTTTTCCTTCGACATCCTACCTCCAGCCTCCATTTGAAGAATGTATAATTTCGCTTATAAAAATCTAGACTTTTCTAAGAACATTTCAACAGTATATCTAACATTCGTATAGACTTACAATCGCTTAGTTCATAATTCAGCTTTGCTATATATAACGTAAAGATAATTTGATATTTGGAGATTTGAAAATTTAGATATTGTAACCGAAGCCTGTGGCCCAATGTGATAACGAATTTAATGTCCTCCTCTCCGGGTGCATACAAGCACACACTCTGAAAACGAGACAGGTAAATTTGTACGATAAACGCTCAGGTACATGACTGTTGCTAATTATCTCTCGCACCTTTGCAGCCAACGACATGGGCCCTCGGCATCTTCAACCGTCATGTCTGGGTTCCGCGTCCCGACCTCCACGCCGCCACCCGCCGTCGTCTCGCTCCTCGCAAGGGGCCCCGGCAATCGTCGTCCTTCTTCTTCTGTCCTTCGCTCTTCTCCAGAACGGCGGCCCTGTGTATGGAGCAAGAACTCCGCCTACAGAGAAAACTGCCTCCTTGAAGTTCTCACAGTCACTCACTTCGGAGTCCGCCACAACACCGGAAGCAGTTGTCGCTGGCGCTACCATCTCCCACAAAAGCCTAGTTGCCACTCTGCTCTCAGGCATCACGGTAATATTGTCTTTTTTTTACCATTACCATCCCTCCTCATCACACCACCCCACATCGCACCAAACAGCACCACCCCACACAGCAAGGCAAATAAATATAATCACTAATGGATTACTTGCCTGATGCATCCATGTGCCTGATGCTATCTTTCATAGATACCACCTTTAAACACAGAAGTCTACATATGCATTATCTATGTACATAACAGGAGCTTCTTCACCCAATAAAGGAGGTAGCCAATGAAGGCACTCACCTACTCTCCCCATCACCATCCAACTGCTTCCCTCTCATCTCAGTTCCTCGTTGATGAAGGGTCATTTTTCTCTCCTTCCCACTGCCCAAATCAGAAGCAGCGCAGGAAGACACAGTACATCCACGGCACGGGCACTTCATTTAAACGGCGACCTTCTCTTTTCGTCCCCTCATGCGTGAAAAAGAAATGACCAGGAGCAATCACCTCGGGCTGCGTCAAAATATTATCCATACACAATCATCCTTCACTCACCCTTATCCCCTGCCCTCTCCCTTCCTTGCCCAACAGACATTCCCCTCTTGTCCAAAGCCCCTTTCATCCCATCCATCCATCTCATCCTCGGTTGTCCCCTCAAATTCACTCCATCCTCATCTACTTTCTACAGTCTTTTTGCTAATCATTCACCACTCATTCTTTCCATGTGCCCAAACCGTTCCAATAATCTTTCATCAGCCCCATCTGCCACTTCCCTTTCTATCTCGGCTCTCCTTCTCACCTCATTTCTCAATCAATTCTTGTATCTCCCACCATTCTTCTAAAACAATAATCTCAATTACATTTAAACTCGCCCTTTCTGCCTATGTTGAATTCAATTTCTTCGCCTCATACCGTGTGTGTGTGTGTGTGTGTGTGTGTGTGTGTGTGTGTGTGTGTGTGTGTGTGTGTGTGTGTGTGTGTGTGTGTGTGTGTGTGTGTGTGTGTGTGTGTGTGTGTGTGTGTGTGTGTGTGTGTGTGTGTGTGTGTGTGTGTGTGTATGTGTGTGTGTGTGTGTGTGTGTGTGTGTGTGTGTGTGTGTGTGTGTGTGTGTGTGTGTGTGTGTGAGTGCGCGTGTGCTGAAAGAGATACTTAAACGAAAACATGAATAAACAAGCAGACGAAGCAATTGGGAGGCATTACATCATATTGCTTAGGTGTTTATCTGTGGATTTAGGTGTGGATTTAGGACGGGTAGAGGTTGTGTAGATCAGATCTTTGTGGTAAGACAGATATGTGAGAAAGCTATAGGAAAGGGGAAGGATGTTTTTTGGGCTTTTATGGATCTGGAAAAGGCTTATGATAGGGTAGACAGAAAGGCACTGTGGGAGGTTATGCAGATTTATGGGATAGGAGGAAAGCTTTTGGGAGCTGTCAAGAGTTTTTATGTGAGTAGTAGAGCATGTGTTAGGATTGGAAATGGAGAGAGTGAGTGGTTTGAAGTAAAGGTGGGACTTCGTCAAGGATGCGTTATGTCGCCCTGGCTGTTCAACTTATACATGGATGGGGTGGTGCGAGAGGTGAATGCTAGGGTAGTGAGTCAGGGATTGGAGATGGTTAAAGAAAATGGAGAAAAGTGGGAGGTGAGCCAGCTGTTGTTTGCGGACGACACTGCGCTTGTGGCAGGGTCAGAGGAGGGATTGAGGAAGCTGGTGGCAGAGTTTAGGAGAGTATGTGATAGAAGAAAGCTAAAGATAAATGTGGGTAAAAGTAAGGTGATGAGATGTACAAGGGGTGAAAGTGGCAGTAGACTGGAAGTGAACATTAAGGGAGAGCGACTGGAGGAAGTGGATAGTTTTAGATACTTGGGTGCAAGTGTAGCAGGAAAAGGTGGAGTGAAGGTGGAGGTAGAATGTAGATTGAGAGAAGCGAGTAAATGCCTTGGTGGTTTAAAGAGTGTAATGAGAAATAGACATTTGGGAATGGATGCGAAGAGGAGACTGTATGAAGGAGTGATTGTGCCAACAGCACTGTATGGGGCAGAAACGTGGAACATAAGAGAAGAAGAGAGAAGGAGTTTGAATGTGTTTGAGATGAGGTGTCTGAGAAGTATGGTGGGGGTTACTAGGCTAGATAGCGTGAGAAATGAGGAGGTGAGGAGGAGAACAGGGGTGAAAAAGGATTTGGGAGAGAGGGTTGATGAAAGAATATTAGGATGGTTTGGACACATGGAAAGAATGAGTGAAGAAAGACTAGTAAAAGAGGTATGGAAGGCAGATGTGGAGGGAGTGAACATGAGGGGACGTCCTAGGATGAGGTGGATGGATGGGGTGAAGGGGGCTTTGGGGAAGAGGGGAATGTCTGTTGAGGAAGGAAGGGAGAGGACGGAAGACAGAGGTGAGTGGAGAATGGTTGTATATGGATGATGTTGTGACTGCATGAGGAGGAATGGGCGGGGGGGTGGGGGGTGGGGTAGTATGTGTGAGTAAATTTTGACGCAGCCCGAAGGGATTTCTCCCCGTCCTCTCCTTATATGCAAAGGGGGACGGAGAGGGGGGGTCGCCGATTAAATGAAGCGGCCTTGCTGTGGATGTACTGTGTCTTGCGACACTGCTTCTGACCCAGGGCGGTGGGCAGGGTGCAGGGATGACCCGTCATCCAGGAGGTGCTCAGATGAGAGGAAGGGTGGGAGGGGTGTGGAGTGTATTTAGGGATGAAATGGGTGGGAGTGTTTTTATGCCTTTCCCTTTTTGGCTACCTCCCTTGGAAGGGGGAAAAAGCCTTGGTATATGTATGTATGTATGTTTATCTAAATGAATCTTAAAATATCGAACTATACTACATTGCACTGCCTCTGTGTGTATGAATGTGTGTGTTTCGAAAATGCTGACTTTTCGATCTCCCATCAGGTCGACGACTCTACAGTGGACGTCGCAGCAACACGGAAAGATCGGGCCTCGTCAACAGACCAGCCGGCGACAACAAAAACAACAACAACACCAACACCATCGCCACCATCAACACTAACAACAACACCATCGCCACCACCAACAACAACAACACCATCGGCACCACCAACAACAACACCATCGTCACCACCAACAACAACACCATCGCCACCAACAACACCAACAACAACACCATCGCCACCAACAACACCAACAACAACACCATCGCCACCAACAACACCATCGCCACCACCACCAACAACAACACCATCGCCAATAACAACACCAACAGCAACAACAAAAAAGATTTCCAGAAGGAGTTTTTTGACAACGCTGATAGATTCACCCGAGAGAAGCACCAAAGTATGTAAAACGCTTTTTGTCTATTTATCAGTTGATAGACGTATCTATCTACATAGTTATCTATTCATTTATTTGTTGATTGATTGATTTAATTCCATTACCCCCCCCCATTTTTACCTTCATTTCTACCTTTACCCATATTCTACTGCACCTTATTGTGTTCAATATTATTGTAATATGTGGGAAAACGATCTACACTTGTGGATTCCTGTATCTTTTCCCACTATTATCTAAACTATCCAAATATCTATGGATCTATATGGACACTTATATTTCTTTACATCCTTTAGACATTTAGTCTTTTTTTACTTGTTCTCATGACCTCCTATTGCCCTCCTATCCTTAATTTAATCAAGAGATTCCTTCTGTCAATGTATTGTATCCCCTTCAGTGACTTGAATACCCTGATCGTATCACCTCTTTCTGTTCGATCTCTCAACGTTGGTAGACCCAGTGTTTTTAGTCTCTCCTCATGTGGTTTATCTATCAAGCTGGGTTATCAGTTTGGCTGCTATCCTTTGTATTCTCTCGATCTTGCTTATAGCCTTCATCGGTGCATATTCTAGTCTTGGACGGATTAGAGTTTATGTGATCTTTTTTCGTCATCTCTTCATTCATGTAGCTCTTCATCTCATTTCTCAATCAGTTCTTATAACTCCCACCATTCTTCTAAAACAATAATCTCAATTACATTTAAACTCGTCCTATCTGCCTATGTTGAATTCCAATTCTTCGCCTCATATCGTGTGTGTGTGTGTGTGTGTGTGTGTGTGTGTGTGTGTGTGTGTGTGTGTGTGTGTGTGTGTGTGTGTGTGTGTGTGTGTGTGTGTGTGTGTGTGTGTGTGTGTGTGTGTGTGTGTGTGTGTGTGTGTGTGTGTGTGTGTGTGTGTGTGAGAGAGTGCGCGTGTGCTGAAAGAGATACTTAAACGAAAACATGAATAAACAAGCAGACGAAGCAATTGGGAGGCATTACATCATATTGCTTAGGTGTTTATCTAAATGAATCTTAAAATATCGAACTATACTACATTGCACTGCCTCTGTGTGTATGAATGTGTGTGTTTCGAAAATGTTGACTTCTCGATCTCCCATCAGGTCGACGACTCTACAGTGGACGTCGCAGCAACACGGAAAGATCGGGCCTCGTCAACAGACCAGCCGGCGACAACAAAAACAACAACAACACCAACACCATCGCCACCATCAACACTAACAACAACACCATCGCCACCACCAACAACAACAACACCATCGGCACCACCAACAACAACACCATCGTCACCACCAACAACAACACCATCGCCACCAACAATACCAACAACAACACCATCGCCACCAACAACACCAACAACAACACCATCGCCACCAACAACACCATCGCCACCACCACCAACAACAACACCATCGCCAATAACAACACCAACAGCAACAACAAAAAAGATTTCCAAAAGGAGTTTTTTGACAACGCTGATAGATTCACCCGAGAGAAGCACCAAAGTATGTAAAACGCTTTTTGTCTATTTATCAGTTGATAGACGTATCTATCTACATAGTTATCTATTCATTTATTTGTTGATTGATTGATTAAATTCTCTTACCCCCCCCCCCATTTTTACCTTCATTTCTACCTTTACCCATATTTTACTGCACCTTATTGTGTTCAATATTATTGTAATATGTGGGAAAACGATCTACACTTGTGGATTCCTGTATCTTTTCCCACTATTATCTAAACTATCCAAATATTTATGGATCTATATGGACACTTATATTTCTTTACATCTTTTAGACATTTAGTCTTTTTTGACTTGTTCTCATGACCTCCTATTGCCCTCCTATCCTTAATTTAATCGAGAGATCCCTTCTGTCAATGTATTGTAGCCCCTTCAGTGACTTGAATACCCTGATCGTATCACCTCTTTCTGTTCGATCTCTCAACGTTGGTAGACCCAGTGTTTTTAGTCTCTCCTCATGTGGTTTATCTATCAGGCTGGGTTATCAGTTTGGCTGCTATCCTTTGTATTCTCTCGATCTTGCTTATAGCCTTCATCGGTGCATATTCTAGTCTTGGACGGATTAGAGTTTATGTGATCTTTTTTCGTCATCTCTTCATTCATGTAGCTCTTCATCTCATTTCTCAATCAATTCTTATACCTCCCACCATTCTTCTAAAACAATAATCTCAATTACATTTAAACTCGTCCTATCTGCCTATATTGAATTCCAATTCTTCGCCTCATATCGTGTGTGTGTGTGTGTGTGTGTGTGTGTGTGTGTGTGTGTGTGTGTGTGTGTGTGTGTGTGTGTGTGTGTGTGTGTGTGTGTGTGTGTGTGTGTGTGTGTGTGTGTGTGTGTGTGTGTGTGTGTGTGTGTGTGTGTGTGTGTGTGTGTGTGTGTGTGTGAGTGCGCGTGTGCTGAAAGAGATACTTAAACGAAAACATGAATAAACAAGAAGACGAAGCAATTGGGAGGCATTACATCATATTGCTTAGGTGTTTATCTAAATGAATCTTAAAATATCGAACTATACTACATTGCACTGCCTGTGTGTGTATGAATGTGTGTGTTTCGAAAATGCTGACTTCTCGATCTCCCATCAGGTCGACGACTCTACAGTGGACGTCGCAGCAACACGGAAAGATCGGGCCTCGTCAACAGACCAGCCGGTGAAAACAAAAACAACAACACCAACACCATCGCCACCATCAACACTAACAACAACACCATCGCCACCACCACCAACAACAACACCATCGTCACCACCAACAACAACACCATCGCCACCAACAACACCAACAACAACACCATCGCCACCAACAACACCAACAACAATACCATCGCCACCAACAACACCATCGCCACCACCACCAACAACAACACCATCGCCAATAACAACACCAACAGCAACAACAAAAAAGATTTCCAGAAGGAGTTTTTTGACAACGCTGATAGATCCACCCGAGAGAAGCACCAAAGTATGTAAAATGCTTTTTGTCTATTTATCAGTTGATAGACGTATCTATCTACATAGTTATCTATTCATTTATTTGTTGATTGATTGATTAAATTCTCTTACCCCCCCCCATTTTTACCTTCATTTCTACCTTTACCCATATTCTACTGCACCTTATTGTGTTCAATAAAATTGTAATATGTAGGGAAACGATCTACACTTGTGGATTCCTGTATCTTTTCCCACTATTATCTAAACTATCCAAATATTTATGGATCTATATGGACACTTATATTTCTTTACATCCTTTAGACATTTAGTCTTTTTTGAGTTGTTCTCATGACCTCCTATTGCCCTCCTATCCTTAATTTAATCAAGAGATCCCTTCTGTCAATGTAGTGTATCCCCTTCAGTGACTTGAATACCCTGATCGTATCACCACTTTCTGTTCGATCTCTCAACGTTGGTAGACCCAGTGTTTTTAGTCTCTCCTCATGTGGTTTATCTATCAGGCTGGGTTATCAGTTTGGCTGCTATCCTTTGTATTCTCTCGATCTTGCTTATAGCCTTCATCGGTGCATATTCTAGTCTTGGACGGATTAGAGTTTATGTGATCTTTTTTCGTCATCTCTTCATCCATGTAGCTCTTCATCTCATTTCTCAATCAATTCTTATACCTCCCACCATTCTTCTAAAACAATAATCTCAATTACATTTAAACTTGTCCAATCTGCCTATGTTGAATTCCAATTCTTCACCTCATATCGTGTGTGTGTGTGTGTGTGTGTGTGAGTGTGTGTGTGTGTGTGTGTGTGTGTGTGTGTGTGTGTGTGTGTGTGTGTGTGTGTGTGTGTGTGTGTGTGTGTGTGTGTGTGTGTGTGTGTGTGTGTGTGTGTGTGTGTGTGTGTGTGTGTGTGTGTGTGTGTGTGTGTGTGTGTGTGTGTGTGTGTGTGAGTGCGCGTGTGCTGAAAGAGATACTTAAACGAAAACATGAATAAACAAGAAGACGAAGCAATTGGGAGGCATTACATCATATTGCTTAGGTGTTTATCTAAATGAATCTTAAAATATCGAACTATACTACATTGCACTGCCTGTGTGTGTATGAATGTGTGTGTTTCGAAAATGCTGACTTCTCGATCTCCCATCAGGTCGACGACTCTACAGTGGACGTCGCAGCAACACGGAAAGATCGGGCCTCGTCAACAGACCAGCCGGTGAAAACAAAAACAACAACACCAACACCATCGCCACCATCAACACTAACAACAACACCATCGCCACCACCACCAACAACAACACCATCGTCACCACCAACAACAACACCATCGCCACCAACAACACCAACAACAACACCATCGCCACCAACAACACCAACAACAACACCATCGCCACCAACAACACCATCGCCACCACCACCAACAACAACACCATCGCCAATAACAACACCAACAGCAACAACAAAAAAGATTTCCAGAAGGAGTTTTTTGACAACGCTGATAGATTCACCCGAGAGAAGCACCAAAGTATGTAAAATGCTTTTTGTCTATTTATCAGTTGATAGACGTATCTATCTACATAGTTATCTATTAATTTATTTGTTGATTGATTGATTAAATTCTCTTACCCCCCCCCCATTTTTACCTTCATTTCTACCTTTACCCATATTCTACTGCACCTTATTGTGTTCAATATTATTGTAATATGTAGGGAAACGATCTACACTTGTGGATTCCTGTATCTTTTCCCACTATTATCTAAACTATCCAAATATTTATGGATCTATATGGACACTTATATTTCTTTACATCCTTTAGACATTTAGTCTTTTTTGACTTGTTCTCATGACCTCCTATTGCCCTCCTATCCTTAATTTAATCAAGAGATCCCTTCTGTCAATGTATTGTATCCCCTTCAGTGACTTGAATACCCTGATCGTATCACCTCTTTCTGTTCGATCTCTCAACGTTGGTAGACCCAGTGTTTTTAGTCTCTCCTCATGTGGTTTATCTATCAAGCTGGGTTATCAGTTTGGCTGCTATCCTTTGTATTCTCTCGATCTTGCTTATAGCCTTCATCGGTGCATATTCTAGTCTTGGACGGATTAGAGTTTATGTGATCTTTTTTCGTCATCTCTTCATCCATGTAGCTCTTCATCTCATTTCTCAATCAATTCTTATACCTCCCACCATTCTTCTAAAACAATAATCTCAATTACATTTAAACTTGTCCTATCTGCCTATGTTGAATTCCAATTCTTCGCCTCATATCGTGTGTGTGTGTGTGTGTGTGTGTGTGTGTGTGTGTGAGAGTGTGTGTGTGTGTGTGTGTGTGTGTGTGTGTGTGTGTGTGTGTGTGTGTGTGTGTGTGTGTGTGTGTGTGTGTGTGTGTGTGTGTGTGTGTGTGTGTGTGTGTGTGTGTGTGTGTGTGTGAGTGCGCGTGTGCTGAAAGAGATACTTAAACGAAAACATGAATAAACAAGAAGACGAAGCAATTGGGAGGCATTACATCATATTGCTTAGGTGTTTATCTAAATGAATCTTAAAATATCGAACTATACTACATTGCACTGCCTGTGTGTGTATGAAAGTGTGTGTTTCGAAAATGCTGACTTCTCGATCTCCCATCAGGTCGACGACTCTACAGTGGACGTCGCAGCAACACGGAAAGATCGGGCCTCGTCAACAGACCAGCCGGCGACAACAAAAACACAAACAACACCAACAACAACACCATCGCCACCAACAACATTAACAACAACACCATCGGCACCACCAACAACACCATCGTCACCACCAACAACAACACCATCGCCACCAAGAACACCAACAACAACACCATCGCCACCAACAACACCAACAACAACACCATCGCCACCAACAACACCAACAACAACACCATCGCCACCAACAACACCAACAACAATACCATCGCCACCAAGAACACCATCGCCACCACCACCAACAACACCATTGCCAATAACAACACCAACAGCAACAACAAAAAAGATTTCCAGAAGGAGTTTTTTGACAACGCTGATAGATCCACCCGAGAGAAGCACCAAAGTATGTAAAATGCTTTTTGTCTATTTATCAGTTGATAGACGTATCTATCTACATAGTTATCTATTCATTTATTTGTTGATTGATTGATTAAATTCTCTTACCCCCCCCATTTTTACCTTCATTTCTACCTTTACCCATATTCTACTGCACCTTATTGTGTTCAATATTATTGTAATATGTAGGAAAACGATCTACACTTGTTGATTCCTGTATCTTTTCCCACTATTATCTAAACTATCCAAATATCTATGGATCTATATGGACACTTATATTTCTTTACATCCTTTAGACATTTAGTCTTTTTTGAGTTGTTCTCATGACCTCCTATTGCCCTCCTATCCTTAATTTAATCAAGAAATCCCTTCTGTCAATGTAGTGTATCCCCTTCAGTGACTTGAATACCCTGAGCATATCACCTCTTTCTGTTCGATCTCTCAACGTTGGTAGACCCAGTGTTTTTAGTCTCTCCTCATGTGGTTTATCTATCAGGCTGGGTTATCAGTTTGGCTGCTACCCTTTGTGTTCTCTCGATCTTGCTTATAGCCTTCATCGGTGCATATTCTAGTCTTGGACGGATTAGAGTTTATGTGATCTTTTTTCGTCATCTCTTCATCCATGTAGCGAAAAGTCACTTTAATATTCAGCGGGAGTCACTATGTCTCTCCCATAATCATGGTGATATGTGTGTCTGGTGACAGATTGTCTTATAAGAATACTCCCAGATGTTTCTCTTGTTTTTATTTTGTAATAGATTCACTTCCCAATAAATAGTTTAAAGATGGTCTTTTGCAGTTATTGTTTATTTCCAGTACTTTACATTTTTTTTGGTCTTGAAAAAAAAAAAAAAATCATTCTTGACTCCATGCAAAAAAATTGTCTAGATTTTTTATGTTCAAAGGTCTGTAGTCCTTCTCGTTTTTTTGCTCTTCTTCTGGTATTTTCATCGTCTGCAAACATGTTTCACATCATGTCACTGACTTAGATGTGATACATTATTAGCAAAAGACCTCATCCTTCTGGATCTCCGCTCATTACTGTTCTCCATCCTGACGTCTTATCCTTTACTACTGTCCTCATTACTATGAATTACAAAGGAAGACGGAGAGGGGGGGTCGCCGATTTAATGAAGCGGCCTTGCTGTGGATGTGCTGTGTTCTGCGACACTGCTTCTGACCCAGGGCAGTGGACAGGGTGCAGGGATGACCCGTCATCTGGGAGGTGCTAAGATGGGAGGGAGGGTGGAGGGGTGTGGAGTGTTTTCGGGGATGAAATGGGTGGGAATGTTTTTGTGCCTTGTCCTTTTTGGCTACCCCCCTGGTAAGGGGGAAAGAAGCCTTGGTATATGTATGTATGTATGTACAAAGGAAGAACATACGGACAGGAGACTTGTTGGTCCACAACTAGGCCGTATGCTGAAAATGGATACTTAAACGAAGA
>NC_134800.1:54097648-54107648 GCF_046742065.1 Oratosquilla oratoria
ATAACAGGTTCACCTACTTTTGTTATATAATTGGAAATCATGTGGGTATTTGTCAAAAGTGGTGAGTGGTGAAATTTTTATTGGTGTGGGAGATTGGGTTGGCACGGTGCGGCTAGAGACATTTCAGTAATGTCATGGTATGGTAGATGTCCGGCAAGGGGTAGGTGGTGTTACTCTTTGTGCATATAAACTTTCTGTTGGAGTGCTACGAAAGGCACCTGCACTGACGCATAAGCCAATGTATTACATGGGTTCTGATATCGAAAGGGTTGTGGCTGTAGCGGAAAAGTAGACCTGACATCTGTAGTCGAGTTTGCTCTATATGAGGGCCTGGTAAAGAGACCATAGCAATTGTCTTTCTGTTTCTCAACTTGTATGGTATTGTACAGTAGTTTCAAGAGATTGTAAGTGCGGAGGCGGGATGCTTCTAGATGTTTAGGGAATCCAGGTGAGTCTTTTGTCGAGAATCAATTTCAGAAATTGGTTGTGTTCTACCTCTTGCGCAGGGGGGTGGGGTTCTTAGTGCACTGATCTTTGCAGCAACGTCGTTTACAGAAGTGTATGGCAACTGATTCTAAGGTGAAGAAACGGAATCCATGGTCTTCTGGTCATTGGTGGCGATTTTTACTATCCGTGGGGAAGTTGGACGATTGCTCCGAAATTACATTGTAGATTGTTCTCAAGTTTGACAAGGAGGCAGGGCGGGAGTACAACAGAGGACTTTGGGTCTGGGAGGGAGGTGATTTCCTCTAGTTGTTGTTTGGTTATCATTATCATTCATGCCACGTTAGATACGGCTCCCCAGTCAGGATAGATTTCGGGAATCTATGTTTTAGGTACCTATTACAACCCCTTGGACGTCTGAGGATGAGCAGAGCGGTCCCTGAATAGGGCGGCTCATTCGTGTTGATCCTTTGTCTAGGGGGGATTTTGTCCAGGGGGGATATTGTCTTGGGGGGATTCTGTCCAGGAGGGATATTGTCCGGAGGGATTTTGTCCGGGGGGATTGTGTCCAGGAGGGATTATGTCCGGACACCGTCCGACCACAGGGTGACATTTGGCCCTACACTCTCTGCCGGGTGGGTTGTGACAAAGGGGTGCCAGAAATCATCGTCTTCTGTCCACATCGTCACGAATCATCGCCGGAGGGCTAATGATTGTTAGTTGGAAGAATGAAGCTCTTGATGGTTAATGAGAAAGAAGTCTGACAGTGATTATATCCGGTCGCTGTCTCACTCTCGGTATTAACTCTCGAGTGGAAGTTTGACCAAAGGGGTTTCACTGGAGGTTTCGAGGTAGCATTTAGTTTTCTTTCAGGCCGCTTTTCGAATCAGCTTTCGAGATTTTGCTTCACTCTTTTTAAGGAGTTATCACACTGGGCTATTTTTCCTCCGACATTCCACCTCCAACCTCCATTTGAATAACTAGAACATGACTTCGCTTACAGAAACCTAGACTTAGTTCGTCATTCATCTTTGCTATATATGACGGAAAGATAATTTGATATTTGGAGATTTGAAAATTTAAATATTGTAACCGAAGTCGTTTTTACTCAAACGAACTCTTTACTGATGAAGTCTGTGGAAACCCAGTGTGATAATTTCTTTAGACAGAAGAGCCGGAGAGGGCTACAAGACCTTGCAGAAAAAAAAAAAAAAAAAAAATCTCGGAGCTGAAGATGACGGAATGTAGGAGTGGCCCAAATGGCCCTTCGACATTCAGTCCTAAGTCCAGTGGGCATCACAATGTGGAGATTGCCTCGTTTCATTCCTGACAAATCAAAGAAGTTTTCATCATTTTCAACTGCAATATTTTTTTTTTTTTTTTTTTTTTTTTTTTTTTCTATTTCTGCCGGGGTTCCTCTAAACAAATGGTGCCTAGCTCGACAATTCTCAATCACCACCAATACCTTCGGTGTAAATTAATACCAATATGCACTATCCAGGCAGGTCTTATGGTACCTTGTGCAACTTCTCATAGGCTGGTAATATCAATCATTCATCTTTCTGCAGTTGCCTTTTGTATCTGTTACATTAAGTGTGGCTTTCAGTCGCTCAGGAGTAAACTATACATTTTCCACCATTGGATTATAAATCAGAAATAACACTAATATAACTTTGGTCTTTGCTTGAAATAAACTGGACAATATCTGAGAAAGTTAAATTCAAAAATAATTTTATATATTTTTTCTCCTAGTTTGGGATCTCTTTCAATTTCCCTGTCATCGATATTTTCCCTTTTCCTATCATAACTGACATCTGACATCACCACCAGGTATGAGGTAATGGTACGGCCCATAGAGCGGAACACATGTGGTTGCAGTTCTTCTGGGAAGATAACAGAGAAAAAGAAATCGGTGTATGAGCCACTTTGGAAAGGCGAGCTGGAACCCTCGCAGTGGTACTACGTCCAGGTTTGTGCCAACGATTCATTGGGGCGTCAAGGCAATTGGATGAGGACACCGGAGATCTTGGTTCTCCCACGTGATCCCAATTATGATGTGACCGTCAGTCTGACCGTCAACGACACGGCAGTGACTCCCAGCTGGAAGTATGCCTGCCCCTTCGTTGGCAACGTCACCACAGACATCGAACTCTTCAACCCTGACGTGCCCTTTTATCGGTAAGCTTTTTCAAGGACGCGCACACACAAACACAAATATGTTATCGCATAAATGCACGCATACACGTGCATACGCACACGCACATGCGCACGTGAACACGCGTCTTTTTATATACATATTTCAATAATAGCTAAATCAATAAACAATCAAACAAATGAATGAACAAATAAATAAATGAATAGATAAATGAATAGATATATAGATAGATGAATAGATAAAAAAAATGAACAAACAAATGAATAAACAATCAAATAAATACATAAGTAGATGAATAGATAGATAAATAGATAAATAGACAAATTAATCAGTAAATTAGCAAACAAATAAGTAGATAAACAAATAAATAAACAAATAGATGAATAAATAGATAAATTAATCAGTGATTAATAATAACAAAAGTAAATAAATGACAAATAGCATGCCTGCAATAGAATCGCTCTGGAAATGGGAGTTGTCTATGTAGGTTGGGGGGAAGTGTCCCTTTCTTTTCGTAGCTAGGTCCAAGTCATAAGCAGGTGGAAAACCATCACAGGTGAGGAAGTTCCCGAGTCTCCCAGTGGAGGGAAGGAAAGATAGAGGGTATCTGTTGACGCTTGCATAAGGTAACTGTACAGAAAAAAAGAGCGAGACGCGTTGCTTCTTGGCCACCCAATGAGAAGAGGCACGAAGCTACCAGATTCTGAATACCATCATTGTACGGGGTGGCTGAATAAAAAAGAATATTAATTGTTCAAAGGAATTTTATAGAGCACAGACAGCGTGTGTACACTTTGAAGACGTTAGTGACACTGGCGTTGCCTGGGGCACGCCGCTTAATTCGCGGGCAACATTAAAAAAAAACAAAAAAACAAAAAACAACGCATGGTTCGATTACAAGAATGTACAATAATCATAATACATATATATTAATAAGTAAAAACAACGGGAAAGTATACATAAAAATACAAGAAAGGTCACCATTACATCATCATCAATTGCGAACATACACCGGGGGAGGGTGTCGCTACACTTACACATCGTCTCCAGTCCCTCACGGTCTCTCCGAGCGAGCTCTCATGCAGACACCCTTCTCATCCCAAACAACTCTCGACAGGTTCCATCAACTTGCCCGAACCATGAATTCTGTGGTCGTCCCCTTCTTCGTCTCCTCCATCGAGGGTTGTTTCTTATGGGGGTAACTCTGTGAGTGGGATTAACATTAGGAAAGCGTGCCACATGCCTATACAGTCGGAGTTGACATCTCACAGTAAGGTACCTCATGATTCTCCGAGGGTAATTGGTACTAAAGACATTGGTACGCCTCTTCAAGTCAAAATTCAATGTCCATGTCTCACAGCCGTTCAACAGGACAGGAAGCACTTTTGATTTGATGATTCGCACCTTAGACCTACATAGATATCAACAACACCACATACTTTGGTTGAGTGTGTTCATAACACTATGAGCAATGCCAATTCTTCGAAGTATTTTCTGACATAACCCACTACTGTTATGCACTATACTATCAAGTTATATTAAGCTTTCCAAGACCTCAATGACCTTGTCACATGCATAGACAGACTGAACTAAGTCATCCAGTAGGCTTCTAAACGCCTGGACCTTGGTCCCTTTGGAGAATCCCGATCAACCCTGCAGTTATACGGGATCTTCCAGTGAGTACTACCAATATGTGATCAGTCTCTTTGGCCACCCCACAGTCATTACTATACCATGTCTATTGGCGTGGCTCTCGTCTCTGGAACCAAAAGCAGCAATTCTCAGCCTCCTGAACTTTGCAAATTTATAAAGAGAAAGCTGCTAATACTTCTGGCTCCAGAACCATAGGGGCCAATGCATACTTTATAGCCAGGTCTGCCGGTGCCGATAACCGCACTGACGTCCACCAAAACAAAATTTTTGACTCGTGACGGGCACTGGACAACTATAGATTCAAGCTTGGCATAGAACATCTTCTCTTGAAGTTCATGCACCTCAGTAGGAACATATACTGCAACAAGAGAGATGAATCTCAATGTGTGCATCTGCCTCACCAGCATCATTTGCTCATCAACAGGATTAACCATTATAACGGCACGCTGTAGCCGGCTAGATATGCATACAGCTACTTCTGGGAGGTTGGACCCATCGGGGCGGCTCGATTAGGCATATTTCTCACTATTGATCTCACCACTGCCTGAGAGAGCCATTATATTCAGTTTAAGCTACCTGAGTTCTGCTAATAAAAAGGTAGTCGATCGTCTTGGGAGAGAGATAGAATGTTCCAGACGCCCAGAAGGAGAACTCGACGGAGACTCATCCCGGGCCTGGTTCAATTAATCGTGTTTGTGCCTCATTTGCAACATCCCCGGCAAACCGCACAGTGGGCGTGGTGATTTTGATAGAAGCAGATTGCAAGTCTATTGCTTGGGGACAGGCAAACGTTGTTTCTGTGTTTTCAAAAAGAAAAATAAATCATCTATATGCAACTACAGGCCGATCAGCTTGGTATCAGTTATAGGTAAAATGCTTGAATCAATAATAGTTAATAGAAACAGAGATCACATCTAGAGACAATTTGATTCGTGACTCACATCATAGGTTCTCTAAGGGAAAGTCATGTGTTACTACACTTCCATCTTTTTACACTGATGTATGCAAGGCGTCAGGTAACAATGATAGTTACGATGTTGTTTACCTTTACTTTAGCCAAGCGTTCGATAAGGTGACCCACCAGAGACTACTAAATGAAGTCAAAGCCCTTGACTTAGTGACAGAAAACAGCGGGTCACCATAAACGGTGTAAAATCAAAATGGGGTAGTGTTTCTAGTGGAGTTCCACAGGGCTTGGTTTTGGGTCCCTTGTTGTTGATTATATACAGAAACGACTTGGACAATGGGATTAATAGTGATGTTAGTAAGTTTGCGGACGACACTAAAATAGGACGCCTAATTAGGTCAGGAGAAGACGCAGAGATTCTGCAGGAAGATCTTAACAAATTGTTCACATGGTCAGTGAAATGGCAAATGGACTTCAATATTTCAAAGTGCACCGTGTTAAACGTAGGGTTACAGAACCCCGAAAGCAGATATAGCTTAGATAACACCTTTTTAGGGAAAACTAAGTGCGAGAGAGACTTGGGAGTTCTAGTGAATCTTGACCATAAATCTAGGAAACAGTGCATTAGCGCCAGGAATAGAACTAAGAGAGCATTAGGTTTCATTGCTAGGACGGTTAAGAAAAGAAGTGCAGAGGTAATTATTAAACTCTATCTGACGTTAGTTAGAACCATCCTTGACTATGCGGTACATTTTTGGTCTCCTTCCTATAGAATGAATATCAATTCACTAGAATCAGCACAGAGGAGAATGACCAAAATGGTACATGGACTCAGAAATCTACCTTACGAAGAAAGGCCTAGGCACCTTAACTTACACTCTCTGGAAAGACGCAGAGTGCAGGGTGATCTAATAGAGGTGTTCAAGTGGATCAAAGGTTTTAACAAGGGTGACGCAAACAAGGTCATCACATTAAAACAAAAGGGAAATCGGCAAGTACTAGTTTACTAATAGGGTGGTCAACGAATGGAAAAGACTTAGTAACCACGTAGTGAGAGATGAAACTATCGGTTGTTTTAAGAAACTGTTAGACAGCTTTATGGATGGGAATGACAGGTGGTAATAGACATGGAGCTTCCTAGTGTAAGACTTGTGGTCTCTTGTAGTCTCTTTCATTCTTATGTTCTTATGAATCTCCAACAAATTCGTCAAATATAGTTGTCATTTACATATATCTATTACTTTCTATTCCACGCTCCCTCCCACCACGGAGCTCAACAGGGGGGCACTAGGATTTCGGTATACATATAGTACTAACATATACACATATAGTCGCATGTGTCATTGAAGAGTATTCGCACCCACCGCCTTGATGCTAGGGGTGCAATTGAAGATATCCGCAATACTTGATTAAGTTAAGAACCCAGATTCCAGATTTACATTTGTCGCTTCTTTCTCCCTTTCTTTTTTACTTAGTGTGGATATTGACCCCCCTGTCTGCACCGAGGAGGTAGAAATGCAATGCAATTGGTCGATCAGCTGTACGAACCTCCGGGTTGACACGGTCTACAAGCTCAAGGCTCACTTCACCTTCAACGACGGCATCTACTCCACAGAGAAGGTCTGGGAGGATGAGCTCACGACTGACGCCAGGGGTGAGTGTCATTGCCAATGCCGGGGAAGGGAAGAAGGGGACGAAGGAAAGAGGGAAGAAAGGAGGACGGGGATGCTCTTTTGAAGAAGATTAATATAAAACATGTTGCGGTCGGGTGCAAGTGTCACGTCACGTCGTAATGTTTATCTGGGCCTGGAGCAGTTGTCTTCAGGTTGGAGAGAGGGGGTGGAGTATTTCGCTTTTGATAATGGACATTTATAGTTCTGGAGGAGTATGGTGTAAAGTTTGGTAGTGGCTGTGATTCAGAGGTAGTTATTGGTTTGGCGGTCGTGGTTTGTATGGTTAGATATTAGGGATAGTGCTTGTGAAATTGTTTAAGCTACTTGGGGAGCTGAAGATATGGTTTGGCCATTAGTATGGAGAACGGGGAAAACATAAAGATGTTTTGTGGAGAATTTTCCCCGTATTTTGGAAATATAAGTTTGGTAGAAAATTGTTGAAGTACAGGTTTGTCATGATTTTCAGCGTGCTTGACGCCTTATACATTGTACTTGCGCTTTTGCTTTATTGAAAAGTATAGTTTTCTAGGGCTGGATGTTTTTGAAACTGGTGGAAGATCATCTTTTTTTTTTTATATAATTTCATGTTGTGTAATATGGATTCCACCAGAGGACTGTTGTGTTGTGGTGGTGTTGTAGATGTTATGTTGTTTGCGAGGTAAGTCAGTATCATGTCGATGTTCTGGTTATATATATATTGTTGGTTGAAAAGTTTTTCAATCAGTTCGGAAAAGGGACCATCAAGGATGTGGAGATGGGAAATGGTCACTGTTGTGTAGGTCTGGTACTATCAACCATTCATAGACTAGATCTGGTGTACATATATAGGCTAATGGATGTGTAGGTTACTGTTTGAGGGTGAAAGGCTGTAGGATAGTTTGCGTTGTATAGTAATAGGAATGGTTTGTTAGTGGGGGAGAATATTAGTTTTGCCTCGCGGGGGTTGTGATTGTGTCTCCTCTTGTATTGAAGTCTTGTAGAAGATATGGGGGACTATTTGGGTAAGGATGGCTATGATCCTTGCGCTCCAACGAGTCCGTTCAGAGTGGGGCAGAAGCGGAAATTCCCCCGTGTGCGACGTTGCCAATTTGACCACCAATTATCGGATCGTTACTGCCACCTGTGACCCAGTGACACCTCAGCGTGGCAACATGGGGAAAAAGCACCGTCACGTGTCATAGCATTTATTCAAGACGTTGTGATAATCTTAAAATGTGATACTTACTGTACTATACATCTTCCTTTACTATATACAGAATATAAAAAAAAATCAAATAGCACATAGATGGGAAATAAAGGCGAGAGAAGCATGTACTAAGAATGATTTGGCAGAATGGATCAAGACGTATGCCACAACCTAAACAGACCCCTTGGAGCGCAAGGACTATAATAACATTTCTGAAGCAATGCCTTGTGATGGGGGAAGTATAAAGAGCAAAGGGATATTGGGCGTTGTAGGAGCACTGGCTCTATAGGCTTAGAAAGGGGTGAGAAATGGTCGTAGACGAAGATTGGGTAGACGAAGATTGAAGTACCTCCTCGTTTGGCTTGGGTTGGGAGATGGAGGGTTAAGTATACGATACAATTACTTGTTACTTATTATATTTCTTTTTAGCAGATGCTGTTGTTTATATTGGTGGAGAAGGGTATTATCCCAGTTTGGGATAAGTCTTCGTCACTTCCATTGCATGATGGATTCTATTACTCTCTGGTTTGATGTGATATGCTGATTGGTTTGGGTTTCGTACCCTCGGAAGGATGGTGAAAGATTTGTAATTCTTTGCAGACGGGAGTCTTTCATCATGCTTGGGTATCGTTTTTGGGAAGAGTGGGTTATGGTCAGAAGCGAGTCTGAACTTGATATGTACTCGTTCCTTCCGGTTTGGTCTAACAAAAGCATTGGGAGGTCTAGGAAGCTTACACATGATTTGATGCTAGTGGGCATAGTTGGTATTGGGGGTATGATCGATTTGAACTTACAGTTCCAGGCTTGACGCTGGAGATGTTCCCATGGGTATTGTGGATGCGGAAGACTTACTTCTGATGTCTGGAGAGACTATCTCCCACACTGGTGGTGAAAACTTTAGGTGATGTTGTTTAGATTGGAGTATCTGTCAGGGCTGTCAAGGCTTTGACTTTATCACGCAGAGTTCTTGATTCTAGTTCTGTTATTAGGGTTTCCCCTTAGGGCCACATATCACAGGGGGTTCCACATTTGTCTTTAAATCCAGCATGTCCTTTCATAGCGGATTTTTTTTATATTGATTCACTTTTGGTTGATTTTAGTACTGTGGGTGGTTTAAGTCGGTGTCTACTTCGTCTCGTTATGAGTCACACTGGTGGCTGGGATGAGGGTTTTAATATATAATTGATTGTAGGAAAGAGGCCAAACGCAGAGTATGGGAGTCCAGTAAATTTGACGTTTCGCCCAGTAGGGCTTCTTTAGAAGAAGCCCTGCTGGGCGAAACGTCAAATATACTGGACTCCCATACTCTGCGTTTGGCCTCTCTCCTACAGTGCTGTTGCAGTCGTTCCTGCTTTTACTCATAATTGATTGTAGTGCTTGGGCCTGCTGATAACACCGATGGTGACTGTTATAACCATATAGCGTATTAGAGGGTTAATAATTCCTCCAATGTTACTGTTGTAGACTAATCTCAAGATTTCAGGAAGGGGTTTTCTCCTTGTTCAGAGGGATGTGTTGCGTAGAGACGGTAGTACAACATAAAACCTTGGTTTTTGGAAGGACTGTTACCCCTTCCTTGTTGTTATTATTTGATATTCATGATTGATCACATTGTCAGTCTCAGACGCTCACTGACTCCTGGTTGGGAATCTAATCCATAGGAGGTGGTAAGGAAGCCGTTGGTTTTCCATCAGTCTGCTTTCGAATCTTGCATAGAGAAATTGCATTTTTTCATAAAGGTACGTTTTGTTCGGTGCGGCTATCGTTCAATGATCGTGAAACGGTTGTCTAGAGCACTAATCCTTTGTTTTTGAATGGGAATCTTCTGTTTTGCTTCAAGCTGCAAAGTGCGAAGCTGATAATTTTAACCAAACCTATCATCGCGTTTCCCCAAATATGACGCCAGTTATGGTGAGCGTCACCAGCCAGGCTGTCGCAGGCTAAAATAGTATCGACCAAAACGTATTTTAAGCAGGAAGAGA
>NC_134800.1:54117648-54142648 GCF_046742065.1 Oratosquilla oratoria
GTACATATGTATATATATATATATATATATGTAAAAATGTATATATATATATATATATTATATACATATATATATATATATATATATATATATATATATATATATAATTGGACGGAATTTTTCTATTGTTGTTTTGAATTTCATTACAATTGAAAAAATAATTACCGTTACGATATTAGTTTGAACTGGATAGGACAGTTTTGATGAATTTCCAAAGACTAAATTTACTTTCATATTTGAATAACCTCATGCAGGGAATATCATTTTTTGAAGTTTAAAGCCAAATAATACAGACTTTTTTTGTAATATGTCTAATAATCATACATAAACATGGAAACAAAGAAATAAAGAGACTAAAAAAATATATCATATACATCGCCTCATCCTTCCCATCCTATTCGGGGCATATCCACTATTACTACAAAGGCCTCCCAATCGTTCATCTCCAGGTTCATCCACATCTTCCTAGAATTCACAAGTTTGTCACCCCCTTCTCCTTGCAGGGATATGACAAACCTCGCCAGTTCATTGCCTGCCAAGGCCCGAAGAAAATCCTCATCAACGACTTCTGGAGGATGATCTGGGAACAGGAGGTTCATATGATCGTGATGGTAACGAGGTGCTACGAGGGAAAAGATAATGTGGTAAGTGAACAGATTCTTTTTGATAAGATTCCCTTGGTCCGTTTCTGGGACCGGGAACCTATCCCTGACTAGAGTCAAATGGCTGTAGTACTTACAGTATGGCCGAGCGGGTTAGAGCGTCGCTAATTGCAACGGAGGTCAAGGTGAAGGCAGTTCGAATCTTGCCAGTAGCGAGTTGGACCAAAAGCATGGTTCATTAAATTCCACGCTACAAACTTCTCTGTAAGGGGCACCGTCCTAGCCTCCTGGTAGGGGGAGTTGTTCTAATTGGCAAATTTTCTAGATGGAAAAATGTTACGAGTGGAGTTCCTCAGGGCTCCGTTGTTGGTCCACTTCTATTCATAGTATTTATAAATGATAGACCACGGATTAAAGTCTATTGTCTCCAAATTTGCTGATGATACAAAACTGCGCGTAATGGCAAATGATCACTTAAGTCAATTAGATGTTCAAGAAGATTTAGATAAACTATAGCAATGGTCTGAAAAGTGGCTAATGAAATTTAACACAAGCAAATGTAAGGTTATATACATAGGTAAAAATAACAATAAGTACGATTACAAGTTATTTGGAACATCTTTAACCAAAGTGAATATTTAAAAGGATATCGGCGTAATCATCAGTAGTGATATCAAATCATCTAAGCAGCGTATTTCCGCCTTAGAGAAAGCAAATAAGATTCTAGGACTTATTGCGCAATCTTTTGATTTTAAAAGTTCATCTGTCATTAACAAACTATGTAAATCGTTAGTTCATTCACATTTGGAATATACTGTATCCGTATGGTCGTCGAACCCCATTAAAGACATTAACAGATTGGAAAAAATACAACAGCGAGCCACAAAAATAATTCCAGATATTAGAAATGAATAAGAAAATCGACTAAAACATGTGAATCTATTTTCCCCCAAAAAGTGTAGATTTAGGGGTAATTTTTTACAGGTCTTTAAGATCCTAAAAGGAATTGACATCAAAAGTGATGAAATTTTCACAATGAATGCTAATCAGACAAGAAATAATGGTCTCAAACTGTCTGGAAGTAGATTTGATTTGGAAGTGGGTAGAAACAACTTTGCCAATCGTTTAGTAAAGGAATGGAATACACTTCCTGTAGGGGCAGTGCAATGTAGTACAGTTCGAAGTTTTAATATTCATTTAGATAAACACCTAAAAAAGATGCTATAATGTCTGCCATTTATTTTATTCTATTTTATTTATTTATCTATTACTATTTATCTGTTTATTTTTTATTATCTATTAATCCATGATCTATTATAGATTATTGTTATTTATTTGCTTGTTTACTGTTTATTATTATCGGTTTATCTATTTATCTATTTATCTATTATCATTATTTTTCCAGCATCCGACCTAGTTATGAACCAAAAGGTTTCCTGTCAGCATGCTCTTCCTTTGTAATTCTTTGTAATCACTTACAGTATGAGAACGCCATGGTGATATACATTTATTCTATCTGTCGCCTCATACAAGCTTAACTGTTCTATTCTTGTGGCCTTCATCTTATCAGTTCTTTCCTTAGTAGCCTCAGCATTATTTGTCATTATTACTGGGAGTGACCTTTGTCACCACCTGTACAATTACTTGCACCAATTATCGGTACCAACACTGGTGCCACCATCACTGTGGTGACTGGGAACCACCGAAAAAAATACACGGGAGCGACGAGCGATTTCGCTCGGGAAAGTTCCAATGTCGCTCTCGCAAATCCAAAAGCGGGAGCGATCCCCCACAAAAAAATCGCTCCCGCGGCAAGATTCAACGTTTTTCATACATTATCCATCATTTGGCAATCCCTGAATCCCATCACTATTGATGAAAGGATCAGAGCAAACACAACTTACCCATGATCAATCATTGCATTATCAATCGATATCATAAACGCAACGCATCAATCAACTTTAATTTGTTGATGTACGTACGTATGTGTACGCGGTATAGCTGCTAGAGTTCAATGTCTTACTTGGCCTAGCTTCGTATCAGCTGCATGCGCGCGTATACTAGTACATGTTGATTAGACTCTACACGACTATAGTGCTACATAATGTCGCTAGTTGCGAATTGCATGGTACCTGTATAAAGGGAAGTTCATTGGTTGCATGCAGCTAACTGCCCAACCAACGCGCTGACTACATGTACAATGCACCATACCCAATACCACATCACCGCATGCATACGTACACTGTACATATGCAAACTCGCTCGAGGCCTAGGAGGGAAACGGAAATCCCATTTATAACCTCGTTCGCGTATTCATGAGAAAACAAAATAGAATCAAATGTTTGTTTAGTAATTGAAAGTAAATAAATTTAAGTATAAGTATGAACATTTGATAGTTCATAAATATGGATCTTTGGAGGGAGAATAAAAAATACAAAAATAAAAAATTATTCGTTAGCTAGCTTAGGTTTACGGTAGCTAGGTCTACGTTCGTACGTCACGTCCATGCCAAACTTTCGATGATCGTACATCATGGAGTGATTTCTAGTGAAGCGAGTAAAGATGAGTGAAGATGGTTTGCCCTCAGATTCAGTCTTTTCAGAATCGAGGGAGAGTGTTTTGACGGCAGGAACCGCTTCTGGACCAGCAAAGCCTTATTCATACTCTACGGACAAGGGCCAAGGAAAACGAAAACCAGTAAAGCATGAATCTACTATACGCTCGTGGAACCTAGATTGGCTTGAAGTGGATCGGGGCAGTGGTGGTACTCTAACGGTGTATTGCAAGGCTTGTGCATTTCCACCCCCAACCACTGCCAGTGAAACCAGAGGCACTTTGTCTGCCAATCAGTTTTACTCATCCCCCTCCCCCCAAAATTAAAGGCTGATTTGTTAAAAAAAAAAAAGAAAAAAAAAAAGAAAAAAAAATCATGCACATGAGTATTTATTTATTTATTGGGGATTATTTGGCATCAGATGTACATGAGTAATGAGTTAGCCTTCCAATAGTTTGAAGGAAATCGAACCTGCAAAAACATGGCTCTGGAAATATCAAAAATGGCTCTGGTAATTAAAGAAATGGCTCTGGTGAAATAAAAAAAAGAAAAAAAAATGAAAAATGGCTCTGGAAAAAATAAAAGTATTTTTTTCCCTGCTGGAAACCCATGACTGAACTAAGCAAATCTTCTTGTTGAAACAACGTAGCATGCGCTAGCGAGTAAGGCATGGTCCGTCACCAGAAAGAATGACTACAACAAAATAAGAATGTTGCCATAGTAGGGCTGTTGAAAAAAAAAAAAAAAAAAAAAAAAAGCGACATAAACGGTAATGGATTCCATGATTATAAAAACAAAAAATAACAATTACACTGATAATGCCAAGGCTAGATATCACTATTTACAGCAAAATATAGATAAATATAAAAATGATGGTCTTACAACTTTGGTGATGGTAATGTTAATAATGACAACGATAGATACTCGTAGAATTATGTTTTTAGGAGAAGCACTCTGACACCTTATATCTGCACCATGGTTGTTCATTTCCCTCCTTATTTTTTATTTCTGTGACCGAACTAGCTCTGAATATTACTTGATTTATTCCGACGTTCCACGCCACAGGTAACGACGATCTGTGGAAGCAGCACACGCCGACTGTACAAAATTAGTATCAGTCTTGGGACAGAACCTCGCCATGATTGACGTAAAAGTCCCTCTCTGTTTTAATCATTAAAAAGATTCCGAATCGTGTTAACCACCGGAATCTATTGGTGTGTTACATGATCCATATTTGCTCAGAGACAAACGAAAGCGAGCGAAAGCAAAACTTTGTTGGAGTTGATAATATGACTTTCACGGATAAGACAAAATGACAGTTGAAGTTGAGTTGTGACAATGATGTCGATAATAACGATATAGATCGTGACGATGTTGACGATGATGACGATGATGACGATGAAGATGGTGATGATGTTGACGATGATGGTAATGATGATAATGATGATGATGATGATGATGATGATGATGATGATGATGATGATGATGATGATGATGATGATGATGATGATGATTGGGATGATGATGATGATGATGATGATGATGATGATGATGATGATGATGATGATGATGATGATGATGATGATGATGATGATGATGATGATGATGATGATGATGATGATGATGATGATGATGATGATGATGATGATGATGATGATGATGATGATGATGATGATATCGCTACTAACGCCCGTGACAGGTGATGTGACCGATCGAGGAAGGGAGAGAGGGAGGGAGAGAGAGAGGGAGGGAGGGAGAGAGAGAGACAGAAAGCGAGGGATGGAGAGCGGGAGGGAGGGAGGGAGGGTTACTCTTTTTCAAGACTGAATATTTTTGGTATGGGTAGGTAAATTTGTATTAAAAAAAAACGTTGAGGACATTTTAGCATCTTTCTTACCTCTAGGTAGGGTCAAATTGTCTATCAAATTGTCTATCATTACTGTTAGATGCTGCAGCATTTTTTTTAATACATAAAAGTAGTTTTCTGATCGACTGTACTGCAAATCAGCCAAAGAGGCGAGAGCTGGCTTACCAACAGATTGGTTGACCCTTTAAACTCCGATGATAAGATGTCTTGTCATTTGGTTGAAAAAAAAAAAAAATCATGAAACCCCTAAATGCTTGATCAAACACCAGAAAAATATGACGTCAATCCTCGCGCGGTCAAGCCGCATCAGATGATATTCGGATGTACGGGCCGGCGCGAGGCCTACCATATCCGGTTTTTCGTATCTACACCACAAGCGGCTGACATGAGTTGAATGGGTTAACGAATGGAATAGACTTAGTAACCATGTCGTGAAAGCTGAAACTATTGATCGCTTAAGAGAAGGTTAGATAACTTTATGGACGGGGATGATAGACGGTAATGGGTATGGAACTGCCTAGTGCAGGCCTTATGGTCTCTTTAAGTCTCCTCCATTCTTACGTTCTTATGCTGTCAAGTCCTCATGCAAACTTGCTTGTTCGCTCGCTTCCCTACAGGAAAAGTGCTTCAAATACTGGCCTGACGCAAACAACGTCTTTGGAATGGAACTGGAGGAGATTTCTATGACTGTGAACACGCTTATGGAAACAGCTCACGACCCTGGGGGATACGTCATGCGCAAGATCCAGCTGACCAAGGTAAGTATGGAGCGGACAGTCAAAATCCAACGACCATAGTCACCCTCTAATTACATCCAACAAGGTTCATACATATTTAGCACAATTGCACACTTATGAAAATTTATTTTGTTTGCATTTATAATGGAAACACTATGTAGAAAGATCCAGCTGACCAAGGTAAGTATGGAGCGGACAGTCAAAATCCAACGACCATAGTCACCCTCTAATTACATCCAACAAGGTTCATACATATTTAGCACAATTGCACACTTATGAAAATTTATTTTGTCTGCATTTATAATGGAAACACTATGTAGAAAGATCCAGCTGACCAATGTAAGTATGGAGCGGACAGTCAAAATCCAACGACCATAGTCACCCTCTAATTACATCCAACAAGGTTCATACATATTTAGCACAATTGCACACTTATGAAAATTTATTTTGTCTGCATTTATAATGGAAACACTATGTAGAAAGATCCAGCTGACCAATGTAAGTATGGAGCGGACAGTCAAAATCCAACGACTATAGTCACCCTCTAATTACATCCAACAAGGTTCATACATATTTAGCACAATTGCACACTTGTGAAAATTTATTTTGTCTGCATTTATTATGGAAACACTATGTAGAAAGATCCAGCTGACCAATGTAAGTATGTGTGCGCGGCTTCTCTTAAAAAAAAAAGTCAAGAACAAAAGTCACATGCCTCTGCACGTCGGATAAGGTCTAAGAAAGAATACAGAAACAACAACGGGAAGGAAATGAGAATTTGGGAGAAAACCAAGATGTTCATAAAGACTGATAGAGAAGCTTTCCTGCTCCTGACTTTCCGCGTGGGGTCACCCGTTTGCTTGCTTCCAGAACTCGGAGCGCCGCACCGTCCAGCAAATGCACTTCGTGGCGTGGCCAGACATGGAGTGTCCGGAGTCTCCAGAGCAACTCATCTGTTTCCTGAAAGCTGTCAGGGACTACACGCCCGAAGAGAGTCGCCACACCGTTGTTCACTGCAGGTGAGGGAGAGACTTCCTTCTTGATGCTGTTGAATATCTGGTATATACCTCTTCAATGCCGTTACAGGTGCAAAGCCTGGCTTCCTTCCATATCCGGATTCATGTGTGGTATTGGGCTCGGGGACAGGATGTTAGACAGACAGATTGACAGACAGACAGACAGACAGACAGACAGACAGACAGACAGACAGACAGACAGACAGACAGACAGACAGACAGACAGACAGATAGACAGACAGACAGACAGACAGACAGACAGACAGACAGACAGACAGACAGACAGACACACAGACAGACAGACAGACAGACAGACAGACAGACAGACAGACAGACAGACAGACATGCAGGCAGACAGGCATGCAGGCAGGGAGACAGACAGACAGACATACAGGCAGGCAGACAGACAGACAGTCAGACCGACAGGTATGCAGAGAGACAGGCAAACAGACAGGCAGATAAACAGTTCCTTTGCTTCCAGCCTTGCCTTTAATAAAGCGCCTATTGGTAACCTTCCCTCTCTCCCTGCTTGCCCGAACAGCGCTGGCGTTGGGCGGACGGGCACGTTCATCGCCCTGGACATCCTGATGAGCGCTATCGAGAACGAAGACCACGTAGACGTGTTTCACACCGTGTACCGTATGCGCGCCTCCCGTACCAACATGGTCCAGACCGAGGTAGGTCCTGCACATGTCGTCGGAGCTCTCTCGTTATAAGAGTCTGTGGACATAGTTTTGGCAAGGAATACATCGCGTTCATACGAGGCATCACTTGAATGTTTTTATCTTTCTCTTCCATGCAGGGGCAATACACCTTCCTGTACAAATGTCTCCTCAAGTTGTACAACGACATGCAGGGTAAGTGAGGTTGAGAATAAATGAGGCCCAAGGTAAGTGAAACTTGATAAAAATGAAACAAATACAAAGGGGGAGTGAGGGCCAGAGGGTGGGTGGCCGAGAGGAAATAGGCAAGGCGTCGGCTGCAGGAAGAGGAGGAGGAAGAGAAAGAGGAGGACCTAGAGGAGGAGGAGAAGAAAGAGAAAGAGGAGGAGGAGAAGAAAGAGAAAGAGGAGGAGGAGGAGAAGGAGGAGGAGAAGGAGGAGGAGAAGGAGGAAAAAGAGGAGGGAGGAAGAGGAAGGAGGAGGATGACGAGGAAGAAAACCAAGAAGAGGAAGAGGTAAAAGGAGTAGGAGGAGGAAGAGGAGAGAAACTTTCCTTCTTTTTTTCTTTCCAGTGACGCAATGAAGCCTAGCCTCTTCCTATAGATGATAGCGGTGACTAAGGTGGTGATGATGGTGATGATGGTGATGATGGTGGGGATGGTGGTGATGATGGTGGTAGAGGTGGTGATGGGGGTGGTAGCTGTGGTGACGGTGCCGGTGGTGATAGTGGTGTTGGCAGTGGTGGTGCAGGACTTGGTGAGAAATTTACATCTGGTGACAACAATCTAATGAAGTCCAAACTACACTAAATTTTAACCGGTTATTTATTTATTTGGTATGCCTGACACGCGAGAAAGCGGACACAATTTTGGTCAAAAGAATAATTTGACGTTCGCATCATGTTATCGTAACCCACCTTGGGCATAGTGCAAGTGCTCCAAGGAAACTGCGATCAACTTATAGTAGATTATCGCTAGTAGCAGCGATGTAATACAAATTCATGTAGCGTTCACTCGGCTCAATTCATGACACAAGTCTTCATATTTGGTTTCGATACTTTTATAAGTTCGGTGTAGCAAGATGGCAGCGAGCGGGACACATGCTCAGAGGGACCCGCGATCGAGGCTCGCGACGGCCGGGTTTGATTATTACAATAGATTGTTTTCAAGTGACACAGGTCTTACAGAACTTATAGCAACAGGAACCTGTATTAGTAACACATTTCCCATCTTCCAGATGACGAAGATGGCCTTGAAGTGATTGAGCCGTCGATACTGGACGTCCATCAACCTCCAGATGTCGTCAACAGTGCGTGCTCCTCCTTTTCCTGTAAGAACAGAGAATAAGTGTGACTGGTATCCCTCACCCAACTTAGGGCATTATTATTATCAGATCGAGCACATGACTTATGGCCTTGATATTGAACTGCTTTGCTCGGACGAATTTCAAATGTATTTACACTTGGCTGAGCTTCATTCACAGCTCGGGAGAAAGCTCAGCATTAAACTGGTCTTGATTTATCTGTCAGAGCGAGGATCTGATACACTCATCTGTTCTGATCTTCTGGTGACAGGCCCACGTGGGCTTCGCCTTTTCTAGGGAAACTTATCCACGGTCAATAATCGCAAATTTGCCTCTTATTGAGTGTTCATTTTGGCCTCTAAGTCGCTTCTTTGCATTTTATCGGACCAGCATGATCTGTCAAGATATCGTGTGGAGCTGCCTACTGTAGGCCTTATGGGTAGGGTGAGGGGGACTCCAGTTTTGCATAACAAATCCAAATCAAGACAGAGAAGTCAGCAACAGCCACACATCTTTCATTTGTTCTCAAGTGCAGAGTTAACGGTTAACTACGTCGATGGGACGTATTCTCCATCGAGAATAGGAAACATTTTCTAGTTACTCTATGGGATTAAAGTGAATGTCTATGAACGATACAGTGATCGTGATACGAAAGTGGCCACATACCTGTGATGTTTTAAAGTGGAAGTTCAGTGTCACCTTGATGCAAAGGTCCCGAGGTGCATCGCCTTTAAGACTTTCGTAATTTGCCCCTCCCACCAAAATGCAACATTTGTCCTACAATTATAAGTTTTTCCTGGTGTTACTATGAAAAACAGAGGGCTCCTCGTTATAAAGGAAGCCTTATTCAAGAGGTCAATATAATGGTAAGCATTTGCTATTGTTGCGACGAGTGACATGAGTTTAGATGAGATACAGTATGCACTTGAATTGAAAAGAAGTCTCTGAACTGTATATGAAGACAAGTAGATTCTAGAGGAAATATTTTTGTTACCATCCAATGTAAATTGTCTGAATTGTTGATGAATATCACTAAAATCAAATGAATGAAAGAGACACTTAAATGTACGGACTGGTGATCCAGTAGCTCCCTTTACTGTAATTTGTAATATTTGTAATATTTTTCTAGAGGACTGTATACTTCTGTGGAAGTGACAAAAATAGCATTGATGACAAACAAGATGAACATAAGAGTTGTTGGTGTCAAGACCCAGAAGCAGAGGGGAATTCCTAAAGGGGTTATCACATTGGGCTACTTTAGGGGTTATCACATTGGGCTACTTTAGGGGTTATCACCTTGGGCTACTTTAGGGGTTATCACATTGGGCTACTTTAGGGGTTATCACATTGGGCTACTTTAGGGGTTATCACATTGGGCTACTTTAGGGGTTATCACATTGGGCTACTTTAGGGGTTATCACATTGGGCTACTTTAAGGGTTATCACATTGGGCTACTTTAGGGGTTATCACATTGGGCTACTTTAGGGGTTATCACATTGGGCTACTTTAGGGGTTATCACATTGGGCTACTTTAAGGGTTATCGCATTGGGCTACTTTTCCCTAAACCTCCGCCCATCTCCAGAACTTTTCCCGCCGTAAAATGACCAAGGAAAAGTATTTTGTCTTCTCAACAAAAATACGCAGGATGTCATTTGATGTGCAGCATATCGGATTCTCTCCCGAAAGCTGTGAGCTGCAAATCTTCTCCGACAGTCGGAGGAAAAATAGCCCAATGTGATAACGTTTTGGATCAAAGGCTTTAACAAGGGTGATGCAAACAAGGTCATCATATTAAAACAAGAGGGCAGGACTCGCAGTAATGGGTTTAAACTGGATAAATTTAGATTTAAGAAGGAAATAGGCAATAATTGGTTTACTAGGTTTACTAGTAAGGTGTTCAACGAATGGAATAGACTTGGTAACCATGTAGTGAGCGCTGAAACTATCAGCTGTTTTAAGAAACGGTTAGACAACTTTATGGATGGGGATGACAGGTGGTGATGGATATGGAGCTGCCTACTGTAGGCCTTATGGTCTCTTGCAGTCTCCTTTATTCTTATGTTATGTTCTTATGTTCTTATGTCTTAAGCAAGGAATGTGAAACGATTAGACAACTTTATGGATGGGGATGACAGGTGGTGATGGATATGGAGCTGCCTACTGTAGGCCTTATGGTCTCTTGCAGTCTCCTTCATTCTTATGTTATGTTCTTATGTTCTTATGTCTTAAGCAAGGAATGTTTGCACATTTGCACAGAATGCCTGAAGCAGATGCTGGTAGACGAAAATTAGAAACTGAGGCTGCTACAGGTGCGAAGCGTGGAATCATTTAGTGGGACAGTAATGAGTGCTGCAAGATATACAAGTACACACAAGTGGAAAAGGATGAAAAAAAAATTATAATTAGTAAAAAAAATACGAGAGAATTGGAATAGCTAATTTGTTTTTTTATTATTTTTTGTCTCTTTTTGTCTTCGTTTCTCTGTATGAGGTTATTAGAATAAGTGATTGAGTCAATAGGAAGTTTAAGGCTATAAAAATTTGAGAATAGATTTGTTCTTGTAACTTCCTCTAAAACTGTCCTATAAATTTCAAATTAAGACCACAGTGGTCATTATCTTTTGAATTATAATCAAATTCAAAATAACAGTAAAAATATAAAGTCACCTTGAGTGACTGCAAGGTTCAATTCGAAAAAATACAAAGGTACTCAGAATGCCTTATCTTTGCTTATGAACAACTAACCCACCCTTCAAATGTATAAGTTATCAAGCATCAGCGCATATGTCATTCCACCATGCCCTAATCTCTTGTTGCCAATAAACAGCAACTCTAACATTGGTGACAATATTGCACCAAAGACAATGAGTCAGGGATATAGTCAAGGATGTAGTTAAACGGGTAATAGAACTGACAGTATTAGATCAAAGGTGATCATCATATTTATATATCTAGCCTGAACGTTTCATTTGCCACCTCGTCTCCACACACACACATACACACACACGCACGCACACACACACACATACACACACACACACACACACACGCATACACACACAAACACACACACACACACACACACACACACACACACACACACACACACACACACACACACACACACACACACACACACACACACACACACACACACACAATACAAGTACAGCGTCAGAAGTGGTAATGTCTAACATGTTATTTGTCACTTTGGGGCTTTCAATCATTGCATTGATTGGGAGAGTGCTGAAGTGAATGTTAAAAGTAATTCACAATTAAATAGAAATATCATAGCATCCAGGCTGGTCAACAATACATTTGTTAACAATTTAAAATTAAGTAAAAAAATTTATAAATTAGGTAATTTTATTATTAAGAAAGTTGTTGCCCAAACTCTCGATGACCGCGAGCTGAAGGTCACGGGGTAAGGTCACCCTTCCCCTGTATATATATTCTAATCTCTTGTTTGTAAATCTGTAATTTGAAAATGTCTGAATAGCTAAAAACGCTCTGTCTATTTCCTGTTATTTTCTTTGTGGCTTTTCTACATAACTAGGATTACGCGTCCAAGTGATTTTTTTTTTCTGTAAAATGGATACCACGCATTTATTCCGTGCCTTTACTGATTACTGTCCAGGAGTTTCCTGGTAGACAAGTGGGTAGAGAGGTAGATGGCGATTGTTATATTTTATAGTTTATGTATTTATATAATACCCGAAGGCGAGAAGGCAAAAGAGTTGCATAAACTCGCTCCCCGCCTAATGTTTCCAAACAGTCGCTGGGGACCCGATTTCATTGCTGTATAATGTTCATTTTTATGCTGATGTAACAATATGTAAACTAAGTCGGTGTGTGCATTGATTTCGAGATTACTTGAGTAAGCATACGGGGTTGTAACAGTTGTTCTGATTGAAGAAAGGGTGGAGGAAGAGAAAATTCAATAGGTTCACGATTGTAAGGTCACGCCCTTGGGGGAGGTTCTTATATCTAATATCAAAGATCAATGGACTAAAGAAATTATGCCGTCTTTGCAGAACTGACCTAGTACCCAAATAGAGGATTCCAGATGGGAGTCCTGTGGTGTACCTAAGAGAATCACATTGTAAAAGAATTTGTGAAGTAAATAAAGAAAAATATCAACTGTTTATATACCCCTCTCCTATACATATAGTAAATGGAACTTGACTAGGTCGGATGATCTGAGGCATGGGGCCTACAGAAGAAAATAGTGAGTGACTAATCATACGTAACAAAGACAGTGGTGAAAGGAAAGTAAAAAGTAAAAGCACGAAAGATAGACGGCACATATAGACGACAACAGAGTAGTGAAAGGGGACCACAGATGGTCAAACTCTCCAAGGCTTACAATTCGAAACTTCACCTGAAGTTTCTAAAAATATTCTTTGAAGGACAAGTGCTACCCAAATCTCTTCTCAACAACTGATTGTCCAATTTGTACAATCGACGTTTTGAAGATTTTTTCAAAGGATAATGTAGTGTAAGTATGGACGTTGGTGGATACGTATCTATGTATAGCATGTGTATGTACATGGTAAAAAGATAAAAGACTTGCAATTCACTAAAGCAGACGAAAGTAGTAGTATTGTCATTTTGAATATGAGTGACTATATTGAACAAGAATCCTTTAGAATTAGTAAATAAGAATTTCAAATCCAAATTATTTTTTAAAACCAAGTTATTACCTAATATTCTCCCTCATAATGTTACATGGTTCAGGTACATTGATGATATTTTATGTATTTGGGCTGTTAATGATGATCCGTAAATTTACATGTCTAAGCTTAACTTCCTGGTCCCCTGTATCAATCCCACTATGGAAATAGAACAAAATAATAATTTACCTTTTCTTGATGTACTTATACATAGAAATGAAAGGTTTTTCAAATATGAAGTTTACAGAAAACCCACCACTGTTCTTTCATATGTTCATTTTTATTCTTCTCATCATTACAAGACTGTGTTAGCATTAATATACCCTAGATTCATTAAACACATATGTTTTTAGTATATTTTTATGATTAATGCATATTGCTACCTTTTCTTATTCTATGTCCATTTATGTTGCCTGTGTCTGTTTTACCATTGTAAATAATAATGAATTGTAACGAAGAGTTTGATTATCCTGCCTGAACTCTGTCACTTGTCCGAGCTGCTTACGTTTATTTTTTTCTTTATTTTTATCTTTTCGTATCGCGACTAGTCTGGCCCATAGGTGGGTCTTGACAATATATACATATATATATATATATATATATATATATATATATATATATATATATGTATATATATATATATATATGTATATATATATATATATATATACATATATATATATATATATTTGTTGCGTATCGGCTAGGTTCGAGTTCTCAGTCCGACAGCGTATCAGTTTCCAAATATGCACTTCCTCTCTGATCATGACGAATAACTCTTCTAGGCGATCAGACATCACATCTAGAACCAATGTAGTATACCAATATACTTATTCTTCGGAGAATTGTTAGCCTCATAACTATACCTACATCGGGTTTACAAGATGCAAAGTCAGCCGTCGCTTATCATTACATGTACAGGAGGGAGCAATCAAAGAACATCACAAAATATTTCACAACGCTGTACCCAGCAAGGAGGAATTGATTAGTTCCACCAAAATTATTGGAACGAGTGATGACCCTAGGAGGCTACAATTGCTCGAAGCCTTTCATATTAGAGACAGAGCTCCAGTCATTAACATCCAATCTAATATGACATCTAGTATACCTTTGTTTTCCTCTAAGTATAGAAACAAAAAATTCCCACTCCTCCCTCCCTCCACCCCCTCACTTGTTTGTCTCCTCCTCCTCCACTTCCACTTCCACCCTCTTCCTCCTCTTCCCTTCCCCCTCCCCTTCTTCCTCCAGCTTTCCCTCTCCCCTACGGTAACCACACCCGCCTAACCCCCCACCCCTACCCCCTTACTCCGTGACCTCTGAGGTCGTATTGTCCGACCACCTGACCTATGCGTACATATACCGTACATTCTTAACTTATCATTTTTTCTCACCTCCCTTTAAATGTAAGTATTCGCTTCCTTATCACTCTCTTCTTTTGAATTTTTTATGTTCTTGTATACTTCATTTTTGTACCATTGTCATCGTATCTGTATGCATTTATATTGTATCCCCCATATTTTACCAGTATTGTTCTTGTATATTTTGTTTTTACACAATTGTCACCATTACTGTAATTATGTCATTTTTTTTTATTTCAGTTTACTCTTGAAAATGTCTATATCAAGACGAACCGTTGAGCTCAAATAATGAAAAGAAATGGAAGAATACAGTGATCTACTTTTAGTTCACCCGGTTAATGGAAAAACTTTAATCAGGAAAATCGAGAATACGAGAAAAAACTGAACAACTTCAACAATGCTGTCGTTTTTAACTCCACTTGCATTACCGAAAACCTGCTCCCTTCTGTACACAAATTTTCATCTTATCAACCACATTAACTTTTTTCCAATTCAATTCCTTGCAAACACGATTGAGACTAACTGGAGCTCGAAAGAAGCATATTTGGAAACTGATACGCTGTCGGACTGAGGACTCGAACCTAGCCGATACGCAACAAATGGACATTGACTCAACCAATTCCCCTATCAAGAGGGATATAACCTGAGTATAATTTCTTATATATGTATGCTCGAGTTACATACAGAAACCCACTCCCGTCATGATTAGCCATTGATAGTATGTACGCAAGTGGGATATTATTACCACACAGTGAATGGTCCCTAGTAAACAGATTTTCATCTAATCAACTACATTAACTTTGTCCATTTCAATTCTTTGCCTATATGGTCGAGACTAACAGGAGCTCGGTGGAAACATATTTGGAAACTGATACGCTCATTTGTAGGTCATTTGTAGCTTTGGATTATTTGTTTTCCATAATACTTTTTGTATTTCCTACTTTCTCTGCCGATTCCCTAATTATATTCACTAAATTAGAATTCGTACCTTTGATGGTGTCCTCCTTAATTCTTAAAGTTTCGAATGCATTTTTAATATCTAACTGAAAATCCTTCTTGTTATCCTTAACCTTCGCCAGTCTTATTTTCTTTTTTTAAATTAGTTTATTTCTCTCGGCACTGTGCAATAAACCTGTTTACTTTAATTATGACCGTAACATTGCTAACGCTCTTACTCTCATCTCCTAATATAAAGTCTATTTCGTTCTTTGTTGCTCTTCAGGTCCATTTACGGCCTAAAAGCTTTTGGAAGAAAATGTTTATTATATCATATTGTAGTTCGCTTCAAAATTGACTAACATCTCACCTCTGTCATTTCTCTCACCTGCACCAAACTTCCCAATGCACGACTCATCTCCCATCTTCTTCCCTACTTCAGCATTAAAGTCGCCTATTACCAACGTGTACTTTGTTCTTGACCCAAATAAACCATCATAGAAGGACTCAATTACATCGTCTGAACTCTTGTGAAGTTGGTGCATAAACCTGATTTATTTTTAGAGTGTAGCTTTTACACAGCCTAATCACAATCCAAGTTACCCTCTCTGATAAACTACTGAACTTGACTTCGTTACCAGCAACCTCCCGGTTTATCAAAAATCTTACTCTACTAGATCTTCCTTTTTCGTTACCCCTGTAGTAAAACAACCTAATCTAACCTAACCTAAACTAACCTAAGCTAAGCTAACCTAACCTAACCTAACCTAACTTAACCTAACCTAACCTAACCTCAACTCACCTAATCTAATATAACCTAACCTAACCTAACTATTAATCCTCCCAAACCGTAAACTAATCGACTGGTGTGTGTATAGAAGGGGCGGGGGGGTTAGGAACCTATAATTGGTCCAAAAAATTCAAACATTGTGTTACTCGTTCATATTTTATTTCCAGTGAAATAATTGTCAAAAAGGGATTTTTTAACAAAAAAAAAAAAAAAAAAAAAAAAAAAATCTGAAATACACAACCAATTTATTCCTATTATATATACATATATATATATATATGTATGTATATACTTGTGTACATATTATATATATATATATATATATATATATATATATATATGTATCCATTCAAATATACCTGAAGTGAATTGCTAGTAGCAGCATATATCATACAAATAATTTCCGGTAGTCGACCCGGAATTCGAACCGAGGCCTCGCTTGACACCAGGCTAATGCCCTACCGGCTGAGCTAAAGGAGCTTCAAAAGACTCCAATTTGGAGTTCATCTAACTCCCGAAGAATCTAGGTAAACTACTAATTGCCGTCCTTTACCTATGTTTCCCAGAGTCCCGACCTCTACTCATAGCCAGTGGTGAAGCTGGTACGAAACCTTGAGCTTTAGTTGTAAATACGGGAAGTGAATTGCTAGTAGAGGCGGATATCCTACAAATAATTTCCGACAGTAGCTCCGGGATTCGAACCGAGGCTTTTTGGAGTCTTTTGAAACTCCTTTAGTTCAGTCGGTAGGGCACTGGTCTGGGGTGACCGTCGAAAATGATTTGTAAGGTATCCGCTGCTACAAGGACGAAAGCTCATCAAGGTTTTGTATCAGATTCACCACTGGCTATGAGTTGAGCTCGGGACTCTGTGAAACGTAGGTAAGGACAGCAGTTAACAGTCTACCTAGATTCTTTGGGAGTTAGATGAACTCCAAGTTGGACTCTTTTGAAGAGCTCATTTAACTCAGCCGGTAGGGCATTGGCCTGGTGTTAAGCGAGGCCTCGGTTCGAATCCCGGGTCGACTGTTGGAAATTATTTGTATGTATGCATGTGTATATATATATATATATATATATATATATATATGTATATATATACATATATTCATATGTATATATATACATATATGTGTATGTATATACATATATATATATGAATATATGTATATATATATATATATATATGAATATATGTATATATACATATATGTATATGTATATATATATATATACATATATATATATGAATATATGTATATATACATATATATTTGTATATATATATATATATATATATATATATATACACTATTTATTGGAAGTGTATGTATTATATCTATCTCAATATTTGTACACTAGGAACTTTTTGTCCAATCTAGGGATTTTTCAGGTTATGTTACTGCTGATCTTCCACTGTGGGAGCCCCAGCCGCTAGATGCTTTCAGTATGGGCTGCTGATCCAGGGCGTCAGGTCCAACCTCGGAATAGCGGGACTTGCGCACGACACTTTTTCGTTGCTGTAGAAGGAAAAACAGAAACAATATATAAATCCAAGACAACACAGGTTCATAGATTATATATATATGTATATATGTACATATGTATATATACACATACATATATATATATATATATATATGTATATATATATGTGTGTGTGTGTGTGTGTACAACACTGAATGGGTCCCAGTGCTTAGAGATACATTTTAACAACCACAATGCACTTTAATTCTAGGCCATCAAGGCCGACATGCAGAAATTGAAATGCGGCACTGCCAAGGACTCGAACCCCAGCATCCTTTTTGTGAACAGATCGCAATTACTGGGTACATGTCTTTGTGTGCTTAAAAATGTAAATATGAACGTATGTAGAAGAGTCCTTACATGCCCACAGGGGAACGCATAGCAAGTGGCTGCATGTGTTCGATATTATCGCCGTTGTCGCATAGGATCCGCGCCCACGAAGCCTTCCGGATTTCGTGAAGTTGAACTGTGGAAATGCAAAGCTTGTGGTCAGTAAGGGATGTATTGGTAGATGGCAAATTGATACTGACGGTACTGTTATGTAAATGGAAAGCGCAATTAAAAACTTTTCCATGGCGGGTAGTTGTTTGTGGGGTCTAGCCAGGGTACTTACCCTCAGTGAAAGAAGTTGGCAAATCTGCGTTGTCATAGAAGAACCGGTCCCCTCTCTTGAGTCTTGTAAACTGGTCACCGATGATGCACCTGTAGATGAGCCCAAGATTTCTCATACTAGATAAGAAACGAATTGAAAAATAGAGTGACCTGTATCTAACGTTGTGTCCATGAGCCTAGATTTGTGTCAGGATGGCATCCTTCGCGTCAGAACTATCAAACTAAGATTTTTTTTTTTTTTTTTACTATATTTTTTTTGTTATCCTATCTAATCGTATTGTGCTATTTCGATGGAATATATTCTATTTGACTTGGTGACCACCAAAATTGATATTGATAAAAAGGTTTTATATGTACATATATATTACGCCCCTTCACCCCATCCATCCATTTCATCCTTGGTAATCCCTTCATGTAGTGAGCTCGAGTTGCGGACCGAGAATGAGATGGATGGATGGGGTGAAGGGAGTCTTTAGTAAAAGAGGAATGGCTGTTGAGCAGGGAAGCGAGAGGGGAAAGGATAGGTGTGAGTGGAGGGTGGTTGCGATTGGACGATTGACTGACGCGGTCCGAAATGATTTCTCCTCTTCTCTAGTTTGGCATGAAGTAACGAGGAAGCAGGGCCACCATGTAAATGAAGCAGCTGGCCCTTACTGCATTACTTATGACCTGGGTAGTGGGTGGGAGACAGGGATGGTCCTTTATCCACGAGGAACTGAGATGTAAAGGAAAAAACGGGTGACAGATGGGGTGGAATGGGTGGAGGTGGGTGCATGCCTTGGCTGCTACCTCCCTTATAAGGGAGGAAGAAGCATCTGGTATATAGATTTTACGCCCTGTCGGGTTTGTCTGATACATTATTCTGACAACACACAAAGAGATTCTATTCAGAATATTCATACCCCATGCAACTCTACCCTACCACTAAAGCCCCCTGTGCATCTAACCATACGTGTCCCGGCATGTCCGGGTGATGGCGGGGCATGCATCCTGTGTGGCAGAATAGAAGACACCCTCGGTTTTCCCTGCAAGGTTTCCCAACAAACTGGTAGTAGCTCACTTTCCACTGTGACAGGTTGCAAGAAAACCTCTGTGTTTGTTATTTCAGTCTTTTGAAAAAAATAAACTTACATATAACACACAAGTAATTTGCACAGCTTACATAACCAGTAGGGTTTCTCTGGTAGTATCTCTTGAAAATATAAACTCTCACATATATTCCCCAAGTATTTCGTGTAATTCGCATAGCCAGTTAGTATGGCTTCCCTAGTATCGGACTACTTCAGCACCGGTTTTGTTTTTACGGTCATTAGCTTCTTATGTATTCTCGTAATGCCCTGCTGATTCTTAACCGAGATTATCTCTTATCGTAGGTCACGGTTAGGAATTGGATTGGGATCTGCGGGACTCACCTAAAAGTGGGGCCCAGGATGGCGCCTTCAACGGGCGTCTCGGAAATACCAGCAATGAACGGATCGATGTCGTCTACATGGCGGTAAAGGCTGGCGAAGATGGACACCACCTATTCGGGTGGTAGAAGGGTGGAAGTTAGTTAGAAAGTACTTCACTGGATTCCAGTGGCGGATGCAGCCCCTGGTCTTTGGTGGTCCTTCATTGATATTGTTTCTCCTATCGTTTAAATCCTTATCGCGGCATCCCAGGCTCTCAAGTATGAGAGGCGGCCCCGACTATTTAACACATTACTTAAACCCCTCCACAAACATGAAAACTTGCATCTTATTTTTAAGGGAATAAGGCCGGGTAACCTTATCGCTACTATGAAACAAGGGGTTCGGGTTTCTTACAGGCTAGGAATCCCTCCTCCCTGAGAAAGGGGAAGCAACATCACAGAATGGGATTCGAAAACAGGAAGGCGAATTGCTATCACCACTTCCAAGTGGTGCCCTAGGCTAATGTCAAGAATGAAAAGCAACAGAGAGTGATATATTCAGTCACCGTCTGTCCCACTAACAATAACTTAATTTTTTCTACTAACACCCATGAGTGACCCCGGCTATTGTGCGTGACGGTGGAGGCAGGAGATGGTGATCTCTGGAGGTCCGTAGTCACACCCCACACCCACTTGGGATACGGTGTAGGCCCAGTGGTCGCCGTGAGTGAGAACGAGTACCGCAGCTCGGCAGCAGCCTGCGCAATAAACCACTCACTATCACTATGCAATGCAGACCAACCTATAGCATTTCACATACAATGACCTACATTGGTATTGACCTGCCATTCTACAAACTAGAAACCTGATATTTCCTTCCTCGAACAAACTGGAATATTGTTCGAGTGGCTACATATAACACCAGAACAGTATAAAACTACGAAACAATCACTACAGCACTAGCTTATCTTACAAATGAAATCAGCTCAGCAGTACAATTAATTATCAATCTCAAAAATCTCACCATCTACATAATGACCACAGCCCCTTGGTGGAATCCGGATTACGCCACATCCTACAGAGCAAAGTCAGCCTTCTGCTGACTTCGAAAACACCCAACCCTCAACTATTCCATTATTTTCAAAAAAGTACAAACACAAGCCTGAAGCATAATTGCCAATTACACCAAAATTCATAGCAAACTTACTGTACATATCAAGTCACCTCCCAAACTTCTTTTTCCAAAATATGGACAAGTCTCTAATATATCACCCTCATATTTCACCACCCTGTTCTCCAAATCAAGGGTCAAACCATATCTTCATCTTCTCAACTAACTGAAACAATAACAGACATTTTCCTTGACATCGAGCCACACAAACCTATATCCCTTGAATCACTGCCACCCCCGGACTTTACACCACACTCCCCCAAGACTACAAATGTTCAATCACAGAAGCACTGGAAAAAGCAGCCCATAACAACAGCATTAACAACGACAGAACACATGTCAGATTTTTTGTTCTGACTATTGCATAGGCTGTTGTCCTCATGGGCAGCATCCCGTGTTCCAGTTGGTTATGTTTCTCCTCCTGCTGTTGCTGCTGCTGATCCTGCTGTTCCTCCTCCTCCTCCTCCTCCTCCTTCTCCTTTCCCTGGATCTTCTTCACTCACCTGAGGCGGGATGACATCGTGCAAATCCTTGAAATCGGTGGCCCGTGGGAGGCCGCAGGCCGCCCGCAGTTCGTTGTAGGGCACGACGCCGTGGTCACGGCCGCGCTGGATGTTGAGGGCGACAAGGTCCATGCCGAAGCCCTGGTTCTCCATCTGTTGAGAAACAAAGTGTAAGTTAAGGTGCCTAAGCCTCTCCTCGCAAGGTAAATTTCTGAACCTATGTATTATTTTGGTCATTCTCCCCTGTACTGATTCTAGTGAATCGATGTCCATTCTACAGGACGGAGACCAAAACTGTACCGCATAGTTAAGGATAGGTCTAACTAACGCCAGATAGTTTGATAATTACCTCTTCAGTTCTATTCTTAACCGTCCTAGCAATGAAACCTAATGCTCTGTTATCTCTATTCCTAGCGCTAATGCACTATTTTCTGGTTTTAAGGTCAGGACTCACTAGAACTCCCAAGTCTCTCTCACACTTAGTTTTCTCTAAAAACGTGTTATCTAAGCTTAATTTGCTTTCAGGGTTTGATAAACCTACGTTTAACAAGGTGAACTTTGAGATATTGAAATCAATTTGCCCTTTCACCGACCATGTGAACAATTTGTTAAGATCTTCCTGCAGAACCTCAGCATCTTCTCCTAACGTAATCATTCCTTCCTGCACTCAAGCAAATAATGAGCTTGTCACCTTCCCCGACTATACACGCTTCAATCCTGTCTCTAACATCACCTATCCCCGTCACGGTGAAACACATTTGAGTCCTATGCTTCCTATTTATGTTGCAGAAGGCCCTATCTAAATATTTCACCTGGCTACCCTTTACAACCAAAATTTTACCGGTGAGCAAAAATCTGGCGACTACTCTACACTTCTTCTTTTGCATCATCTTCGTTTTTATTTCTTGTAGACCCGCGAGAGCTTGAAAAGTGTTTCTTTATTCAAGCGGACCTGGTGAAGACTTTTTACCATCTTTCCGTGTTTTCTTGCTCACCGTTTTCCGCCCAAGATCCAAACATGGTTTGTCGTCAGTGTTTCGGGCCTTTGGGCTAAGAACTCGATTCTCCTCTATAAGGCCCTCAACAGTCTTCTCTAAGGCTATAATTCTACTACGTAGACATTGTACCTCTTCGGCGCTGATCACTGAAACACAACCACTCGTCATCTCACCGGTTTGAAGCAACTACCCCAATTTGATCTGACCTGAGTGACTCCTACTGCTCAACTCAAAGGAGGGAGATGTTGCAATTGCAAGATCAAGATTTTCGTCCAACTTCAAATAACGCTATAGAAAGGTATTTGTAATTGTTCTTTGCCTCTTCAAGAACTTCGTTCTTGTTGAAGACCGCAGTGCTCTAGGCAGAGTCGAAACGGGAAGTGAAAGGACCAGGGGAGTGAGGGCTTGACCGTGGACAGTATTGAATGGGGCTTCTTGGTACCCGACTTACATCGAAGAGGTGATTGGTGAGCTCCCGGGTGATGGAGTTGTCGAAGCGTTGTGCCTTCTGAGTGACCAAACCCCGGAGGTATTCGTCCAGCTTCCCCGGTGTGTACAGGTGCGTGGGCCTATGGAAACTCTCTCTGAGCCGCAGTACCTCGGAGGTCCTCCCGCTCTTGTCAAACAGTCTGCGGGAAGGAACAAGGGAAAGGAATGCCACAGAGAAACAGCCACGGAGCCAGATAAACATTCAATTCACGACCGGGCTGGCTGCAAAAGGGATGAGTAGCATAAGAAACGGATAACCGCAAAAAAAAAATTTACCATTGCATGGCTCACCATTTATATCTGTTGTACTGTGCAGTCTATACGTGTGAACTCTGCATTAGTTTATTTGATTTTTTGTTTCGTTACATTTATTCGCATTTACCTATCTATTCATTTAATTACTTATTGAATGTGCTCTGCGTGATAACATACGTATCTGGCCGCTCCTCTTTTCTCTTCCCCGTGACCCCGTGTGAGCACTTACTTGATCATTCCTTGGACGAGGGTGTGGCCGAACCTGAAGGCGACAGTGGCGAACTCGTTGAGGATGCTCGGGTTGACGGAGGCGTCGTAGTCTTGGGAGAAACCACGGCGTAACGGTAAGAGTCTCCGACTCTGGGCGTATTGCGTCCCTATATGGGAGAGGGCAGGAGAGTGGAAAAGAGAAAACAGTGAGTCAAAAGGTGGGGGAGGGGAAGCGTGGAAAGAAAAAAGACAAATCAAAGGGTTGTTCCGTCCCAAATGGAAGTCTGCTGTTCACCCACTCCCTCACATTCCCAGCCACTCTCCAGTGGTGCCACATCCTTAGGGAGGTTAGCAGAAACAGCAGCAAACAACTAAACTGATAACAAATGTTAAGAAAAGATATTTGAAGGTCAGCTCAACACTGCTGGTGTTTTCTAATAAATAGATAAATAAATAAATAAATAGATAGATGAATAAATAGATAAATAAGCAAATAAATAAAGTAAAATGAAATAAATAAATACCGATCGATTAGTCAATATTGAACTATACCACGCCCTTGCGTGAATAAAATGTAAGTTTAGATATTCTATGATGATTCATGTCATTTATTGTCATGTAATATGTAATATATATACATATATATATATATATATATATATATATATATATATATATATATATATATATATATATATATAATCTGTAAACCTATCTTGTATAAGGTATACACGTGTCTTCATTCTTGCTACGCACTACCTCAAATCAATGTTACAATGATGTCAACAACCCAAAATGTATCCAGTACCGATGGGAAGAGTGCGCTCGCTCGCCGATTGGCTAAAGCGCTAACTACCTTACGTATTGATGTTAGAAATATGTTTTAGCTACTCGCAGACTATATAAGACGGATCGGACGAGAGAAAGCAGAGCAAAGACAAACAGAGACCGAGAGCAGAAGCAAGAGAGAACACGGACAGAGAACAAGAAGAAAGACAAGCAGAGACAAGCAGAGAAATTAGTCCCAGAGAAATTGTGATACGCCCAAGGTTCATCTGAACACTACGCAGAATTCCTCTGCCCAATCTCTTCGAAAAAAAAAAAAAAATCCTTTGGGCTTCTTCGATCACTACTGAGCAATCACCAATTACCGAAACACGTGTATGGCTATATCACACGAAGTTGCAAGTCTTCGCCATTCAATTTATTTCGGATATGCTCTCAACGACTACAAAACGAAAGCTAATTACGTCCGTCTGCCCTCTCTCTCTATACCAGTTACAAACCAAAAAAAAAGTACATCTTTGAAATGTTCCAAACAACTCACTTGCTCCAGGGACACCCAGACCGT
>NC_134800.1:54147648-54160148 GCF_046742065.1 Oratosquilla oratoria
GAGACCATAAGGCATACACTAGGCACCTCCGTATCCATCACCACCTGCCATCCCCATCCATAAAGTTGTCTAATCGTTCCTTAAAACAACTGATAGTTTCAGCGCTTACTACATGGTTACTAAGTTTATTCCATTCGTCAACCACCCTATTAGTAAACCAATTCTTGCCTATTTCCCTTTTAAATTTAAATTTGTCCAGTTTATAACCATTAATGCGAGTCCTGCCCTGTTGTTTTGATATGATGACCTTGTTTACATCACCCTTGTTAAAGCCTTTGATCCACTTGAACACCTCTATTAGATCACCCCGCACTCTGCGTCTTTCCAGGTGGCCCATAGCCCATACACTTTTACACCTTCATCTTCGCAGAGCATCGACGGTAGTCACTGTGCCTGCTTGAAAGTCTCTATTTGGTTGTTTGTGTGTGTGTGTGTGTGTGTGTGTGTGTGTGTGTGTGTGTGTGTGTGTGTGTGTGTGTGTGTGTGTGTGTGTGTGTGTGTGTGTGTGTGTGTGCCTAACCAATTGTGATATACTCGTATAGGAACTGAGCTTCGGCCGTGAGATCCATTGCACTGGTTTCCACAAACTGATACATCAACAAGTAAAACTAGATTTCTTGATATTTTTGTGCGTGCACGTGTACACACACACACACACACACACACACACACACACACACACACACACACACACACACACACACACACACACACACACACACACACACACACATACACACACACACACACACACACACGTACATATCAGTCAAGTACCCACCATCGGAGTAGTGGGGCGCAACTGCTCTCTGGAAGGGCGTAAGGGCTTTTCCCCACATCGAGTTCTGAAGATTGTTGCAGGAACCGTCGCTGTTCCGGTAGCGCTTTTCGGTGCACTTCGGCCTTCTGGGGCACGTGTCTTCAATGATAGTGTCCTTAGTCGTGAAGCTCCTGAGGCCGAAGCCGGCCTGCAGGGGAGTCAAGTTGAGCCTGTAAGGGAGAGGCAAGAAAGCGGAGTCACTCGCGATGCTGAATCTGTAGGACGGAGTGCCCAGTTGGCTTCAACCTATTTCCTGCTCAGTGTTAGACGTTGGCCGGGTCATCCCCAATAGGGTTGTCACACTTGGCTATTTTTTCCTCCAAGCTCCGATTAGTTGACGGTACTCCTCGCCTCCAGCACTCTTTGTGCCGGCTGTTGGAGCAGATTTGCAGCACGTAGCTTTCACGAAGGAATCTGATATGCTGGGGGGAAATTCGAAGTCAAAAGACCTTCTGAGTAAATTGTCAAGAAAACAAAACCGTTTGACATAGTGATTTAATTTATTGCATAATTTGCAATAGAATCAAGATTATGAATAAGAAAAAAAACAGAAAAAAATTAGAACAACATAAGTTGTCAGTTGACCTCTAATATAAGCAAACACATTAACCCCTCACTATATTCTAAAGCAAGCTCTTGCATAAGTCTGGTAACAATCCCAAACTATTTTCTCACTGCTAATCACTGCCACCTCCACACACGCCTCTTTCCCATGACTAAGCTCATTCCAGTGAAAATATAAAAGTGCTGTGGCGACAGCTCTTCACGAATAGAAACCCGTCGTCCTGAAGAGGTCGGCCGTTGCTGCTGGAGCTGAGGATCAACGTAAACAAAGGTGTCAGCTAGGAGGTGTTGGCGGTAATGGCTGAAACCAGAAGTTGGAGGTAGTATGTGGGAGAAAAAATAGCCCAGTATGATAGCCCCTTAACCTGGACTACTGTGCCTTCATCGAGAGTAACTTCTTGCGGCGGGATCTCGAGACTTCGATAATCTTTTTTTGCCCGTGGACAGGCTCGGGGCGCTGACCTCCAGATTAGATAACCATAGCGCTTCCTACCGCACGGCCATTATCGTTCTCGCCGGAAGTCTTGCTCAAGGTCTCATCAAGGACAAACGTGTTCTAATCCGGAGGCCACTTCCTTGAGAAGGCTCGACTCAGGCAGCTTCCTCACGCAATCGGCCACCAGGGAGAAGGGTGGGGAAGATCCTCAATGCATGGGAAGTTAGTATGCTGACATCTCACCCCAGGATCAGTAGAAGGCTGTTGATATCGTTTCACCCAACCTCAGGTCGCCAAGCCAAAGGAATTCTCCATAGACCTTCCCTCGTGGACCACAGACTCCCTAAAGTTGGACCACAAACCAAAAACTAATGGATGCATAGTAATCAGTGCATAAGTATGGGGGACACGTGGGGACAGATCCCCTGCTCTACAGTCTGCGGTCTGCGCCTCGCCTGAAGGAAGTTATCCATGCTTGGCAAGACCCAAAGATTCTGTGAAAGAGGTCTGCTGATGATACTCACTTTTGGACGAGCTGGTTGCAGATATTTGCCCTCAGAAGCCCATCCTTCCCGAGCTTCATGGCCTCCGGAGACGTCCTGAAGAACTGGAGGTGCCCGTAGGCCGCTGATCTGGAGTCGGAGACCACGATATTCTGCTCCTGCAGACTCTGCGGTGGCAAACCATTTCCTTCTTTGAAAAGTCACATCAGTTACACACTTATGAATACGAAGTATGTCAGTGCCGAATGTGACACGTAACACAAGTGTATACAAGTTCTTAGAAGAGGAGAAAACCAGAACATGATACATTCTACAATCTCGAAATGATGACATCGGATTGAAGAGAATGTTTGCGTTCCATGAGATGCAATGGAGTCCAGCTGTTGTTCTGAATATTCTACTGAGACAAATATAAGGCATTTTCCCTTAATCCCTCTTTTGACCTTGCCATAAACGCAGTGTTGTTAGCAAGCAACAACTTGCTTACCTCCCACTTTTCTCCATTTTCTTTAGCCATCTCCAGTCCCAAGCCCATTACGCTCGCATTTACACCCCGCGCCAACCCATCCATGCACACATTGAACAGCCATGGCGACATGACACATCCCTGACGCAGCCCCACCTTTACCACCACCACTCGTTCTCTCCATTTCTAATTTCAACACTCGTAAAAAATCTTGAGTGCCCCGAACAGCTTTGCCCCATTCCTATATATCTGCAAAACCTCCCACAGGGCCTTACTGATTACCATGTCATAAGTATTTTCCAAATCCATAAAGGCCCAAAAAATATCCTTGCCTTTTGCTAAAGCTTTTTCACAAAGCTGTCTTACCACAAAAATCTGATCCACGCAACCCCTACCTTTCCTAAACCCACACTGTTCCCCACCAATTATTCCCTCTGTTCCTCGCCTAATCTTCTCAACCAAACCCTTTCATTTGCCCTCCCAACTACACTCAATAAACTGATCCCTCTGAAACTACTACACTCACATTAGTCCCCTTTTCCCTTATAAAACGGAACTATACAGAGTCATCTAGTCCTCCGGCACTTTACCTTCCCTTAGACACACATTAAACGACCTCAGTAGCCAGTCCACTATTACTGTACTTCCCTTCTTCAGACACTCCGTATGACACCCATCCAACCCAGGTGCCTTACCTACTCTCATCATTTTCAAAACTACTTGCACCTCAATTTTTCCTATTTCTCCTCCATTTCTTCTCCCATCCCTGACATTTTTTTAGCACCTCCCACTGCTATCACCAATGCCTCCCTATCCTCCTCCACATTCAACAGCTCTCTAAAATCCTCTGACCATCTTTCCCTTACCGAAATGGAACCAGCATTTCAGTCGTAGCTTGGCTGCAATGGAAAAGGAGACCTCAGCGAGAGTTTGGGGTCCGTAGTGAAGCCGAATGGTGAAAGAGGTCACTGGAACATCCCACTGACATCCTCCAACTCCTTCTTAAAGAACTGGATGAGACCTACTCTCACTGGTGCTGGGTAATCGCAGGTAACATACCACAGCCCACTGTGCTTTTCTTCGTCAAGCCCAACCCCATCCCTCGCAGCAGATGTACTCTGGAAGAACTCACCTTCTCCAGGAGGTCTCGCTGGACAAATTCTAAGAAGCAGGTGCGGGCTGCGGCGTTCAACTCCTCCTTGCTGATGGGCAGGATCTTCACGGCCACGGGTTGCTCTTGTAGCATGGGTGTCCGATCGCCTGCGGAATGGTGTACAAGGGAAATTCGCTCGTACCGTACACACACACACACACACACACACACACACACACACACACACACACACACACACACACACACACACACACACACACACACACACACACATATATATAAATATATATATATATATATATATATATATATATATATATATATATACATATATATATCTTTATTCAACCACAAACAACTTTTAATTCCATGCCATCGCAATCGAGACTGAAGAATCGCTCGATGGAGACATTTTGTTGGAAATTGAAACGTGGACGAGCCGAGGATTCGAACCCAGCTAACCCGTAACAAAGTTACAGTGACTTAAACCAATACGCTATCAAGAGAGATATATAAGTTGAGTACGATTTTCTTATATTTGTATGCTCGAATTACATACATCTACACGAAATATCGCGTTCAACCCACCTCCGCTATGATATTGCATTTAGCTAGTATGTGCACGTGGGATAGATTATACATCTACACTGAATGGTTCCCAGCGATCAATTGATATCTTTATTCAACCACAAACAACTTTTAATTCCATGCCATCGCAATCGAGACTGAAGAATCGCTCGATGGAGACATTTTGTTGGAAATTGAAACGTGGACGAGCCGAGGATTCGAACCCAGCTAACCCGTAACAAAGTTACAGTGACTTAAACCAATACGCTATCAAGAGAGATATATAAGTTGAGTACGATTTTCTTATATTTGTATGCTCGAATTACATACATCTACACGAAATATCGCGTTCAACCCACCTCCGCTATGATATTGCATTTAGCTAGTATGTGCACGTGCACATACTAGCTAAATGCTCGTCCACGTTTCAATTTCCAACAAAATGTCTCCATCGAGCGATTCTTCAGTCTCGATTGCGATGGCATGGAATTAAAAGTTGTTTGTGGTTGAATAAAGATATCAATTGATCGCTGGGAACCATTCAGTGTAGATGTATAATCTATCCCACGTGCACATACTAGCTAAATGCAATATCATAGCGGAGGTGGGTTGAACGCGATATTTTGTGTAGATGTATGTAATTCGAGCATACAAATATAAGAAAATCGTACTCAACTTATATATCTCTCTTGATAGCGTATTGGTTTAAGTCACTGTAACTTTGTTACGGGTTAGCTGGGTTCGAATCCTCGGCTCGTCCACGTTTCAATTTCCAACAAAATGTCTCCATCGAGCGATTCTTCAGTCTCGATTGCGATGGCATGGAATTAAAAGTTGTTTGTGGTTGAATAAAGATATCAATTGATCGCTGGGAACCATTCAGTGTAGATGTATAATCTATCCCATGTGCACATACTAGCTAAATGCAATATCATAGCGGAGGTGGGTTGAACGCGATATTTCGTGTAGATGTATGTAATTCGAGCATACAAATATAAGAAAATCGTACTCAACTTATATATCTCTCTTGATAGCGTATTGGTTTAAGTCACTGTAACTTTGTTACGGGTTAGCTGGGTTCAAATCCTCGGCTCGTCCACGTTTCAATTTCCAACAAAATGTCTCCATCGAGCGATTCTTCAGTCTCGATTGCGATGGCATGGAATTAAAAGTTGTTTGTGGTTGAATAAAGATATCAATTGATCGCTGGGAACCATTCAGTGTAGATGTATACATATATATACATATACACATACATACATACATACATACATATATATATATAAGTTAGGCTGGTCAAAGGCAAACTCTGATGGAGGGCTGGTTTTATTTAACAATGAATTTTAGGCGCCAGTGGGGGGGACGAAGCTGCGAGGGAGGCGACAACTGTGACAACTGTGCTTGCGGGGATGGAGGAGGAAGTGAGAAAGCAAGGAGCAGCAAGCCAGGCTCACGTATGATACTCTAAAGCGATCTGAATCCTCGGCGTTCGTTCAGCTCTTATATACACGGGAAGGTCATGATCGTTGCTGCATGGGGAAGTTGGAGGCAAAACGTTCTGACGCCGGTGACTCACGAAGACAGAGGGTATGCGTTCCTCAATGCATCCAGTTGTTCATAGCACGTGGCTGGCCGAGGTAGTCATCGCTAGGGGTCTCATGGGATCCGTTTTAGGCTGGTGAGCTGCACGTGTTTCATCAAGGAGGCTTCGTCCCACCCGTGGGCCTCAAGGAAGCTCTGGGTCGCGTCGCTGCTGGGTAGACTCGAGCGTGTCCCATGACTTGTGGGTCAGTAAGGTCATGAGACGACCAAGAAGAGGTGAAGGGGGGAGTGAGGACCGGAGTGAGGATTCTTCCTAACAATATCTATATATATATGTTGAAATATGTATGACAGAATGAGTGGAAAGGGTGGTGAGGTAAACACCAAAAAACTGTAGGAGATTTATTACTAACATTTCGTGCTTAGGACGACTTCCTCAGAGTATACAATAAGAAAAATATTCACAACTTATATACTTCACTTTCCTTACCCCATTCCTCCCCGATCTCCGTCCTTCCATCGTTCCGCTTCACCTCGAACAAAGTCGCTAGTCAACATTGGTAATTCAATAAATCCTTCTCTATTGTTATTGCAAAACTTTGAAGCAATGTACGTTGCTTCGATTATTTTCCTTTCTCGTTTTCTTAGTCGTTTGTGGAGCACCTCTGTATTTTCCCAGTCAGGAAGGTGGCCAAAATTTTCTATATAAACCACTAGTGAATTTGATGTCCGGTGTGCTTTTACGTCATTCTTGTGTTCATATAGTCGTTTTTTTTATTATTATTATTATTCTGGTAAGACAAATATGTGAGAAAGCTATAGGAAAGGGGAAGGATGTTTTTTTGGCTTTTATGGATCTGGAAAAAGCTTATGATAGGGTAGACAGAAAGGCACTGTGGGAGGTTATGCAGATATATAGGATATGAGGAAAGCTTCTAGGAGCTGCCAAGAGTTTTTATGAGAGTAGAAGAGCTTGTGTCAGGATTAGAAATGGAGAGAGTGGGTGGTTCGAGGTAAAGGTGGGACTTCATCAAAGATGCGTTATGTCGCCCTGGCTGTTCAACTTATACATGGATGGGGTAGTGCGAGAGATAAATGCAAGGGTAGTGGATCAGGGATTGGAGATGGTTAAAGAAAATGGAGAAAAGTGGGAGGTGAGCCAGCTGTTGTTTGCGGACGACACTGCGCTTGTGGCAGGATCGGAGGAGGGATTGAGGAAGTTGGTGACAGAGTTTGGGAGAGTATGTGATAGAAGAAAGCTGAAGATAAATGTGGGTAAAAGTAAGGTGATGAGATGTACAAGGGGTGAAAGTGGCAGTAGACTGGAAGTGAACATTAAGGGATAGAGACTGAAGGAAGTGGATAGTTTTAGATACTTGGGTACAAATGTGGCAGGAAAAGGTGGAGTGAAGGTGGAGGTAGAATGTAGATTGAGAGAAACGAGTAAATGCCTTGGTGGATTAAAAAGTGTAATGAGGAATAGACATTTGGGAATGGATGCTAAGAGGAGACTGTATGAAGGAGTTTGAATGTGTTTGAGATGAGGTGTCTGAGAAGTATGATGGGGGTTACTAGGATGGATAGAGTGAGAAATGAGGAGGTGAGGAGGAGAACGGGGGTGGAAAAGGAGTTGGGAGATAGGGTTGATGAAAGAGTATTAGGATGGTTTGGATACATGGAAAGAATGAGTGAAGAAAGACTGGTAAAAGAGGCATGGAAGGCAGATGTGGAGGGAGTGAACATGAAGGGACGTCCTAGGATGAGGTGGATGGATGGGGTGAAGGGGGCTTTGGGGAAGAGGGGAATGTCTGTTGAGGAAGGACGGGAGAGGACAGAAGACAGGGGTGAATGGAGAATGGTTGTATATGGATGATGTTGTGATGCATGAAGTGGAATGGGCGGGGGGATGGGGGGTGAGGTAGTATGTGTGAGCAAAATTTGACGCAGCCCGAAGGGATTTCTCCCCGTCTTCTCCTTTTATGCATGGAGGGACGGAGAGGGGGGGTCGCCGATTTAATGAAGCGGGCTTGCTGTGGATGTGCTGTGTCTTGCGACACTGCTTCTGACCCAGGGCAGTGGACAAGGTGCAGGGATGACCCGTCATCCGGGAGGTGCTAAGATAAGAGGGAGGGTGGAGGGGTGTGGAGTGTATTCAGGGATGGAATGGGTGGGAATGATTTTATGCCTTTTCCTTTTTGGCTACCTCCCTTGTAAGGGGGAAAAAGCCTTGCTATATGTATGTATGTATTCTGCCAGTTTCCCCAAAATAACTGACGGGACAGCTTTTACAAGGAATTTTATCAATCAGGCTGTCCTCGGCACTTATATGGTACTCATTTTTGTTTTTGTTTTTAATTATGTCATTTATTCTAGTCCCTGTGCCATATGCAATTCTTAACCCTGCCTTGGCGTGTTTGGAGTTAGGGATGGACAAAAAGCTCCCGCTGTCACCTTTGTTCTTACATAATTGGCCTTCTCTGGTTCTTTTTGTTATTCTTAAAGCTTTTTCTTTTAATCTATGTAAGAGTCCTTGTGGGTAACACAGTTTCCTAAATACGTTGACGTATTTAGGAAACTGTGGCAAGGAAAGTGAAGTATTTAAGCTGTGAATATTTTTCTTAGGGACGAAGCGTTAGTAATAAAACTCCTATTGTTTTTTGGCATATACCTCACCACCCTTTCCACTCATACATACATACATACATATATATGTATATATATATATATATGCAAAGTAGACCACTTTGCATAAGTGAACACACGTACCCGTGTTCTTATTAGCATATATATATATATATATATATATATATATATATATATATATGTACATATATATATATACACACTGACACGTACCCAATGTCCACGTTTTTTCCCCCCTTTTCTCGTATTGGTCATTAGTTGTCTACCAGCACGTAGTTTTACTGACAGATTAAAGGGGGGGGGGCCCCCTTTAATCTGTCAGTTGTGCATACCAGTGTCACACTCAGAAGGTCATGTCAGATCAAAGCGGTTGTTTTTTTGGTGTCCTGCCCTCAAGTCATAGTAAGCTTTGGGGGTAGCGTATGGGTATAAATTACCAAGTTGCATTTTTTTTTTTTTTTTTTTTTTTTTTTTTTAACCTTTTCTTTGATGTAATGTGACCAGCTTTATTACAGCTTGTAACACAGTTACCATATGTCAGTACGCTGCGACGTACTCCAATTTTTGTATTGTATTCAATTGTAGATGTATGGTAACAGTTTCCATCACCGGCTGGCTGGACCTGCGCATTTGCGCACTCGAGTTGCCAGTAAATTATCTTGTTGCCTTTCTTTTATTTTCTTAGTGTTGGTATTGAGGTTTTTGGATTACATACATAGTATTATTGTGTGTGTAATCTAAGGTTACGTAAGTGGTTAGGCTGTTTGCTGTTATCCAGAGTGCGATAGGAAAAACTTCCTTTTGTTGTACCCTTCGGGTCCATTGACTTGTCAGGTCAATTGCGAGTATTTTAGAGAGGATCAAACCTCTCTTCGGCCGACTCCACCATAGCTCGCCTTAAAAATCATCATCATCATCATCATCATCATCATCATCATCATCATCATCATCATCATCATCATCATCATCATCATCATCATCATCATCATCATCATCATCATCATCATCATCATCATCTTCATCATCATCATCATCATCTTCATCATCATCATCTCTCGAGCGCTTCTTCCTCATCTCGTTAGAGTAGGTATCCGGCCATCCGTCTCTTTTTCGGAAACCTTTTCCTACAAGGTATGTAAGTGATTTCTATATGAAGTACGTCCTATGTATGTTTATTTTTTATTATTATTATTTTTCCTTTTTTAGAATTTTAGGTCACCTTTTGGGATTTTGAATCTGGTGTGTCATACGGGCTTTTATCAATTTGTTCTCGTGAGTAACCTTGTTTATCTGTTTTCCTCCACCTAGTTTATCCACATTATGCGTAAACTAAGTGTTAGTTAAGGGTTGTTATTTCTCACGTGATTGTCTTTTCTTCTGATTTTAACTTTTAGTAAAATAATTACTTAATTGTTCTGTTGCCCAAGTGCATTCGTTCTTATTGTTTTATCGTGTAAATAAGATTTTAAAACGAAACACTCTTTTTCGTTCCTGGAGAAAATTAGAGTAAATAAATTAGCTCTACCTTAGATATTTCAAACCCCCCAAAAGTAACAACACACACACACACACACACACACACACACACACACACACACACACACACACACACACACACACACACACACACACACACACACGCACGCACACACACACACACACACACACACACACACACACACACACACACACACACACACACACACACACGCACACACACACACACACACACACACACACACACACACACACACACACACACACACACACACACACACACACACTTCAACGAACGGACGGCATAGAAGACGTTCTGAAGAAAATTGAAGTTTCGTGGATACCAAAGCAAAGAGAAGTGCCTATTGTATTTGCAGGGTGGAGGGAAATTGCTCGTGGGGTACTGGGAAAGTAGGGAAAGAGGAGAAGGGGAGGGATTGCTGGGGGAAATGGAAGAATATGAGGAAGGAGAAGACTTGGCCCAGGCAGACAGGCGAAAGGTAAACAAACGGTCCCCCGACCAGCTGAGTGACGATGAAATGTCTAATAAAAATGTAAAGATTAGAAGTATAGATAAGAGCAATACAGTAGAAAGTGATGAGAATATTTTCCAGGGATTTAAAGAGGGTGGGGGAACACAAACCCTGACAAGACTAGAAGAGAAGGTCGATAAGATGATCGAGGACTTGGAGCGTAGGTTCGGTCATGTTAACAACATTGTACAGAGGGTTGAAAAATTGGAAGAACTAGAGAAGGCGAACAAAAACTTAACTAAAGAAATAGAAGACCTAAAAAGACAGTTAAAAGAAGTAAAAAGGGAGAATGAAGAGTTAAAGATGAATAATAAAGAAAACAGAGAGGGATGGAAGGCAATTCAAGAAAACAGTAAAGTTGCATTTACTGACATAATTAAACAGCAAATGAGAGAACAAACTGAAGACTCAGTTATTAAAGTGATGAGACAGAAGGAGAATATGGTAAGAGACTTAGCTGATAAAAAGAAATGTATAATTATATTAGGAATGGAAGAGAAACATAACCCAGATAGAACCTCAAGAACCAATGAGGAAAATGAAAAAGTAAGCAGTTTACTAAAATTAGTTCAGGAAGATGAACCAGAAATTATGAAGGAAATTGAGGAAAAATTCAGGCTCGTAATTTATAGTACATATAAGACCATACAAATTAAGTTTAATTTCTGGTCACAAACGACGGCAGAGAATATCTTATCCAAAACAGGGAAACTAGCAACAAGTGAACAATATAAAAAGGTATGGATAAAAAGGAAAATTAATAAAGAAGAAAGAGAGGAAGAAAAGCAGAAAAGACTTGAAGCTAAGAAAAAAAACGAGAGCAGAATGGAGTCAGAGAAAGAGATTCTATTGGATAGTGAATATGAAACTAAGGCAGTTCGACATACAAGAGAAAAACAAAAGGGAAACAGAGAACACAATGGAAGTGACAGAAAACTAAGAGTGTCTTACACAAATATAGATGGATTAATAACAGGATTGAATGAGCTGAATGATTATTTGAAAGAAAAAGAACCGGACATAATGGGAATTGTAGAAACAAAATTAAAAGGCCCACTACCACCCAACAGTGTAGGACATAATGCATATAATTATTGGATTAAAAACAGAGAGAAAAAGCAAGGGGGTGGAGTTATGTTCCTGACTAAGAAGGATATAAACGTGAAGGGTGTCATATATGGAAAGAATACAGTAGAGATGATTATGATCGAAGTGGAAGACAGAGATAAGAAGAGCAGAAAGTTTGTGATAAATTATGTGCCTCCGAAAACAGCCTCGTGGGAAGAGAGTGAACATAAAAGTATGTTAGAGGACACAAAGATAACATTAAATAAGATAATGGAAGATGGAGGAAGAATAGTTATGATGGGCGACTATAATTGCAAAGAAATCTGCTGGGAAGAGATGACAGTAAAGGGTGGAGACGGCTCATGGGGAAACGCTCTACTTGAGATGGTTACTGACCATACAATGACACAATGGATACAGGAGAACACTAGGTATAGAAATGAAGAAGAGTCATCGAGACTAGACTTAATAATTACATCTGAACCTAGAATAGTGGACAAGATTGAATATAAAACACCAATAAGTAAAAGTGACCACATATTGATTGAACTGGAACTTAATGAAGAAAAATATATGAAAAGAAATGAACAATATAGAAAAGGAAGAATGATGTATGAAAAAACAAACTTTGATCAAATAAGAGAATTCTTTCAACAAGAAAACTGGGAAGAAATATACAAAGAAGAAACAACAGTGGAAGAGAAATGGAATATTTTGACAAAAATTTACAAAAAAGGAGTGGAAAAG
>NC_134800.1:54175148-54177648 GCF_046742065.1 Oratosquilla oratoria
GGCTTCCTTCGTCTCCTCAACTGACAGAGTTTAGTCCAAAGCGGGACGCTTCATTAACTCAAACTTGCAGAATTTTCTCTTATCTTATTTCTACACAGAGTCTCTTATTTCTCTTTTCAGCCTGCAGTATGACAGGTAGTGTCTCGAAGAGCTCGCACTCCGTGTGATCACGTGATATTGTATGCATAGGAGCTTCACCCTGATCTCACCGCCAAGCGACCTGTCGCCTAATTCAGACTCCCCCTCCCCCACAACTCCCACTACCATTTCTCATAGGTTTCCTATGTGGACAATTTCTCGCTTCAGACTGTGACATTTATCTATACGTGTAAATGTAGATATTTTCTTTCCACTCTTGGTTTTTTTTTCTCAATTTGCCAATTGTTTTAAACACACACACACACACACACACACACACACACACACACACACACACACACACACACACACACACACACACACACATATATATATATATATATATATATATATACATACATATACCAAAGGCTTTTTCCCCCTTACACGGGGGGTAGCCAAAAAGAAAAAGGCATAGAAACCACTCCCACCCATTCCATCCCCTACATATTCCATTCCCCCTCCACCCTCCTCCCTCCCTCTCATCTTGGAACCTCCAGGATGACGGCTCATCCCTGCATCCTGTCCACTGCTCTGGGTCAGAAGCAGTGTCGCAAGACAGAACACCTACAACAAGGCCGCTTTATTAATTCGGCGACCCCCCTCTCCGTCCCCTCATGCATCACAGCATCATCCATACACAACCCTTCCCCATTCACCCCTATCTTCTGTCCTCTCCCGTCCTTCCTCAACAGACATTCCTCTCTTTTGTAATGCCCCTTTTACCCCATCCATCCATCTCATCCTAGGACAACCCCTCATATTCACTCCTTCCACCTCTGTCTTCCACACCTCTTTTATCAATCTTTCTTCACTCATTCTTTCCATGTGTCCAGAACATTCTAATACTCTTTCATCAACCCTATCTCCCAACTCCCTTTCCACCCCTGTTCTCCTCCTCACCTCCTCATTTTTCACTCTATCTAGCCTAGTAACCCCTATCATACTTTTCAGACATTTCATCTCAATCACATTCAAACTCCTTCTCTCTTCCTTTCTTATGTTCCATGTTTCTGCCCCATACAGTGCTGTTGGTACAATCACTCCTTCATATAACCTCCTCTTAGCATCCATTCCCAGATATTTATTTCTCATTACACTTTTTAACCCACCAAGGCATTTACTCGCTTCTCTCAATCTACATTCTACCTCCACCCCCACTCCTCCCTTTCCTGCCACATTCGCACCCAAGTATCTAAAACTATCCACTTCCTCCAGTCTCTCTCCCTTAATGCTCACTTCCAGCCTGCTGTCACTCTCTCCCCTTGTACATCTCATCACCTTACTTTTACTCACATTTATCTTCTGCTTTCTTCTTTCACACACCTTCTCAAACTCTTTCACTAACTTCCTCAATCCCTCCTCTAATCCTGCCACAAACGCAGTGTCATCAGCAAACAACAACTGACTTGTTTCCCACTTTTTTCCATTTTATTTAACCATCTCCAGCCCCCTACCCACTACCCTTGCATTCACCTCTCGCACCACCCCATCCATGTATAGATTGAACAGCCAGGGTGACATAACACTTCCCTGACGAAGTCCCACCTTTACCTCGAACCATTCACTCTCTCCATTTCTAATCTTAACACAAGCTCTACTACTCTCGTAAAAACTCTTAACTGCTCTTAATAGCTTTCCTCCTATCCCATATATCTGTAGTACCTCCCACAGTGCCTTCCTGTCTACCCTGTCGTAAGCCTTTTCCAAATCCATAAAAGCCCATAAACATCCTTACCTTTTCCTATAGCTTTCTCACATATCTGTCTTACCACAAAAATCTGCTCTACACAACCCCTACCTATCCTAAAACCACACTGTTTCTCACCAATTACTCCCTCTGTTCCTCTCCTAATCCTCTCAATCAAGACTCTTTCATAAGCCTTCCCAACTACACTCAACAAGCTGATCCCTTTAAAACTACTACACACACACTTGTCCCCCTTTCCCTTGTAAAGCGGAACTATACAGGCACTCCTCCAGTCCTCCGGCACTCTACCCCCTCTTAAACAAACATTAAATAACCTCACCAGCCAGTCCACCATCACTGTACCTCCTTTTTTTAGACATTCTGCATGGCATCCATCCAACCCAGGTGCCTTACCTGCTCTCATCATCTTAACAGCTGCTTTCACTTCATCCTTCCCTGTTTCTCCTCCATTTTCCTCACTCACCACTCTCATTTTCTTAGCGCTTCCCACTGCAACTATCTTTCCCTTCCTATCTTCCATCACATTTAGCAACTCCCTAAAATACTCTGCTCAATTTCCTCTTACTGCCTTCTCTTCCATTATCATCTCTCCATCTGCACCTTTTACTTTTCCTTCTCTACTTGATTCACCTCCTCTTCCTCTTTTAATTT
>NC_134800.1:54182648-54185148 GCF_046742065.1 Oratosquilla oratoria
TGTCAAACGCTTTCTTTAGGTCTAGAAATGCACAGTCCGCCCATCCATCTCTTTCTTGTATTATATCTATTAGCCTTGAATAGAAACATATTAAATTGGTGACGCATGATCGTCCTTGTCTGAATCCAAATTGCCTTGGATTTAACACTTTGTTTTTTTTTTCTAAATATTTTACCCATCTACTTTTGATAATTCTTTCACAAATTTTTGCTATTGTACTTGTTAGAGAGACTGGTCTATAGTTGGTAGGTTCTTCTTTATTTCCTCCTTTATATATAGATACTATATTTGCTTTTTTCCAATCTTCTGGAACTTTTCCTTCTTTCAAGGAACTGTTTAGTATGCTATGTATTTTGTCTGCCAGTTCATTCCTGCATTCTTTCAGAATCCAGTTTGCTATATCATCTGGTCCATGCGATTTTCTGACATCAAGATTACTCAAGTGTGTCAATATTTCATTCTTTGTTACTTCTATTTCTTCCATAGGGGGGACTTTCTCTTTCCATTCAATCTCTTCAGGTTGTATGTTCTCCCTTGTAAACACTGATTTAAAATGTTTGTTCATAATTTCCGCCATTTCCATTTCCTCAGTGTATTCAACTCCCCCTTGTCTTAATTTCTCCAAGTCTTGTTTGTTTTTCAGTTTATTGTTTACAAATCTGTAGAATAGTTTTGGTTGATCTTTACACTTTTCTATGACATCTTTTTCATATTTTCTCTTTTCCTCTCTGCACGTTTGTACATATTCATTTCTATAACCGGTATATATTTTCCATTTTTCAGGTCTTCTGTCTTTTTTCCATCTGGTCCAGGCTTTGTCTCTTTTGTCTTTTAACTCCCTACAACTTTTGTTGTACCAGCATTTTACATATTCTTTTTCTTGTTTTTGTCTTGGGACATACTTTTCCACTCCTTTTTTGTAAATTTTTGTCAAAATATTCCATTTCTCTTCTACTGTTGTTTCTTCTTTGTATATTTCTTCCCAGTTTTCTTGTTGAAAGAATTCTCTTATTTTATCAAAGTTTGTTTTTCCATACATCATTCTTCCTTTTCTATATTGCTCATTTCTTTTCATATATTTTTCTTCATTAAGTTCCAGTTCAATCAATGTGTGGTCACTTTTACTTATTGGTGTTTTATATTCAATCTTGCCCATTATTCTAGGTTCAGATGTAATTATTAAGTCTAGTCTCGATGGTTCTTCTTCATTTCTATACCTGGCGTTCTCCTGTATCCATTGTGTCATTGTATGGTCAGTAATCATCTCAAGTAGAGCGTTTCCCCATGAGCCGTCTCCACCCTTTACTGTCATTTCTTCCCAGCAGATTTCTTTGCAATTAAAGTCGCCCATCATAACTATTCTTCCTCCATCTTCCATTATTCTATTTAATGTTATCTTTGTGTCCTCTAACATACTTTTATGTTCACTCTCCTCCCATGAGGCTGTTTTCGGAGGCACATAATTTATCACAAATTTTCTGCTCTTCTTATCTCTGTCTTCCACTTCTATCATAATCATCTCTACTGTATTCTTTCCATATATGACACCCTTCACGTTTATATCCTTCTTAGTCAGGAACATAACTCCACCCCCTTGCTTTTTCTCTCTGTTTTTAATCCAATAATTATATGCATCATGTCCTACACTGTTGGGTGGTAGTGGGCCTTTTAATTTTGTTTCTACAATTCCCATTATGTCCGGTTCTTTTTCTTTCAAATGATCATTCAGCTCATTCAATCCTGTTATTAATCCATCTATATTTGTGCAAGACACTCTTAGTTTTCTGTCACTTCCATTGTGTTCTCTGTTTCCCTTTTGTTTTTCTCTTGTATGTCGAACTGCCTTAGTTTCATATTCACTACTCTCCAATAGAATCTCTCTTTCTCTGACTCCGTTCTGCTCTCGTTTTTTTTCTTAGCTTCAAGTCTTTTCTGCTTTTCTTCCTCTCTTTCCTCTTTATTCATTTCCCTTTTTATCCATACCTTTTTATATTGTTCACTTGTTGCTAGTTTCCCTGTTTTGGATAATATATTCTCTGCCGTCGTTTGTGACCTGAATTTAATCTTAATTGGTCTGGTCTTATCTGTACTATACATTCCGAGCCTGAATTTTTCCTCAATTTCCTTCATAATTTCTGGTTCATCTTCCTGAACTAATTTTAGTAAACTGCTTACTTTTTCATTTTCCTCATTGGTTCTTGAGGTTCTATCTGGGTTATGTTTCTCTTCCATTCCTAATATAATTATACATTTCTTTTTGTCAGCTAAGTCTCTTACTATATTCTCCTTCTGTCTCATCACTTTAATAACTGAGTCTTCAGTTTGTTCTCTCATTTGCTGTTTAATTATATCAGTAAATGCAACTTTACTGTTTTCTATTATCGACTTCCATCCCTCTCTGTTTTCTTTACTATTCCTCTTCAATTCCTCATTCTCCACCTTTACTTCTTTTAACTGTCTTTTCAGGTTTTCTATTTCATCAGTTAAGTTTTTGTTCGCC
>NC_134800.1:54190148-54195148 GCF_046742065.1 Oratosquilla oratoria
AATCAACCAAATGTAACATTTGAACTTTGTCCGAGCAAAGCAGCAAAGCAGTTCACTATGAAGTCCTTGGGTCATGTGTTCGATCTGATAGCGATAATGCCTTAAATTGAGTTAGAGATACCAGTCACACTTATTCTTTGTTCTTACTGGAAAAGGAGGAGCACGCACTGTTGACAACATCTGGAGGTTGATGGACGTCCAGTATCGACGGCTCAATCACCTGGAAGATGGAAAATGTGTCATCTGGAAGATGGAAAATGTGTTACTAATACAGGTTCCTGTTGTTCTGTAAAATCTGTGCCACTTGAAAACAATCTACAGTAATAATCAAATCCGGCCGTCGCGAGCCTCAATCGCGGGTCCCTCTGAGCATGTGTCCCACTCGCCACCATCTTGCTACATTGAACGAATAAAGTATCGAAACCAAATATGAAGACTTGCGTCATGGATTGAGACGAGTGAACACTCAATGAATTTGTATTACATCGTTGCTATCAGCGATTATTACATAATCTATTGTAAGTTGACCGCAGTTCCCTTGGAGCACTTGCACTATGCGTAGGTTGGGTTACGATAACATTATGCGAACGTCGAATTATTCTTTTGACCAAAATTGTACATATTTTTTTCGCGTGTCAGGTATACCAAATAAGCAATTAACCGGTTAAAATCTAGTGTAGTTTGGACTTCATTAGACTGTTGTCATAAAATGTAAATTTCTCACCAAGTCTTACACCACTAGCGCCATCACCACCACTGCCATCACCACCATCACCGCCCACGCCATGTTCACCAATATCACCACCACCATCACCACAACTACTACCACCATAACCACTATCACCATCATCACTATCACCACCACCTTCATCACCATCACTACCACTTCCACCATCACTACCTTAGTCACTGCTATCATCTATAGGAAGAAGCTAGGTTTCATTGTGCCGCTGGAAAGAAGAAAAGAAGGAAAGTTTCTCTCCTGTTCCTCTTCTTCCTCCTTTCTTTTCCTCTTCCTCTTTTTTCCGTCTTCCTCCCCCTCTTCCTTCTCCTTCCTCTTCTTCCTCCTTTCTTTTCCTTTTCCTCTTTTTTCGTCTTCCTCCTCCTCTACCTCCTACTCCTCTTCCTCCTCCTCCCTCTTCCTGCAGCCGACGATTTGCTTATTTCCTATCGGTCACCCAACCCGCCCGCCCGTTTGGCCTCACTCACCCTCTGGATTTGCCTTTGCCTCCTCTCTGGACCTCATTCACTGAGCCTCACTTTCATCAAGTTTCACTTACCTTGGGCCTCATTCACTCTCATCCTCACTTACCCTGCATGTCGTTGTACAACTTGAGGAAACATTTGTACAGGAAGGTGTTCTATTCCTGCAGGAAAGAGAAAGAGAAAAACATTCAAATGATGCCTCGTGTGAACATGTTGTGCTCCTTAACAAAACTATGTTTGCGGACTCATATAACGAGAGAACTCCGACGTGTGCAGGATCCACCTCAATCTTGATCATGTTCATACTAAAGGCGAGCATATGGCAAACCTTTGTCAAAGGGGGAGGTTCACCCCCCGAAAACTCCTTGGGCTCATATCTCGCTTCTGGTTCATTCAATTGCTTTGAAATTTTAATATGCTGTTTTTTTGGTATAAAGAAATACTATTTTGTAAATTTCGTCAAATTTGGGTGAATGGTAGCGGCCGAAAAAAAAACGTGTTTTTCTTTGTCTGACTTCACAAAATTATTTTTTTCACTTAATTGCTTTGACAATTTTATCATAGAAACTTATTTCATATATCCACATTTTGTAGGAATTAGTTTTTCAATTTTTTGTTTTGTCCTCGAAGGATTTGTTTCTTTTCTTTTTTAGTTTTTTAAGGGCTCCTGAATCCCGTTTTTTTTAGACAAATTAAAAAACCTAATTCCTACAAAAAAAAAAATCTATTTTTGTTGAACTATAAAATTGTACCTAACATAAGTTGATCAGAGTTTTTACCGATTTTGTGAGATCATTTGAAGTAAAAAAAAAAAATAAATAAATAAAATTAAATAAAATCGAGATATCGGCTTCTATTTTTTTTCAAATTTTTCCTTGTCCTGCCATGTGTATTCATCTGATTGGCATGACATTTTCACGTATGATTGTGTATACATTGTTGACTTAGTGAAGAATGATGAGGCATTTGGTCCCCCTTTCTAAAGAAAGTATTAATCATTCATAGGTGATAGTCCGGGAAGCGATAACACACTCTCCCCTTCATCTCTGCTAGTTTCTCCTTGGTTTGAAGAGTCTTGATGCCTTTTCTTTCTCCCTTTACCCTTCTTGAGGTTGGATATCTTCACTATTGCAAGCTTACGTTTGCAGGTCATCTTGCAAGACGAATATAAGAGAAATATTGCAGGAACGCAGCGTAACAACCTCTCTGATGTCTACGTAGGTACTGAAGAGGCCTAGCTAGGAAGACCACACTCTGCGGGGAAGAGATGCCGTTTGTCGAAATTTATATAAATAAAAAATATTTTAATGATAGTTCTACGTAGTTATAAGCATTGAATGATACCTCATTTTCTAGCGTACGTTATGACGCCCGGGTCATTCAAAAATGGCGTCTGGAGGGGAAGAATTAAAAAAAAAAAAAAAAAAAAAAAAAAAAAATCACCAAGTGATAGTTTTGGGTAGCAATGACAGGGTGAGCAAATAAAACTGAAAAGTGAAATTTGAAAAAATATTCGTGAAAAATTCACCGGGGTGGCCCCCTTTAAACACGTCCACGTGGTCTTCGTTCTCGATAGCGTTCATCAGGATATCCAGCGCTGTGAAAGTGCCCGTCCGTTCGACGCCCGCGCTGTTCGGACGAGCAGTGAGAGAGGGAAGGTTACCAAGAGGCGCTTTATTAAAGGCAAGGCTAAAGGCAAAGGAAAAATTTGTCTGTCTGTCTGCCTGTCTGTCCGTCTGTCTGTCTGCCTGTATTTATCTGATTGTAATATACAGGTAAGGAGCAATGCTCATTGGGACCCGTTTTCTATTCTCTAATTTCCCTAGACTCAAATTCATGTAAAGTTTCAACTTCTATATCCTTTATTTCTAATTATCATATTCAGATTTTAACTCATGTATTGTTTGAGCTTGGGCTACGAGTATATAACCTAAGCTATTCCACATATTTATGCATTTATTTGGAAAACTATTTCTTCACATCCTTTCGACATGTGTTCTTACTTCATTTACTCCCTTGAACTCCTAATGCACTTCCATCTTTGATCAGGAGATCTCGTCTGTCAGTGTAATCTACTCCCTTTAGTGACCTGAATACCCGTAATCATATCACCTCTTTCTCTTCGATCTTTCAAAGTTGGCAGACCCAGTGCTTTTAGTCTCTCCTCATATGGTTTATCTGTCAGGTTGGGGACCAGTTTTGTTACTGCCCTTTGTATTTTCTTGATCTTGCGTACATCCTTCACTGTGTGTGGAGATCATACTACTGACCCATGTTCCAGTCTTGGATGGATCAAGGTTGCGATGAATATTTTTCCATATTCTGTATGCTTATTTCTCTGCCTACCTATCTGTATATCTATCTGTCTGCCTGTCTGTCTTCAATCTACCTTTCTTTCTGCCTGTCTATATGTCTGTCCGTCCGTCTGTCTGTCTATCTGTATCTGTCTCTCTCCCTATCTATATCTGTCTATCTGTTCGTCTATCTGTCTGTCTGTCTATTTGTCTTTCTATCTTCCTGTCTGTCTGTCTGTCTGTTCAGGCCTTTGGTAACGAAAGGATTGTTCACTAGTCCTCCACGGACGGAATCCACATCTCCACGATAGAAACTCGTTGGATTACAAAGGATTACAAAGGCGGAGCATGCCGACAGGAAACCTTTTGATCCATATCTAGGTCGCATGCGAAAAAAAAAAATCATATTAATAATAAAATAATAAATAAAAACTATAATAATGTAAATAACAAATAAAATACATAAATAAATGCATAGGTATAATTAGATAATAAACAAACAGGTAAATAGTAAATAGTAATAAATTGACATATAACTAATAATAAATGAAAATCAGACAGACAAATGATAACAAAACAAAAACAAATAATATACGATAAATTATAATCATTACAGCATCTTACTTAGGTATTTATCTAAATGATTCTTAAAGCTTCGAACTGAACTACATTGCACTACCTGTGCAGAAAGTTTATTCCATTCATTAACTACACGGTTGGCAAAGTTGTTTCTACCTACTTCCAAACTGAATCTATTTCCGGACAGTTTGAGACCATTGTTTCTTGTCTGATTCTCATTCAATTTGAATTTTTTTTCAATTTTGATGTTGTCAATTCCTTTTAAAATCTTAAAGACCTGTATCAAGTCACCTCTGAGTCGCTTTTTTAGGGACAACACTAAGTCCATGTTATCATGTGCGTGTTTTAACCTGGCCTTTATCAGACACTTTTGCTATCTTACTCTGAACCTTATCTCAGTCATTGGCAAGGATTACACATTTGGGTCGACTTTAGTGAACCGACCCTGACGTGTGCTTCGCATTACGGTCGCGGGTACTATGTGGCTCGATGCGCGTTACTCCTACAGACTCTCTAAAAGGGAATAGACGGACATTTCAACTTTTTGATTAGGGATATCAACTAAGGAGTGAAGGGAATTTTCACAAAGAGCCGCGAAGGAGACGTAGAGTTTAGAATTGAAAAAGGAAGAGGAAGAAGCAGAAGAAAAAGAAAACGACGACGACGAATGGCGGCGGGACTTGGAAAGTTTTTGTCGATGTCGGGTTATCTTCGGCGGTCCCTGCCCCGTTTACTCCGATCGCGACCTCCACGACGCCCTTTGGCAACATCATCGTCCTTCTCGCGCCATGGGGCAGAATCGACCGAAAGTAAAAGGTGAGGAAGAGTCTTTAACCTTTCGATGTGGTCATGTAAACTTAGGTTCTGTCCAGACGATTCTGTTCTTCGGGAGAAAGAAATCCCGGGTCATCCCGGACCCTA
>NC_134800.1:54197648-54207648 GCF_046742065.1 Oratosquilla oratoria
CCATTCTCGCGCGTAAAACGAGTTTATACCCTTGAGTATATCCCTGAAACTATAAACAATGTTCAATTTTGCTGTTCATTGGCTTGTTAAAAACGGTACACTCTATAGTCTTCATTGTGGCAAAGAGCCAATGACGTTTTCAAGTAAGCGAGAGGGGGACCCTAACCTAAATCCATGATTTTCTAGCCAGCCTAACTGACTTGGCTGGCGTTTGCCACAACAAAAAATGTAGAGCACAGTATATGGACATCCCACCTTCCTCCTCAAAGGTTCACCTTGAAAGATAGGGCAGTGCATCTTGTGTTATCATTGCTTCGGGACAAGAAGAACATATGTCTCCGATATCAAGATATAGATAAGCCGAGGACACACACACACACACACACATACACGCACACACGCGCACACACACTCGGTGGCATAGTTGGTAGAGCGCTGAACTGGGAAGCAGAAGTGCTCCCAGCACCCAGTTCGAATCCTGCCCAGGGCCGAAATTATTTCGGTATCGCTGTGCCTCGGGTCGTTACTCTGACTCTCGTGGGCGGGGAGTTGGGTGTGTGTGTGTGTAAGGTCATAGCATTACCCATAGATCGGACCTACGAGCTCTGAGCTCTCTTCCAGGAGGGAAATAGCTGTCGATCACGAGTCCAACACGTGATCCAAAGACCAAGTGAACACACACACACACACACACACACACACACACACACACACACACACACACACACACACACACACACACACACACATACATATATACAGGTGCACAACTCTCTATTCGAAACCCTTGGGGCCAGCTGCATTTCGGATTTCGGGATTTTTCGGATTTTGGACAACATCCCACATACGAACATTTTTATTACAGCAGAAACGTGTAAATACTCAAGTAATTAGGATGAATAAATATTTCGGCATCGTTACAGCTTATCTATAGAGTGATGTACTGATAAAGGAAATAGTGAAATAATAAAAAAAAAACATTACTAATAAAACATTTTAATTAATGACATTACATTTTAACTACATGTTACAGTAATAAAATGGTAAATGACGAAATAAAACAAATGAAGATAAAGCCGCTAATAATCACGTTCGAACGTCATCAAGATGCTTTCAACAGAAGCGGGATTTTCTAGTGACGCCTGTTATACAAAGTCTGTACAGAGATGATTATTCACACTTAGGTGGGGTAATGGAAGACTATAAATGCCGTTACAGTTTATAGAGACTTATATGCTACAGTAATAAATTGGTAAATGATCTAACGGAATAAATTAAAATGGAGTTGATAACATTAGTACATTAACAAAAAAAAAGTATCTGCAATTAAATTACAGGAGGCAATGGGCTGTAACTCTTAAGTATACATACACAACCTGCCAAGCATAGTCACGCCATCCAAGCGTCGGTGTCAGGTCAGGTCTATAATTCCATTTCTAAAACAGATATATTGCCAATTAAAGTAATATCTAATGGCTTTTTCCATGTACATTGCAGTCCCGAGAGATACGTGGTGAAGTCCGACCTGGAGGATGTCCCTCTGTCCAACCAAGATATCATGTCCTACGCCTTCGACAACTTTAGCAGCTGGAGCCACAAGACAGCAGTGGTGAGTCTGAAAGCTTCTTGTGGGTGCACAATTTTTTCCCTTTTTTTTTTTTCTAACTGGAAGAATCAACACAGCGTGATATGGAACGCAAAATTAGAGGAAAACGTGCGACATAAATTAACTCTCAGATTTGTCAAGAGGAAAAGATCATGGACGGGTTTCGTTACATTTTATACAATAGTCATGTTGCGCCGGATCGGAGAGGTACGAAATAGTGGTATTCTTTAAAAACTAAACGGCCGAATAGCGAAACTGCCTATTGCTGGTTGGTCAGACGAGACTGTCGCGATGGGAAAGCCGTCAACATTGTACAAAGGTATGTTTACATAAGTTCCTTCACCTTCAGTCTAGTCCTCATAGTTCATAATGACCATGGGAAAACGCGTGTCTACAAGAATCAGAAAGAAAAAGGAAGGTAGCATGACCTGATTTACGTTTATAAAAGGGCAGTCGTGAACTAAAACTCACTTCCCTTCGGATATTTTAGTTTTGATGCTGCTATGGGTTTCAGACAGCAGAGGGTGCGATGCTGTGGAAAGTACGTCCATAGGTACAATTTGTCCCTTGTTTATCTTTTTTAACAACAAAAAGCGGCAAGGAAGTCTTGGAGAACCACAATAGGATGGGTTATCTTAAGATTCAACCCGTCATATCAAACCTGGCCAAAAGCTTAACTGATGTCTAAGAACAATACTGTGCATTGGTGTCGAGCTGTTATTGCAATAACTCTGTTCATACAATCATGCAATTGCAGTGGTGATGATACCATTATGTTACCGGAACCCAAAAAGATCGATTTGACTCTGCAGTAACCTTAAGCTGATTATTTTCCATGTCATTGTTGGCTGCACCTCGAGAAGCGAGATTAGTTGCTTTAGATATTTTCACCTTGTTTTGGGGTCTTCCTCCCATTTTTTGCATAATGCTGGTAACGGTACTAATGGATGGTACCAGGAAGTATCCAGTACTAAGACATTTATTCGCTTCTCTCACTACAGTTTACCTTTCTGATAAAATTTTCATTCTCTGCTACATGCAACCCTAAACACTTAAAACTCTTCACATTTTCTAATCTTTCTCCTTTATGACTTACATCTAACATGCCACCCTCTTCCTTCTACACCTCACCACCTTACGTTTGCCCACATATACTTTCAACTTTCCCCTATCACATGCCCTCTCAAACTCAGCTGTGTGCTGCCTTAGGACTTCCTCTGACCCCAGCTACAAGTGTAGTGTCATCAGCAAACAACATCTGGCTCACCCCCCAATTCGTTCGACCCTTACCAACCATCTCCAGTCCTCTACTCATCATCCTGACATTTACTTCTTGTACTACCTCACGCCTGTACAGGTTGAAGAACCATAACGACATTACATATTCCTTGCACAGCCCCACCTTCACCTCACCACTCACCATTTCCAACTTTAACACAAGGTCTACTACTCAAAAAAAAAAAATAAAATAAAATAAAAAGACCCCTTAACAACTCCGCCCCTATCATATTCATCTGCAGCACCTCCCACAATGCCTTCTTGTCATAAGCCTTCTTCAGATGCATTTCAATTACCATCCAAAATGCCTTTCCAACTATACTAAACAGACTGGTCTCCCTACAAAATCACATTCCCCTTCCTTAGGTACACATTAAACAACCTCACTAGCCAATTCACTACAATGGTCCCTACCTTTGTCAGGCACTCCACATGACACTCATCCATGATACTCTTACCAGCTTTCATCACTTTTAATCCCTTTTGTGTATATATATATATATATATATATATATATATACATTATATATATATATATATATATATATATATATATATGTGTGTGTGTGTGTGTGTGTGTGTGTGTGTGTATATATACATATATATATATATATATATATATATATATATATATATATATATATATATATATATATATATATATATATTCCTGTCATCTGGTTCTCCCGTCATAGTAATTTTCTTAGCATCTCCCACTGTCATAATCCCTCCCTAACATTCGTATTCAATAACTCGCTAAAATACTTTATCTATATTTCCCTTATTGCTTTTACTGCCATTAACATTTGTCCATCTACACCCTTTACCCTTTCTTTTCTACCTGACTTACCTCTCTCGCCAAATCCGAAAATATTTTTTTGTTATTTAAAAAAGATCTGTCAAACTCCTACTCCGCTTTACATTAGCCCTCCTTTTTCCTTTTTGCCTCCCTCATCTTTCTCATCTCTTCTTCTTGTACCTCTCATATGCTTCTTCTCTTGCACCACTACCTTCAACTCTTCATCCCACTATTCGTTGCCCCTGCTTCTGTGCCCCCCCAACATCCTTGTCCTGCATAACATCTCCTCGTACTTTATATTTTTTTCCTTGAAACAAACCCATTCTTCTTCTATTCTTATTTCCCCTTTATCTCTCACGTCCTCTCACACTTCTCTCAGCTTTTCCTGGTATTTTTCTGTTCATCATTCTCATTTAATTTGTTTTCTCTCAGCACTTCGCCTTCTGTTTTTCCTCTTTCTTTACTTTTCCTCCATTCTCAGTTCATCTTGAAAAAAACAATCTCCCTCTCTCTCCCCTGAAAACATAAACGTCCAGAACTCTTCTTATACCCTTTAGGTACCACTACATAATCCATCTCTTCACTATAATTCCTAACTGACACCCCATCTATTGGCTCATACTGTAACCTCCTGACACTCTAAACGATAATCAGATATTTCCAAAAAGCCTCCCTTTCCTCTTTATTTTGCTTGCTACCAGGTTCGTATGCACTCGCAAAAAGACATATCTCTCATACCAGTTTCACTTTTGATCACATAATGCTCGAGGTCAATTTCCCCCACTCCACCGCGTGTTTTCCTATCTCGTCACTTATCAACAAAGTTATTCCTTACCTCTTTTATCTTATCATCACTCCCGACACACTCCCCACCACACTTCCAAACTCAAACACACTTCTTCCTTTTAACTTAGTTTAACTTAATGCTAAGACATCCATCCTTCTTCTCACAAACTGCCAATTGCTTCCTATTTACTCTCATTTACTGACCCAATTACTACTGTTATGGTTCAAGTCCTCTCATACCTTCTTATACCTCACCTTTTCGCATGATCCCTAGTCCCATTCCGCGTTGGTGGCGTCATCGAAAGCTTGGTGGTCTCGCATTTGCTTAGTTGTGGGGTCGAATCCTGCACTTGATGGCTCCGGCCGCAGCTACGCGGCTCCTGGCTTAGGCTCCTTCTAGTCCCTATACTCGGTCCTATTTTGTCGTCTTTTACGGCACACATGGAAAAAACACAGTTGCATGATTGTTCTCATATATATATGAGGATCCCGAAGCGGTATTCATAGAAATGATAAAGGAGAGGTAGGGAACAGCATAACGGAGGAACAGTCATTGTATAAAAGTATCACAATTCCTTTAGGAGTGTGTGTGTGTGTGTGTGTGTGTGTGTGTGTGTGTGTGTGTGTGTGTGTGTGTGTGTGTGTGTGTGTGTGTGTGTGTGTGTGTGTGTGTGTGTGTGTGTGTGTGTGTATGTATGTGTGTGTGTATTCACCTTGGTCTTTGGATCACGTGTTGGACTCGTGATCGACAGCTATTTCCCTCCCGGAAGAGAGCTCAGAGCTCGTATGACCGATCTATGGGTAATGCTATGACCTTACACACACACACACACACACCCAATTCCCCGCCCACGAGAGTTGGAGTAACGACCCGAAGCGCAGCGATAACGAAATAATTTCGGCCCTGGGCAGGATTCGAACCAGGTACTGCCGCACCTCCGTACTGGCAGTCCAGTACTCTCTCAATCGCGCGCGCGCGCGCGCGTGTGTGTGTATTTACCTAGTTGTATTTACCTAGTTGTATTTTACGGGAAGGGGAGCTATGCTCGTGGTATCCCGTCTTCATATCTCATTTTATCTAAACTATTCTTAAATTCATGTATTGTTTTTGCACACACCACTTTCTCATCTAACTTGTTCCAACTGTTTATGTGTGTGTGTGTGTATGTGTGTGTGTGTGTGTGTGTGTGTGTGTGTGTGTGTGTGTGTGTGTGTGTGTGTGTGTGTGTGTGTGTGTGTGTGTGTGTGTGTGTGTGTGTGTGTGTGTGTGTGTGTGTGTGTGTGTGTGTGTGTGTGTGTGTGTGTGTGTATAGATCGACCTTAATGGTCCACTGCAGCACTGGCCTGCCCCTTGAGGGAAGATAAAGCCTCTGTTTCTCACCATGGTGGGCTAATCCGGCTTGGTAAGGTTGTAGGTATGGTGAGAAGTGCATGTAAAGTTGTCGTTGGTGTATTCCAATGGCTGTGGTTGTGAATGAAGTCTGAAGTTAGCGTAATCAGCTCGTTTAATCTCATTAGGTGCTGGCATATATATGTGACATTGATCTACCGCATTTCTGATGCCCGCCTTTGTGGAGAAGAGTTGGAAAGCCATGAAAGTGGTTTTTCACTTACCGGGGATCGAAGTAGACATCTTTAAACTCTAACTTAGACGAATGATGTGTGACGCTGATTCGTAGGGACGACCGAAAATAGTCTCTACCATCCAGGTAATACCCCAGTACAGGGTATGTAATGTGTGCAATGAAAATACTACAACTGATCATGCCCCATGACATGGAATCTATTACATGAAGTCGGTTAATACAGGGGGACCTTTGTATATGACATCTGCTCAGTACATATATTGGAAAGGCATCTTCATGGTAGATACGTGATCCACTACTTAATCTTTCCCCGGATGCGTAATACCACATCACTTATTTCGAAGGTTTACTTAGGAAGTGTATGTTTATGCCATTCACCAATGAAGATGATATGTTCTCCTTATCTTATCCCTCTTTCGCCGGAGCAAAGGTTGTGCCCACTTCAGTGTTTTGATCCCTTGGGAAATGTTTTAATCAGTTCTAGTGGTGGACAAGGTCCGAGGGCACTTGAAGAAGAAGCAAAATGCAGGGCAAGATAACTTATGCCTTATCGGTCCAGGAACATTTGTTATTGGACGTGATATCTGAAGTATGTCGCTTTTTGTATATTATGAGATAACTGAAGGTAGAGTTTCAAGCCTAAGCTGTATAAAAATCAGTCAGTAACAGACAGAATAAAATATGTCAAATAAATGGGTTGACCAGTTGATTGATATGATTATTCATATCGATACATCAACAAGACAGGGTACTGTAAATCTATTTCTAATCCTGAAAAAGGCATCACACCCATCCACTACTATTGTCCTAAATACTGTAACAAATAAAGAATAAAGGACATCCATGTGCACTACAATACGTATACTGCATTCTAACTTCAAAGTATATGTCCATGTATAATTTTATTGATAAGCCAACAAACTTTCTCTTGTAGAGTATCTGTATCGTTCTTAGATACTTGCCTATGAGTAGATATGGGTCTACGTACATTGTTTACAGTAATAGTGATGTGCAGATGGTCTAATGGTAGGTCTGATACAGTAGTCCATTTCAAAGACGGAGATGATAAAGTTTGCTTAGTTTGGTGTATGTCTGAGTTGATTTGTGTTGCTGAGAATGCATATATTCAATTTCTGAAGAAATTATGTTGACTCATTGTGTGGTACTCTTGTGTGTATATCAGTGTGTGTTCAACCACAAAAAGTATTCATGATAACTTAAGTGAGTGTTGTGGGGTAAATGATGGCGAGTGTTTGAGAATGCAAGTGTTAATAATGTTGAGAGTCTTTCTGTGTGCAATAAAGTTTTTCACGAGTTATAGTTTCAGAGCGTTGTCTGTAGAGATGTAATCTGTCCTATGTGAATACTAAAAATTAGGCTATATATTTCATCGAATTAGAAACCCATCTTTGTTGTGTGTAATTTTTGTTGGACCATAATTTTGTGATGTGGTAAGATGTACCAAGTGTTATCTATTGTTTTGGTGGAGGCAATAGAATATTTTGTGTGTGTGTGTGTGTGTGTGTGTGTGTGTGTGTGTGTGTGTGTGTGTGTGTGTGTGTGTGTGTGTGTGTGTGTCTGCCATGAATCAACCTCCCTGAGAACAAGGTCAATGCAATCAGATGGCCGAATAGTGTGGAACTTTGCGACTGTAGTTTAATCTCTTGTATGATGGTAGTGTGTATAGTATGTGAGTGCATGAACCATTGCACGTGTATGGGCTGATCTCGCCCATATTTGTTTTATGTTCTGGTCATGTAAGTAACGTAGTGCTGTATTTATAGTAACAGAGGCCGCGAGTCTGTCGGATGTGCTGCCTCTCTGGGTAGATGATATGGTCTGAGCTCTGTTTATACATGGATACTCGGACAAATGAAAGCCCCGTTACCTCTAGCCTTCACCATAAAGGAATCCTTTCTATTACACAGGTTTCCTACTCAACGGGTCACGGTTACACCTATGGGGAACTGTACGATGCCAGCCTGCGGTGGGGTGCCGCTCTGGGCCGTGTGGGAGTCCGCCAGGGCGACACGCTGGCCATCTTCTCTTCCAACAACCCCGAGTACCCCATCATCTTCTTTGGTTCCCTGGCTGCTGGCGTCGTCGTCTCGCTTGTCAGCGCGAGCAGCACAGCAGGTACAGCCATACATAATTTGAGTTTTGTATTTTCATTGTGTTACCCAAGACTTAGGGTGTCGTGATGGACCGAGATTTGTCCCCGCCTTGTGTATACCGGTAGATGAAAATGATGTCTTGCGTTTGGTGATATTTTATAAAAAGAAAAAAAGAGAAAGAAAAAAAAACGCATCAGTTCCCTAGTTTTTAAAAATTATTTCTCTGGCAATTCTGGGATGCTGTCGAGAACCAACGTAGTTTACAAGTTTAATTGTACCTCTGGAGACTGTGAGCTCTTTTCTAGTAGCTATGTTGGTTTTACGACATCCAGCCTTGGCAGGCGTTTAACTCTCTACCTCCAACAGGGAACCATTAAAAACCATTTTGAACATCATCACAAGTCTGTGTTGGATAGAGCAACCATTGTTCATAACACTGAAGTTGTAGTTCAATGTAACGGCATTAAGGAACTGAAAATGTTAGAGGCTGTGTATTTAAGAGAATTGTCTCCATTATGATATCTGCTATTTCCCTTTTTAATAGCTCCTCGCGACATGTGGTACCTAACCTACCTAGGCATGATAGCTCACCTCACCTTACACCGTCCCCAACTCTCCCCCACCTCACCTTTCCCTCCTCCTTCCCCTCCCGCTCATCAAGACCTAAGAAGGTCAACCAGAGTGAGGTCTTCGTAGGTTTAAATGTCATGCATGACACCAAGAGTGTAGCATTCTTCTTTATTCTGTGACCATGTAACGTACCTGTATAATTGTGTTGTCTGAACTGTATTTGTATCTTGATAACGATTACTTGTAGTCGAAACGTCGAACAGTGTCTTAATTAAAATGGAGAGCTTTGGACAGTTCGTTTCCGCTCATCCTCCCAAGATTAGAACCTTAGTGAGGAAATTTGAAAATATTAAGAAGAAAATCAATATTTGTGAAAACGCTGTGGTGTTCAATTCAGTGTATATATATATATATATATATATATATATATATATGTATATATACTGTATATATATATATGTATATGATGGTACATTGTGATAAGTTGATGAAGGTGGAAAAATAAGTTACGGGTCTATTTCCGAGTTTCTGAGTTTATTCCTTACCGGTTTTGATATATATATATATATATATATATATATATATATATATATATATATATATATTCCTCTGAAGAAGCATAGCGCAAACCCGGTCAGTAATAAAATAAAAACTCGGAATTAGACCCGTGAATTCTTTTTCCACCTTCATCATATACATATATATATATATATATATATAAATATATATGTATATATATATACAGTATGTGTGTGTGTGTGTGTGTGTATATATAAATATATGTATATATATATTATATATATATATATATAATATATGTATAAATATATATGTATATATATATACATATATATATATATATATATATATATTTCTTGGGCACAGGTTTTCTCTCAGACAATTCTGATAAAAATCAACTGCACTGGATGCTTTGATGATCTTAAGGTAGGAATTCTTGATCTTTTGAAAGATCTTATTACTTGTAGAGAAGGACTGAATGAAATTATTCATTTCTCTTTTATGAGTAGCATAGCTCACTTATAGTGCTGTTGTATGCCGACTTGATTATTTATCTTCTAGTAACAGAGGTAACTGTTGTTACTAGAATATAAATAATCAAGTCGGCATACAACAGCACTATAAGTGAGCTATGCTACTCATAAAAGAGAAATGAATAATTTCATCCAGTCCCTCTCTACAATAAGAAGATCTTTCAAAAGATCAAGAATTCCTACCTTAAGATCATCAAAGCATCCAGTGC
>NC_134800.1:54212648-54215148 GCF_046742065.1 Oratosquilla oratoria
TTCCCCACTACCTCCGCCTGTTGCCAGTTGGGGAGATGTCCTTCTTGGTTCCGTGTAGCCCACTAACGCGTTAGACAGCCTTGTATTCCCTGATCCCGACTTGTATTCCCTGATCCTGGCTTGTAGACGCCTGTGGCTCTCACCATAGTATGAATTTTCACAGTTGCCACAGGGAATCCTGAGGTCGTTTGGTGAATTTGTTGTTAGCGTCACTAGTTGTTTTAATCTCTTCCCTGTGTCGTACATTATTTCCAGCCCTAGTGGATGTACAGCGCCACCCAACGCATATAACATGTCGGAGCTCGGTACGACCAGGTGTCGTTTGTCCTTCCTGACAACTGGCTCCTTCCGTTGCCTGTTGTATCGCGCCCTTCTGAAGGAGGTAGATATTAAATAGTAAGCCTTCGGGAGGAACTCCTTGATACAAATCCTCAACACCTTAAGGAAAAAAGCTAATTACTGCCACAATACCTTGGTCCGCTCATCATACTCACTGTAAAAGTGTATCAAGTCGTCTATGTTGGTGGGCTTTTTGTAAACTCTAAAGTGTGCTTTGTTGTCTTGTCTGATTATTTCCGTGTCCAGGAAAAGCAGGCGACCGAGATTCAATCTCCATAGTAAAGAGAATGCTACCGACTTTTGCCCAAGTTAAATGAGGTAGTCGGTAACATTCAATTTACTATGGAGATCGAATCTCTCTTTCGCCTGCCTTTCCTGGCCACGGAGATAATCAGACGAGACTCGAAGAAACCTCCTCTCACTCCACCATACGCTTACCCATATCCTCACTTACTAGTAGGGCCACCTCTTCCCTCCCTCGTCTTCTCATTCCTTCCGATACCCTTCTCACTACACTCCCAAGCTCAAAACCATCCCTCCCTTTCAACTTAGTTTCCCTTAATGCCGACACATCCATCTTCCTTCTCACAAACATACTGCCTATCTCTTCACTTTTACTTTCATCTGTACCACACCCACGTACATTAAAAGACCTAAACCTCAGGGAATAGAAGGAAAGGTAGTGAGTAGTAGGATGAAGATGTGAAAAAGGTAGTAGAAAAAAAGAAGCGAACATTCTGATAATGGTTACAAAGTAGGAGAGAAAAATATGAGAAGTATAAAGAGAAAAGAAGAGAAGGAAAACAAAAAACAAAGGAGGAAAAAGGAAAGCAGATGTAAAATGGGAAGGAGTTCGACAGATAAATATGAAAGCAATAGAAATATGTTTTGGAAGGAAATCAAGAGAGGAAAGGGAGGTGAGTCAAGTAGAGAAGAAAAGGTAAGAGGAAGAGGAAAGGTGGAATATTTTAGAGAGCTGTTGAATATGGAGGAGGATAGGGAAGGATTGGTGGTAGCAGTGGAAGACACTAAGAAAACGATAGTGATGGGATAGTAAAACGGAGTAGAAATAAGAAAAGATGAGGTGCAAGTAACTCAGAGAATGATGGGAACAGGTAAGGCTCTTGGATTAGATGTGTGTCATGCGGAGTGTCTGAGAAAAGGAGGTACAGTAATAGTGAACTGGCTGGTGAGGTTGTTTAATATGTATCTAAGGGAAGGTAGAGTTCAAGAGGACTGGAGGTGTGCCTGTACATTTCCGCTTTACAAAGGAAAAGAGGACAAATGTGAGTGTAGTAGTTTCAGAGGGGTCAGTTTGTTGAGTGTAGTTGGGAAGGCTTATGGTAGGGCTTATGGGAGGGCTTTGATAGAGAGGATTAGGGGAGAAACAGAGGGAGTAATTGGTGAGGAACAGTGTGGGTTTAGGAAAGGTAGGGTTTGCGTGGATCAGATTTTTAAGGTAAGGCTTGTTTAGTAATCTGAGTCTGTTCAGTGATCACCCTAGAGTACATGTGTACATCTCTTCTCCAACAGCCGACGTGGCGCGGCAAGTCGTTGACAGCGACGCATGCATCTTAGTGTGCGATCCCGATCACGAGAATACCGCAGAGGAAGCCCTGCGTACCATGCAGAAGCCATGCAAGATGGCAGTCCTTGGCCAGTCCCGACATAACCATCCCAACATCATGGAGGTCATCGCGGATTCCAGCTTGCCATTCCTAGAGCCCAAAGAGGTAGGTCAAGTGTAGGCTGAGCTCCAATTAGACTCCGGGTAGATTTCAGGAGTCTGCCACAATTTACACAATGTGGAGTAATTTGACCCCAATCACCCTTTCTCACCTGAAGGAAGGTTCTAGGTTCTAGAGCCTTTCCTCAGAACAAGGAGAGTTCACATCCTTAGCGCAATTGAGCACTGTGACTTTGTATTAAGAATCACGGTAAAGAAAATTAAGAACATAAATGAAAGAATCACGTGAAGTGAAGCTTCCATGTATTCATGCCAAAGACAAGCAAGAACACATCAACAACAGACAAAGCAGAACTGACTGGTGGTCTGCAAGCCCCAACTTTTATATTGTCAAGCAGTACTCTAGAATATTCTTAGTCTTTCTAGGATATGTTTCTAAATGTACTCAATCTTTCTAGAAGATTCTTGAACCTA
>NC_134800.1:54230148-54232648 GCF_046742065.1 Oratosquilla oratoria
GCTTTAAGACTCATTTAGATAAACATCTAAGCAAGATGCTGTAATGATTATGATTTATTTTATATTATTTGTTTTTGCTTTGTTATCACTTGTCGTTTGATTTTCATTTATTATTAGTTATGTGTCAATTTATTACTATTTACTGTTTACCTGTTTGTTTGTTATTCAACTATACCTATGCATTTATTTATGTATTTTGTTTGTTGCATACATTATCATAGTTTTTTCTTATTATTATTATTCTATTATTATGATTTTTTTCGCATCCGACCTAGATATGGACCAAAAGGTCTCCTGTCGGCATGCTCCGCCTTTGTAATCCTTTGTAATATATATATACATATATATATATATGTATATATATATATATATATATATATATATATATATATATATATATATATGCTAATAAGAACACGGGTACGTGTGTTCACTTATGCAAAGTAGACCACTTGGAAAAAGAAACTAACGAAGCAGAGCGCTTTCGTATATTACATCTTCAGTGCAACAAGTAAATAGTGATAGCAATACATAGACAATATATACATGATACAAAGGAACAAGGACAGTTTGAATAAGCGTAGCGACCAATTACCCCCTGGAGAGCGGAAGGTCATTGTCAATTATCTTACGATGGTGGGGCGACATCAGGTCACAGTCGCCAAGGGTCACTGTTTCTACTAATGATATAGGGCGACATTAGGTCAATTCGTTGGGTTACATTTTACCTGATATTATCTTACTAATTTCTTGACAAATGAAATTATCAAGTTTGTACAAGCCTTTATGTAGGTTGGTATTTTGATTACTGGTGGTATGAATCAAACTGCACTCTATTAAATTTCTTGCTATTATGTTGTTGGTATAATAGATTACCTGGGCATTACCCCAATCAACTGGATGATTATTTAATTCAATATGCTTGAATATACCACTAGAATGATTGCCATCCCTAACATTTTTCTTGTGTTGTTCAATTCTAATGTTTAAGGGTTTGGCAGTTTGACCTATGTAAAATTGATTACACATTTTGCAAGGAATTTTATAAATGCATCCTTTTTTAATTTCAATACTATTGTTGATGAGTTTATGTTTTACTGTACTATCATGTTTAAAAACTACCTTTACGTTAAATATTTTTAATAATTCTGTGATACTTAACAAATTTTCTTGAAATGGTAAAATTAAAACATTATGATAATTGAAAGGTGATTTAGGCTGAGGAGTTAAAAATGATTTCCTTGCAAAATTGTAAGCAATATATATATATATATATATGTATATATATATGTATATATTTATATATATATGTATATATGTATATACATATATATATATATATATATATATATATGTATATATGTATATATAGACATATATATATATATATATGTGTGTGTGTGTGTGTATGTGTGTGTGTGTGTGTGTGTGTGTGTGTGTGTGTGTGTGTGTGTGTGTGTGTGTGTGTGTGTGCGTACTATATTTTTTATCTTCTTATATTACAATATTTCGCTCTTTTTCTAATTTTTCCTCCTGTTTGCTTCACTCCATATAATCCTAAATTTTACCCCGAAGGCCATTCTATTAGTAAGGCCATTTAGATACTGTACAGGATTCGTTAAACTTCTTTTCTGTAATGTCATTCATGTTCAGGGCAGAGTCGGATCTAAATTAGACAAATTTATGTTTAAGAAGGAAATAGGCAAGAACTGGTTTACCAATAGAGTGGTCAACAAATGGAATAAATTTAGTAACAACAGAATAAGAGCGTAAATAATTGGTTGTTAAAAAAATAGATAACTGTATATAGGCCCTGTTCCCACTAGCGTTTTGAACCGCGCGGTAGCCGCGGTGGTGCCCCATAATCAAGAAAAAACTGCACGGTTATGTGTGAACTCCTCAATGGACTTACACTGTAATTAAACCTCCGCGGTTCAAACCGCGGAGGTTGAAACAGGTTGTGAACAGGGTCTATGGATCGGGAAGAAAGGTGGTAAGGGACATGGAACTGCCTAGTGTAGACCTTATGGTCTCTTGCAGTTTTCTCCATTCTTACGTCCACATGTTCTGACAACTTCAAGCAGGGTGCAGACCACTAACCTTTTTTCTTTTTTCTTTCTTTCTTGTAGCTTACGGCATGACCGAAGTGCTCTGTACACACATCACACCTACAGGAAGCGACAAGCTGGGCTGTTGCGGTCAGCTTCTTCCGAACGTCCTCGCCAAAGTCGTCGACGTCGAAACGGGCGAGTCGCTCCCGGCAGACACTGCGGGGGAAATCTGCATCAAGACGCCGTCGGTAGGAGGGGTTATCACACTGGGGTGTTTTACCTCCGACCTCCGATTCACCAGCGGTACCGCTCACCTCCAGAAACTTTTCCGGTGTAAAATCACAATGGCTAACTGTTTTGTTTTTCTCAAAAAAAAAAAAAAAAAAAAAAAAAAAAAAAAAAAAAAATAGGATGTCATTTTATGTGCTGGAGGAAAATTGTTTTCCTTC
>NC_134800.1:54237648-54240148 GCF_046742065.1 Oratosquilla oratoria
ACACTATTTCTTCATCCAATTTGTTCCATATATCTATCACTCCGTGTGGGAAGCTATTCTTTTTCAGGTCTCTTCTGTAGTTATCCTTTTTGAGTTTCATTACGTATCCTCTTGTTTTTCCTCTGTCCCGTTTTAATAGGTCCTCTCTATCAAGACATTCTTTTCCTTTCATAATTCTGTAGATGGTTAGTAGGTCCCCTCGTTCTCTTCTTTGTTCTAGGGTTGGCAATTCCAATTCGACCAGTCTTTGTTCATATGTCAGGTTTGCAAGTGTTGGGACCAAGTTTGTCGTTGCTCTTTGTATTCTTTCTAGTTTTCTTATATTCTTTTTTGTACTGGGTGACCATATCAGCGCTACATATTCCAGTTTTAGCCTTATCAGCGTTTGTAATATTTTCTTGATCATTTCCTTATCCAGGTATTTGAAGGCCATTTTTATTTATCTCAACAAATTGTATGTTTCTCCAACTATTTTATTTATATGTTTATCTGGCGACATGTCTTTGGTGATGATTACTTCTAGGTCCCTTTCAGAATTTACTTTCTTTACTTCATTTCCATCAATTTTATACTGTCCTGTTATTCTCTTCTTGTTTTTTCCAAATTCAATTATACTGCACTTCTTGATGTTAAATTCTACCTACCATCGCTTGCTCCACTCTGAGACTTTGTTCAGATCCGTCTGCAATGAGTCACAGCCTATTTCGGAGTTTATTCTCTTTAATAATTTTGCGTCATCCGCAAAGCAGTTCATTTAACTTTCAATGCCTTCGTCCATGTCATTTACATATATAGCAAACATTATCGGAGCTAGTACTGACCCCTGTGGGACGCCACTACTCATTTCTTCCCATTTTGAATATTTGCCTCTGAGCACCACTCTCATTATTCTTCCATGTAGGAAGTCCTCCATCCAATTCAATAGTTTTCTATGTATGCCTCCTATCATTTCCATTTTATATAGTAATTTTCTGTGTGGTACTTTATCAAATGCCTTTTGTAGGTCCAGGAATGCACAGTCTGCCTAGCCATCCCTTTCTCGCAATATATCTATCAATTTTGAATAGAAACAAATTAGATTAGTGGTACATGATCATCTTTGCCTAAATCCAAATTGCCTGGGGTGCAGTATATTATTCTCCTTCAGATATTTTGTTCATCTATCTTTGATGATTCGAAAATTTTAATTATTGTGTGTGTGTGTGTATGTGTGTGTGTGTGTGTGTGTGTGTGTGTGTGTGTGTGTGTGTGTGTGTGTGTGTGTGTGTGTGTGTGTGTGTGTGTGTGTGTGTGTGTGTGTGTGTGTGTGTGTGTGTGTGTGTGTGTGTGTGTGTGTGTGTGTGTGTGTGTGTGTGTGTGTGTGTGTGTGTGTGTGTGTGTGTGTGAAGTCACAACATTTCCCATAGATCAAGCTATATATAAACTCTAGAGTTCTCATCCGGGAAGGTAATAGCTGTCGATCAGGAGTCTAACACCGAAGATGAATCAAATACCGTAGAGATGAAAATAAAAGATGGAAAATATAGTAAACCAAAGACAGATAAGATACTTACGTAATTAGATATATCAGAGATCGTAAGTGCAAGAAATGTAGACAAAATGCGAAAGAAAAAGAAAAACAATATTGGGAAAGGGAATGAACTGTAAAAAAGTGAGAATTCGTAAATGAAAAGAATAATACGAACTGCGCGGAGTAACAATAGCCAGGAAACGAAAATTCGTGCCACGTGTTTCACGAAGCCTCAAATGACCTTCACGCCTGAGAAAAAGGCCGGTCTTTGGGGAGATACAGAGCATGCAAACGAAATATCATTCCTTTGGAAGAAGAGGATGGAGAAAGCCAAATCATATTCGAATAACATGGATGACACACTGGGCTATTTTTCCTACCAATCTCGAATTAATCAGAGGCACCACCACCTCCAGAAAAATTTGCCGCCGAAAAATAATTTTGGTAAAAAAAATTCTGCTTTCTCAACAATTTGCATTGAATGTTATTTGATGTGCTGGAGGAGAGCGATTTTCCTCCAGAATATCAAATTCATTCCCAAAAGCTGCGGCCTGCAGATCTACTCCCACTCTCAGAAGAAATATAGCTCATTTGATAACACCTTTAACCCATTAAACTCCGATGACAAGATGTCTTGTCATTTGGTCAAATAAAACAAAAAATCATAAAACACCAAAATGTTTGATCAAACACCAGAAAAATATGACGTCAGTCCTCGAGGACTGACGTCATATTTTTCTGGTGTTTGATCAAACATTTTGGTGTTTTATGATTTTTTGTTTTATTTGACCAAATGACAAGAATATTGTCATCGGAGTTTAATGGGTTAAGAGGTTCTGCTTCGAGTGGCATGGAGGGCAAGACCTTGAGGTCAAACTTGGTTCTTGAAGGATGAGCAAAAAATAATGTTAACCTCTCACAAACTAAAGTAGACAATAAACAAAACATATCTAATTAAAGATATCAAACACTGAATTTGTATTTAATAAA
>NC_134800.1:54255148-54260148 GCF_046742065.1 Oratosquilla oratoria
TTCTTTCTTACGTAGGAAGGGGAAGGCAGAGAGAGAGGGAGTGAAGGAAAAGGAGGGAGGGGAGAAGGAGAGAAGAAAGGTAAAGAGTGAAAGGGAAGAAGGTAAAGAGGGAAGAGGAGAGGGTGTATGGATGAAGGGAGAGTAGGAGGGAGCGAAGGAAAGTAGGAGGAAGGGAAAAAGAGGGAAGAAAGGAGGGAGAAGGGAGTGAAGGAGGAAAGTAAGGAGGGAGGGAAGGAGGGAGGGAAGGAGGGAGGGAATGAAGAATCAAGGGGTTATGAATGAAGGGAGATTAGAAGGGAGCGAGGGAGAGAGGGAGGGAGGGAGGGATGGAGGGGTGATGGAGTGAGAGCGGGAACAAGGAAGGGAGCGAGGCAGGGAAAGAGAGGAAGTGGTGGAAATAAGAAAGGAGAGGCAACACCAGTTCACGATGTTGATAAGCGAACAGCCATCTCCCCCTTTCCCTCTCCTTCCACCCCCTCCCTTTTCTCCTCCTTCTCTTTCACGGTGTCTCTTTGTGTGTTAATGCTCACAGCAAATGACTCGATGCCTCTAGCCGCCGCGGATAATGATGCAATGCCAGACAAATACAGAAGGTTAAATACTTAATCGAGTTCGTGCGCCCTCCTCTTTCACGTGAAAATGTCAATGACTCTTAAGTGTCTTCTTCGAGGCTTAAAGTGAAATGAACAATCTCATTCACATATACGTACTTACCGCACGCATGTGTGTACTAGTAGTAGTAGTAATAGTAATAGTAAAAGTAATAGTAATATCAATAGCAATAGTAATAAGAATGATTAATAATGATTAATAATAATAATAATAATAATAATAATAATAATAATAATAATAATAATAATAATAATAATAATAATAATAAAATAATAATAATAATAATAATAATAATAATAATAATGATAATAATAATAATGATAATATAATAATAATAATAATAGTAATAACAACAACATCAATAACAACAATAACAATAACAAACAACAATAACAACAACAATAACAACAACAATAACAATAATAACAATAACAGTAATAACAGTAATAATAATAATAATAATAATAATAATAATAATAATAATAATAATAATAATAATAACATAATAATAATAATAGTAATAATAATGATAATAATAATAATAATAATAATGATAACGATAACGATAATAACAATAACAATAACAATAACAATAACAACAACAATGATAGTAATAACAATAACAATAACAATAACAATAACAACAACAATGATAGTAATAATAATAATAATAATAATAATAATAATAATGATAACGATAACGATAATAACAATAACAATAACAATAACAATGATAATAACAATAATAATAATAATAATAATAATAATAATAATAATAATAATAATAATAATAATAATAATAATAATAATAATAATAATAATAATAATGATAATAACAATAATAATAATAATAACAATAAAATAATAATGATAGTAATAATAATAATTTCAAACGGTTTATTGAAAACTTGGCAACCGAAGGCTGAAAATACACATATTAAGGTAACAGGATACATAAATGATTACCTATGGTGTGTGTGTGCTTGTGTGCGTGTGTATATATGTGTGTACACGCGTGCGTGTGCGTGCGTGTACGTGCGTGTATGTAGGTATGTGCGTGCATGTACTTGGGAGAAAGGGAGAGACAGACTGACCGACAGACTGAAGACACACACACACACACAGAGAGAGAGAGAGAGAGAGAGAGAGAGAGAGAGAGAGAGAGAGAGAGAGAGAGAGAGAGAGAGAGAGAGAGAGAGAGAGAGAGAGAGAGAGAGAGAGAGAGAGAGAGAGAGAGGGAGAGGGAGAGGGAGAGGGAGAGGCAGAGGCAGGGGCAGAGGCAGAGACAAAGAAAAGGTGAACCCACTGCTTATATTATAGGGAGACACTTGCCGTCAGGATGGTCTGCATTGGTCGGCAGGCGGGAAACAGATGAACTGGCACTGAATGGGGTGCCTCATGGTTACTTCCTATCAGAGTTGACATGTCCCTCCCCCTAAGCCTACAGAAACTATTTTGCCTAAAACTTAAACGAAACAAACTAATACCAGACTGATACATGCCACATCCATCCTCAAGTAATTACCAAAGTAGCTCAGTATCATAGGGATAAAAGAAAGGGTTGTCAAAATTGAAAAGGTGGAGGGAAAACACTGCCCCATCTGTCACCTGTCAATTCAGGCGATGGAATGTGTTCCATGTTGATGTATGTACGACAGATGAGTAGTCGGGGGGGGGGGAGTTAAACACAGAGAATTGTTGTAGTTTTATCACTGACATTTCATCCTCAACAGGAGTTCTTCTGGATACATGTGCACCATGTTAACCAGTAACTGTTTCCGCCATTTTCCTGGTTTTTTATTTGCTGTGATGAATCCCTTTACATATTTTTTCTGGTCCACGCGAGCTTTATTCTTTGCACGTTTGGGCGGGGCCCCACGTGAACAGAGTTGGGGGAAAAGTTGGTATGAGTGGAGTTCCTCAAGGTTCTGTTCTTGGGCCACTTCCATTCAGAGCACACAAATATCAATGGCGCCGGTAACGGGTTGAAGTCTATTGTATCCTAATATGCTAACAAAGCCGAGCTCTGACGAAATAGCAAATCATCACTCAAATCATAAAAAGTCTATAGGTATAAGGATATTAGATAATATAAAGGCACGATGTGTATAAAGACAGTTCCATTTGGGTGAAACTAATACTACGCACAACTATAATGTTACCAGAATTTTTTTTATAACCAGACAAGTGTTAGCAAAATAGGATGTTACTACACTTAAAAGAATTTAAAATCTTACTGCAAATTGTGTGCAAATCGTCTGTGTGCGTGCGCGCCCGCGCCCGTGTGTGTGTGTGTATGTGTGTGTGTGTGTGTGTGTGTGTGTGTGTGTGTGTGTGTGTGTGTGTGTGTGTGTGTGTGTGTGTGTGTGTGTGTGTGTGTGTGTGTGTGTGTGTGTGTGTTTGTGTTTGTGTGTGCAAGGTACATTACCCATTGATCGGACAATATATGAGCTTTGACAACGAGACCAACAGATGATCCAAGACTATGTTGAAGGACAGGCAGGTCATACCTACCTAGGCAAGGCCGGCAAAATTAGATTCAGCATCCAAACAAAAGCGAAAATACACCAAAATAACATGTTATTCATAACAATACTTAAATGATAATTTTGTATGAAGTATAATACTGAAGAAGTACCTATTTTAATATGTGAATGTGAATGAATAGTGTCGGTCAGTTAAAGTAGGACAGTTTAGATTTTCGGTGAACGCTAATCTCACATAAGTTAAACTTTGCCAGTTCAGCCACCTGACCATTGCATTTCTGATTTCAAGAAAGTAAACAAGATTTTAGACCTAATAGCGTCATCTTACTTCAAAAAGTGTATTAACAACTCAAAGTATTTTAGTCTGCCCACTTTTGGAAAGTGTTACTGCAGTGAGCTCCCAGGATTCCATTGAGGAATGTGACAGACTGGAGAAAGTACAGCGAGGTTCTACTGAATCATCATTATCAACAACAACGACAACAACAACAACAATAACACTACTGCCTCTACTACTTATAATGATAATGATAATAAAGATAAAAATAGAAGGAGACCACTTATAACAGTTAAGCTTACTTGACAAAAAGGAACCCCCCATGAATTCTAAGAAGAGCTTTTGACAGAGTTGTGATTATCCATACTGAACAACAGCCCAACGGAATGCAAAACGTCCAAGCTGTCATGACGTACATTTTTGTCAAAAGTCAAGAAGATGATTCGTCATTTGCAAAAATGAGAGAAAGAGAGAGAGAGAGAGAGAGAGAGAGAGAGAGAGAGAGAGAGAGAGAGAGAGAGAGAGAGAGAGAGAGAGAGAGAGAGAGGGAGAGAGAGAGATACCAGATTACAATTGTCACCAACCAGATTACAATTGTCACCATACTCTTCCCATCGACATTAATCATCACAAAAAAGTGTCTATAGCAGAGATACCCTGCATGATAAAAATGAAAGTTGAATATATTTTTATTCCCCTGGAACTAAAAAAAAAAAATGTACAAGCTGAGCACCTGATACGAGGCTATCCTGTCGTCAATAAAGAAACAAAAGACTGTCTCCTACACAATGCTGAGACCTCAAGCGTGACGAAACCGTTAAATCCGCTTTTAGCCAGGAATATGTTGATTCATTTAATTCAGCTACGGTTTCAATAATTCCACCTTCACCATCCACATTTTCGGTTGTTGTTGTTGTTGTTGTTGTTGTTGTTGTTGTTGTTGTTGTTGTTGTTGTTGTTGTTGTTGTTGTTGTTGTTGTTGTTGTTGTTTTCGCTCCCTGGTCTGTCTGGCCGAGCAGCCCCGTCTACCTGAAGAACGCGGTGGCTGAAACGGGTTTCTTCCACAAATCCCTTGTAGAGTGTATATTGTGTTGTTGTTGGAGTTCATGGTTACGTACAATGCAGTTTTCCATAATGTGATGTACAGTGTGGGGGTGAAGTGTTTCATCCTGGAGAGATATCCATGATGTGTTCATTCATCCAGCCTCTCCTGGATGAATGAACACACACACACACACACACACACACACACACACACACACACACACACACACACACACACACACACACACACACACACACACACACACACACACACACACACACACAAATCGAACACATCACGATCTCTCTCCGGGGTATCAAATACATTTACGATACTACGTCGATGTCAAAGATAACAGGCAAAAGGAAGATTAGGAAAGCAAGAGAGTCTAACGATGGTATTCTTAAAAATAATTCTTTCCCTTCAAGGATTTATATAAGATTTATATGAGGAAATATTTATACAAGGATTTTTTTTTAAATAATACCACCATAGGATTCTTACGGCGGTATTCTTAAAAAAAATCTTTCCCTTCCAAGGATTTATACAAGATTTATACAAGGAAAGATTTGTATAAGGA
>NC_134800.1:54270148-54277648 GCF_046742065.1 Oratosquilla oratoria
GAACTGTGGTCTTGCCAGGCGGTGAGGCGACCCAAAATCGGACTTAAAAAAAAAAAAAAAAAAAAAAAAAAAAAAAAAAAAATTATATACGTTGGTTGGATTTTTTTTTTTTTTTTTTTGTAAGAAATTATAATAATATATTTGGGGACCATGAAGGCAACAATTGTTCAAATGCACACTGACAAGAAAGACAAAAGGAAAATAGATATTCTTTCGTAATCGAAGCTCCCCACCGTTAGATCACTGACGAGATCAAGATCGATGACGGATTGCGACCTCAATGGCGTCGGGGGACCCTAGGGCGAGGACCTTCGGGTTCATAGGAGCCAGGAGAGGAAAAGTCTCCGATGACATGGCATGAGGTCGGGAGGCTGTGGCGTTCGCTAGACTGTCTGGCCGAGCAGTAGGCGAAGGTTTAATCACATGGGTCAAAGGGGGCAGAAGGAGAGACAGGAGGAGGCGACTAAACAGGTTTCAAAAATATGAAAAAAGGGGGAAAAGTGGGGTAGCAAGGTCATCGAAGCTGTACAGATGTCTAACAAGTGACGACGTCAATGAGAACGACAGTTACATCGACGACACGTCTCGCGAGGTTTATGGAGACCTCGGAGGTACTTGCGATAGATTCTGTAAATTTCGCCCCTTGTTATGCTAAATACCACCACCACAACCATAGCAACTACAACCACCACAATCACCACCACCACAACTACAACCACCACAACTACAACTACCACCACAACCACCATTATCAACAACTTCATCATAACCATCATCCTAAGGGAGGGAGGCAGGGAGAGAGGGATGGATGGATAGATGTATGAACACGCAGACGGATGTACGGATGAATGAAAGGAAGATAGGAGTGAATGGATGGAGGGAGAGTAGGGGGACTGGAGAGTAGAGGAGATGGAAAGGGAAATAGAAAAGAAATAAATCTTACGAAAAATTTTGGGAAAAAGGATTGTTCAATAAATGCAACGAGGTTCTTGCAAGGCCATTACCGCGTTATCTTGAAACACTCTGGACATCTGAGCGGAGAAACGCCCATAAGGAAGGGAGATCGAAGGGCAGGAAGGGAGGAGGAAGGGCACCCTACAGAGGATGAAGGGGAGGAGAGAAGGAAAGCAGGATAAAGAGGAGGGGAAGAGGGGAAGGGGAGGAGGAAAAGGAGAAGGTGGAGGAAGAGGGAAATAAGGAAGGAAAGTGCGAGAATAAGGAAGAATAGGGAAGAGGAAAAGGAAGGGTTTGGAGGAGGGACAAGAGAAAGAGGAGGGGAAGGAGGGCGAAGACAAGAGGAGAAGGAGAAGAAGGAGGAGGAGGAGGAGGAGAAGGAGGAGAAGGAGGAAGAAGAGGAGTAGGAAGGTGGAGGAATAGGGAGGAAGAAGAGGCGGAAGAGGCAGAGGAGGAGAAAGAGGAGAAAACAAAGGAAGATGAAAAGGAGAATGGGGAAGTGTAGAAGAGGAATGAAAGGAGGAGGGGGCAGAGGAGGAGTATGAGGAGGAAGAGGAGAGGGAAGAGGAAGAAAAGGAAGGGAATAAGGGGGAGAAGGAGATGGAGGAAGAAGCGGGAGGACGAGGGGGAGGAAAGGGGGAGGAGGAGGAGGAGGAGGAAGAGGAGGGGAAGGGGGAGGTGTGAGGAAAGGAAGAAATGGGGAAGAGGAGCAGAAGAAGGAGGAAAAGGAGAGAAGGTATAGGAGGAGTAAGAGGAGAGGAAGAGGAAGAGGATAATGAGAGGAAAGAGGAGGAAGAGGATGATGAGGAGGAGAGAAGGGAGAAGAAGATTAGGAGGAAGAGGAGAGGAAGGAGGCGAAAGAGGATGAAAGAGATGCGGGAGGAAGAGGAAGATGAGGAGGTGAGGAAGGCGCGAAGAAGGTAGACGGGTAAAAGATAATGGAGAAGGAATAGGAGGAATAAGGAGGAGGGGGAGGAGGAGGAAAGGAGGAGGAGGAAGAGGAGGAGGAGAAGCATGGGGAGGAAGAAGAGGAGGAGGAGGAGGAAAAGGAAGAGGAGGAGGAGGTGGAAGAGGAGGAGGAAGAGGAGGAGGAAGATGAGGAAGTGAGGAAGAAGCAAAGGAGGTAGACGAGGAAAAGATAATGGAGAAGGAAGAAGAGAAAGAATAAGGAGAAGGAAGAGGAGGAGGAGCAGGAGAGGGAAAAGGAGGAGGAGGAAGAGGAAGAGGAGGAGGAGGAAGAGGAGGAGGAAAAGGAGGAGGAGGAGGAAGAGGAGGAGGAGGAAAAGGGGGAGGAGGACAAGGAGGAGGAGGACAAGGAGGAGGAGGAGGAGGAAATGCCGACGTCATGATGGTCGTCATGCGCGACTTGCTTCTGTGGCAGTGAATGAATAAATGACGACGACGATGACGGCGACGACAACGATGACGATAACGACGACGATGACGATGACGATGACCAGAGGTCGGAAGTATAACAAAAGCCCTCAGGGAGGGGTGGAGTAGGTGAGACGGGGAGGGAGGGAGGGAGGGAACTGGGTGTGTCTAGTGGAGGAGTAGTGGACACTTGGAGAGGCAAAGAGTAGAACCGAAGGAAGGAAAAAGGAAGGGAAGGGAGGGGAAAGTTTGCTGGTTGTGCATCTTGGTTCTTAGCTAGTGATCATGGTTGTCTGGAGAGAAGGCTTGAATCCTCCTCCTCCTCCTCCTCCGACGACGACGACGACGATGACGACGATGACGACGACGACGACGACGACGACGACGACGACGACGACGACGACGACGACGACGACGACGACGATGACGACGACGACGACGACGACGACGACGACGACGATGAGGAAACACCACAACCACCAATCTGGGTCCCTCTCTTTGCGTGATCCGGCAGAAGGCACGGGAAGAGAGCGAAGATGAGAGGGGAAGAGAGCGAGGAAGAGAGGGAAAGAGAAAAAGGAGAGAGGGACGGGACGGGAGGGAGGCTTGTGGCTTAGCTTCCAAGTAGGAGGATTATCATTCGGATCCAAAGGAGGATTATTCGGAATATTAGGACCCAAAGTCCTCAAAATGGATTAGTTGGGCGGGGCAGATGAATTGACAGGGGAGTGAGCCCCTTTCCACTATCCCCCCCTCCTCTTTTTTATGACTTCTGCTTTTGCAACTCAACTTAAGAGCAAACTGAGACGCAGGAGACACAGGGGACATAGGAGACACAGGCGACACAGGCGACACAGGCGACACAGGCGATACAGGCGACACAGAAGACAAAGGCGACACAGGCGACACAGGAGACACAGGCGACACAGGCGACCCAGGCGACACAGGCGACACAGGAGACACAGGCGACACAGGTGACACATGAGACACAGGCAACACACGAGACACAGGCGACATAGGAGACACAGGCGACACAGGCGACACAGGCGATACAGGCGACGCAGGCGACGCAGGCGACACAGGCAACGCAGGCGACGCAGGCGACACGAGAATGGCGACAGCCTCGGGTGCTGATAAACGCAACCTGGCATGATCTCACATTTTTCCTCCCCAAAAAAGGCCTGAGTCTTAGACCTCTCCGGACGTCCATGCGGATAATGTGGGTGACCTAGTAAACCGACATGAAAACTCGTTTCGTTCTACGATGTAATTTAATAGTAACCATGAATTAAGTGCTGAAACTATCGGTTGTTTTAAGAAGAAAAGGTTACACAATTTTATGGACGGGGATGACAGATGGTAATGGACATGGGACTGCCTAGTGTAGGCCTTATGGTCTCTTCCAGTCTCCTTCATTTTTATGTTCTTATTCCAGCCGCCGCCTCAAGCTGATTCCCCTCAACTGAGGGGAAACCCCTCATTCTGCGTATATATATATATATATATATATATATATATATATATATATATATATATATATATATATATATACAATGAAATGGAATAGAGCACGCTGTAGCGCGGTGGATACCGTGTCATACCCATGAACAAGTGGTCGCGAGTTCGATTCCTAAGACCCGTTGTGGGTATTTCGCGTTGGTTCCCGACAGGTCTTGCCAGCCGGTGAGGCGACCCAAAATCGGACTTTAAAAAAAAAAAAAAAAAAAAAAAAAAAAAAAAAAAAAAAAAAAAAAAAAAAAAAAAAAAAAAAAAAAAAAAAAAAAAAAAAAAAAAAAAAAAATTCTCTACGTTGGTTCGATTTTTTTTTTTTTTTTTTTAAGAAATTATAATGACATATTTGGGGACCATGAATAGCTGTGGTCAGCAAAGGCGCATCGTTATAAATCTCAAAGTTTCAGTTTCAGCGAAGAATGCAATGACTAGCGGACTCCCGAATTCTTAAAAAAGAACAGAACATCATTGACCCCATAAAGCATATATTGCACACACACACACGCACACACACACACACACATACACACAAACACACACACACACACACACACACACACACACACACACACACACACACACACACACACACACACACACACACGACTCGATGGCCCAGTGGTTAGAGTTCCCGCTCAGGGCCGAAATCATTTCAGTATCGCTGCGCTGCGGGTTGTTACTCCGACTCTCGTGGGCGGGCAGTTGGGTGTGTGTGTGCGTGTAAGGTCACAGTGTTACCCAAAGATCGGTCATACGAGCTCTGAGCTCTCATCCGGGAGGTTAATAACTGTCGATCACAAGTGCAACACGTGATGCAAGACCATGGTAAATCACACACACACACACACACACACACACACACACACACACACACACACACACACACACACACACACACACACACACACACACACACACACACAACGTACACGTACATACACACACACGCACACACACACACACACACACACGTACACGTACACGTACATACACACACACACACACACGTGCACACACAAAGATTAACATACGTGCAAACACATAAGATCACGTAGAGCTCATGAATTCTCCCTGGAGGAGATCGGGTGTGGTCTTTGCTGCAAAAGCTGCAAGCTGTAAGTCCTGCCTACAGCATTCGTGAGTTCAAGGCTAGTTGTCAAAAAAGAAAAAAGAAAAAGGAAATGAAATAAAAGTAAAATAGTGACGATAATAATGATAATATCAATAATGATGATAATAACAATGATATTGATACTAATGTTAATAACAACAACAATAAGAAGAAGAAGAAGAAGAAGAAGAACAACAACAACAATAGCATTAACGATGATGATGATGATGATGATGATGATGATGATGATGATGATGATGATGATGATGATGATGATGATGATGATGATGATGATGATGATGATGATGATGATGATGATGATGATAATCATCATAATAATAATGATAATAATGATAATAATAATAAAAATAATGATAATAATAACAACAAATGGTAATTATAATAATCATAATACAAAAGAACATATAGATTGAATGTTGTATATCGCGACTGTATGGTCCTCTTAATATTATTGGTTTAAACCGCGCGGAAATCACGGCTGCGCGGTTTTGTGTGAACGCCTACACTGACTTGAATTGTAATTGAACCGCCGCGATTTGAACCGTTTGTGTGAACAGAGTCTAAGTATAACTATAGCGCGTGCCCACACTTGCTCCTTCGAGCACACTGAATCACAAACACATTGACGGGACCTCACGAGTGTAGCTGGTTTCCCGAATGATACAATTTCTAAATACAATGAAATAAATACATGTGTACCAAGATACACAAACATGCTCTCTCTCTCTCTCTCTCTCTCTCTCTCTCTCTCTCTCTCTCTCTCTCTCTCTCTCTCTCTCTCTCTCTCTCTCTCTCTATCTCTTTTTCTCTCTCTCTCTCCCTCGCGCGCGGGCACACACTCACTCTCACACACACACACACACACACACACACACACACACACACACACACACACACACACACACACACACACACACACACACACACACACACACACACACACACACACACACACACACACACACACACACACGTACGTCTCGATAGCGCAGTGGTTAGAGTTCCCGGCCGCCACTACGGTGGTCCGGGTTCAAATGCCACCCAGGGGGTGAAATAATTTCAGTATCGCTGCGCTGTGAGTCGTTACTCCAACTCTCGTGGGCGGGGAGTTGGGTGTTTGCGTCACAGCATTACCCATAGATCGATCATATATGAGCACTGAGCTCTCTTCCGGGAGGGAAATAGCTGTCGATCATGAGTCCAACACGTGATCCAAGACCATGGTGAATCACACACAGGCACACACACCAACACACACAAACAATGTAGGTAGGCGTCCCACAAAAGACTGGTCACGTACTAAAATTTGTTGCAATGGACTGCCGTTGTTGACTGACACTCCACAATTCAATGTCTCAAGAGGAGTTCAGTTCATGTTGGATGTCCAGTGAATAATGGAAAACCGAGAAGGAGGGAGAAAGGGGGAGGGGGGAGAGGGGGAAGGGAACAGGGGAGGTGGGAGAAGGAGGAGGGAGAAAGGGAAGGGGGAAATGGGGAGTGGGGGAGGTTTGGGGAGAAGGTGAGGGAGAAAAAAGGGGAGAGGAAGACGGGGAGGGGGAGAAGGGGAAGGAGGAGAAAGGGATGGGGGAGAGGGGGAGGAAGAGAGGGGAGGGGCAAGGGGAAGGGGAGGAAAGGGAGGGGGGAGAGGGGGAGGAGGGAAGGGGGGAGAAGAGGAGGAGGGAGATGGTGGAGAGAAGGAGTAGGGGTGATATCGGGAGGAGAGGAGGGAGAACGGGGAGAGGGAGAAAGGAAGGGGAAGAGGTGGAGGGGGAGAAGGAGAGGGGGAGAAGAGAGATATGGAAGAAAGGGGAGGGTGGAATGAAGATGGGGAGAAGAGGAGAGAAAAGGAGGGAGAGAAGAGAAGGAGAAGAAGGGAAGGGATAGAAAGGGAGGGAGAAGAAGGGGAAGGGGGAAGGATGGGGAAGGGGGGTTGGACGAAGGGAGGAAAGGGTGAGGGAGAAGGGAGAGGTGGAGAAGGGGAAGGGGAAAAGGGAAGGAGAGGAAGGGGAGGAAGGGGAGGAAGGAAGACCGTGCGTGACGGCCCAGATAGATATCGAGAAGGCAGTTCGATGGAGCTTGACTTCGTAGAAGCCTGACCAAACGCGTCCGCTCACTTGCCTTCCTCCTCCTCCTCTTCCTCCTTACGCAAGGTTGTCTTCAAGGACGCGTCAGGCGAAGTACGACTGTTGCTCCGTAGCAGGGGAATGGAGTCTGGAAGTTTTGGCTTCCGAAGGATATAATCAGTTCATAAAGGAACACAAAGAAAGAACAAACAACAGCAGGCCTGCTGGTCCTAACTTGGCTGTTTGTGCTAACTATACTAAGCTACAATTAAGAAAACGGGGCAAATATGAGATAGAAGATGAACTAACACTACTGGTACCACTATCCTATCCAATTACAATTAAATGCCGGGCTGTCAGATCTTTTATTGCAAGGGATAATATTTCATTTACGGATTAAAGTCTAAGTATTTATCTGGGCGATTTTTTAATGTTGGTATCATGTTACTTTCAACGACAGTGGAA
>NC_134800.1:54295148-54302648 GCF_046742065.1 Oratosquilla oratoria
CAGGGTGATCTGATAGAAGTGTTCAAGTGGATCAAAGGTTATAACAAGGGTGATGCAAACAAGGTCATCATAATAAAACAACAGGGCAGGACTCGCAGTAATGGGTATAAACTGGACAAATTTAGATTTAAGAAGGAAATAGGCAAGAATTGGTTTACTAATAGGGTGGTCGATGAATGGAATAAACTTAGTAACCATGTAGTAAGCGCTGAAACTATCAGTTGTTTTAAAAAACGATTAGACAACTTTATGGATGGGGATGACAGGTGGTGATGGATACAGAGCTGCCTAGTGTAGGCCTTATGGTCTCTTGCAGTCTCCTTTATTCTTATGTTCTTATGTGTGTGTGTGTCTGTCTGTCCGTGTGTGTGTGTGTGTGTGTGTGTGTGTGTGTGTGTGTGTGTGTGTGTGTGTGTGTGTGTGTGTGTGTGTGTGTGTGTGTGTGTGTGTGTGTGTGTGTGTGTGTTCGTGTGTGTGTGTGCGTGTTCGTGTGTGTATTTACCAAGTTGTATTTTGCGGGAAGGGGAGCTACGCCCGTAGTGTCCCGCCTTTGTGTCTCGCAGTGTCTAGGTTGCTCTTAAACTCATGTATGGTTTTTGCGCACACTATTTCATTGTCCAATTTGTTCCAAGTGTCCACCACTCTATGTGGAAAACTGTTTTTCTTAAGATCTCTTCTATAGCTATGTTTTTTTTTCTTTCTTGTTGTCTTATACTTCTCTTGATCCAGTTTAACAAGTCCTCTGTATCGATTATTTCTATGCCCTTCATGATTCTGTAGATGGTCAGTAGGTCACCTCTCTCTCTTCTTTGCTCCAGAGTCGGTATCTCTAGTTTAGCCAATCTCTGCTCATATGATAAGTTTCCAAGTGCAGGTGCCATTTTTGTGGCTGCTTTCTGGATTCTTTCTATTTTCTTTATATTCTTTTTGGTACTGGGTGACCACAATGGCGCCGCATATTCTAGTCTAGGCCTTATCAGGGTGGCCAATATTTTTTTTGTTTTTTTATAATTTCTTCGCCCAAATATGTAAATGCCACTTTTATTGATCTTGGCAAGTTGTAGGATTCTCCGACAATTTTGTTCATCTGTTTATCATAGGACAAGTCGTTTGAGATAATTACACCCAAATATTTTTCGGATCTCTCCTTCTTTACCTCCTTGGTTCCAATTTTATATTGTCCTGATATTCTATTTTTACTTTTTCCAAACTCCATTATGCTACACTTGTTAATATTGAAGTCCACTTCCCATTTCTGAGATCAGTTCCATACCTTATTCAGGTCTTCCTGCAGTGATTCGCAATCCTCTTCAGTTTTTACTTTCCTCAACAGTTTGGCGTCGTCTGCAAAGAAGCTCATGTAACATTCACATCATCATCCATGTCATTCACATAAATAGCAAATATTATTGGAGCCAATACAGATCCTTGCGGTACTCCACTGATCACCTCTTTCCAACCTGAATATTTTTCTCTAAGCACTACTGTCATCTCTCTACCAATCAGGAAGTCCTTCATCCATTTTAATTGGTTTCCTTGTATCCCTCCTATATGTTCGTTTTTTTTTAATAATTTTTTGTGTAATACTTTGTCAAAAGGTTTTTGTAAGTCCAGGAAGGCACAATCAGCCCATCCATTCCTTTCTTGCACTATGTCTATTTATCTTGAGTAGAAACATATTAAGTTTGTGGTACATGATCTTCCTTGTCTGAACCCAAATTGTCTTGGGTTTATTATATTGTTGTCTTCCAGGTGTTTTACCCATCTATTCTTGATGATTTTCTCACAAATTTTGGCTATAGTGCTTGTTAGTGAGACTGGCCTGTAGTTGGTTCTTCCTTGTTTCCTCCTTTATATATTGGTACAATGTTAGCATTTTTCCAGTCTTTTGGTATTTTTCCTTCTTTAAGTGAGCAACTTATTATGTTATGTATTTTCTCCGTTAGTTCTTCTTTGCATTCTTTTTAGAATCCAATTTGCAATTCCATATGGGCCATGTGATTTTCTGACATCAAGGTTTAATAGATGTTTCATTATTTCTTTTTTTATTATTCTTATCTCGCTCATGGGGGGGATATCGCCTTTCATTTCCTTCGTCCCAATATTGTGCTTTCTAGTGAAGATTTGAAGTGATTATTCATGACTTCGGCCATTTCTAACTCTTCTGTGTATTCTATATTCCCTTGGCGTAGTTTCACCATTTCTTCTTTCTTTTTAAGTTTACCATTCACGTACTGATAGAATAGTTTGGGTTACTCTTTGCATTTATCTATAATATCCTTTTCGTGGTTCCTTTTTTCCTCTCTTCTCACTTTAACATATTCATTTCTATAGTTTATATAAACTTGCAATTTTCCATATTTTTTATCTTTTCTCCATCTTTTCCAAGCTCTGTGTGTGTGTGTGTGTGTGTGTGTGTGTGTGTGTGTGTGTGTGTGTGTGTGTGTGTGTGTGTGTGTGTGTGTGTGTGTGTGTGTGTGTGTGTATGTGTGTGTGTATTCACCTTGGTCTTTTGGATCACGTGTTGGACTCGTGATCGACAGCTATTTCCCTCCCGGAAGAGAGCTCAGAGCTCGTATGACCGATCTATGGGTAATGCTATGACCTTTCACACACACACACCCAACTCCCCGCCCACGAAAGTCAGAGTAACGACCCGAAGCACAGCGATACCGAAATAATATCTGCACTGGGCAGGATTCGAACTGGGTACTGCGAGCAGCACCACCGTACTTCCCCGTCCAACGCTCTATCAACCTGCGCCACCGAGTGAGTGTGTGTGTGTGTGTGTGTGTGTGTGTGTGTGTGTGTGTGTGTGTGTGTGTGTGTGTGTGTGTGTGTGTGTGTGTGTGTGTGTGTGTGTGTGTGTGTGTGTGTGTGTGTGTGTCTCCGTGTGTATATGGGCGCATGTCCGTATGCTGACTGCATTACTCCACATTATCCGCGCAGTAGACTGGGCTGTACGATAAAGTAAGTCAGGTATCATCAGGAATGGTAACAGCTGTCGGTCACGATCCAGACATCTAACCAAAGCCCATGGTGAATCTCTTTCTCTTTCTCTCCCTTTCCCTCTCTCTCTCTCTCTCTCTCTCTCTCTCTCTCTCTCTCTCTCTCTCTCTCTCTCTCTCTCTCTCTCTCTCTCTCTCTCTCTCTCTCTCTCCAGTCTCTTCCTTGGACGAGTGACCATCGATGGCCAAAGAACGTTTGCAGCGCATTATCACGTTGGAGGCGACGCGGTAATGCTAACGAGCCTCTGTGGGGGTTGGGGCTGTAGGGGTGCTGGAGGCGGGGGGGGGGCTGCTGCTTGACGCCCCCTGGGCCCAACTTGACTCGGCAGGAGAAAGTGGCGAGACAACGGCGCAGGCGGCCTTCAGGCTGAGGAGGAGGAGGAGGAGGAAGAAGAGGGGGAGGAGCAGGAGGAAGAGGGGGAGGAGGAGGAGGAGGAAGAAGAGGGGGAGGAGGAGGAAGAAGAGGGGGATGAGGAGGAGGAGAAAGAGGAGGAGGAGGAGGAGAAGAAGATAGAGGAGGAGGAGGAAGAGTGAAGAGTGAGATAAAAAAGCGATGGGGCGTGGTGGGGCCCGGCGGAAGAGGCTAGATTTGGAAAAGGAGCACTGGGAGAAGGAGGAGGAGGAGGAGGAGGAGAAGGAGGAGGAGAAGGAGGAAAAGGAGGGGAGAAGGAGAAGGAGGAGAAGGTGGAAAAAATGGAGAAGGAGGAGGAGGAGGAGGAAGAGGAGAAGCAGGAGGAGGAGGAGAAGGAGGAGGAGAAGGAGGAAAAGGAGGGGACAAGGAGAGGGAGGAGGAGGTGGAGAAGCTGGTGGATGAGGAGGAGGAGAAAGAGGAGAAGGAGGAGGAGGAGGAGGAGGAGAAGGAGGAGGAGGAGGAGGAAAAGGAGGGGAGAAGGGGAAGCAGGAGAAGGTGGAGAAGATGGAGGAGGAGGAGGAGGAGGAGAAAGAGGAGAAGGGGGAGGAGGAGGAAGAGGAGGAAGAGGAGGAGGAGGAAATGCACGAGAAGGTGGAGGAGGAGGTGGAGAAGGAATAGGAAAGGCAGGAGGAGGAGGAGGAGGAAGAGGAGGAGGATGAGAAGATGGAGGAGGAGGAGGAGGACGAAGAGGAGGAGGAGGAAGAGGAAGTGCAGGAAGAAGAGGAAGTTCAGGAGGAGGAGGAGGAGGAGGAGGACGAAGAGGAGGAGGAGGAGGACGAAGAGGAGGAGGAGGAAGAGGAAGTGCAGGAGGAGGAGGAGGAGGAGGAAGTGCAGGAGGAGGAGGAGGAGGAGGAGAAGAAGATAGAGGAGGAGGAGAAAGAGTGAAGAGTGAGATAAAAAAGCGATGGGGCGTGGTGGGGCCCGGCGGAAGAGGCTAGATTTGGAAAAGGAGCACTGGGAGAAGGAGGAGGAGGAGGAGGAGGAGAAGGAGGAGGAGAAGGAGGAAAAGGAGGGGAGAAGGAGAAGGAGGAGGAGGTGGAAAAAATGGAGAAGGAGGAGGAGGAGGAGAAAGAGGAGAAGCAGGAGGAGGAGGAGAAGGAGGAGGAGGAAAAGGAGGGGACAAGGAGAGGGAGGAGGAGGTGGAGAAGCTGGTGGATGAGGAGGAGGAGAAAGAGGAGAAGGAGGAGGAGGAGGAGGAGGAGGAGGAGGAGGAGGAGGAGGAGGAGGAGGAGAAGGAGGAAAAGGAGGGGAGAAGGGGAAGCAGGAGAAGGTGGAGAAGATGGAGGAGGAGGAGGAGGAGGAGAAAGAGGAGAAGGGGGAGGAGGAGGAAGAGGAGGAAGCGGAGGAGGAGGAAATGCACGAGAAGGTGGAGGAGGAGGTGGAGAAGGAATAGGAAAGGCAGGAGGAGGAGGAGGAGGAGGAAGAGGAGGAGGAGGAGAAGATGGAGGAGGAGGAGGAGGACGAAGAGGAGGAGGAGGAAGAGGAAGTGCAGGAAGAAGAGGAAGTTCAGGAGGAGGAGGAGGAGGAGGAGGACGAAGAGGAGGAGGAGGAGGACGAAGAGGAGGAGGAGGAAGAGGAAGTGCAGGAGGAGGAGGAGGAGAGGAAGTGCAGGAGGAGGAGGAGGAGGAGTAGGAGGAGGAGGTACAGAAGGAGGAAATGCAAGAGGAGAGGAGGAGGTGCAAGAGGAGAGGAAGAGGAGGAAGAGGAGAAGAAGGAGGAGGCAGAGCAGCACGAGTAGGAAGAAGAGCAGAAGCAAAAGGAGTAAGTAGAGTAGAGATGGAGGATAAAGAGGAAAATGGAAGAAGAAATAGACAGAGGAATACGAGGAGGAAGAGGAATACTAAGACAATGAATAGGAGGAGGAAAAAGGAAGAGAAAGTTGGGAGAAAGGGGAGAACAAAGAGGAAAAGGAGGAGGAGGAGGAGGAGGAGGAGGAGGAGGAGGAGGAGGAGGAGGAGGAGGAGGAGGAGGAGGGTTATGGTATGAATACAAAGAGAAAAAATATCAAGAGACGAAAGTAAAGGGATGAAGACGCGGGGAAAGTATGAAACAATTTAAATGTCATCTTACACAGGATACCTATATATGTATGCATGCATGTGTATATATATATATGTGTGTGTGTGTGTGTGTGTGTGTGTGTGTGTGTGTGTGTGTGTGTGTGTGTGTGTGTGTGTGTGTGTGTGTGTGTGTGTGTGTGTGTGTGTGCGTGTGTGTGTGTGTATGTGTACACAAATGTACACACACGTACACTCACGCACACGCGTACACCCCCACAAGGGCGCGTTCGCGCTAGCCGCACGCGCCAGCCGCGAAACGATATGGCAATAAAAGGTCTTCAACGCACGAGAGACTTCAGTACAGCTCAGTACGGCTTCGTCTCCGGCCGCATCCCAACTTGGCGGCAGTCGAGAGAGAGAGAGAGAGAGAGAGAGAAAGAGAGAGAGAGGGTGAGAGAGATAGAGAGAATTGTTGGTGCTCCATCAGAAGATCCTCGTCAGCGCGAATCAAAGGATATGTCCAGGTAAGAACGGTGTCTCATGAAAAGCGAGTTTTGAGTTCGAAGTGGTTATCAGACTTCACTGTGCGCGCGCGAAAGAGAGAGATAGAGAGAGAGAGATAGAGAGAAAGAGAGAGAGGGAGTGCTTGGGTGGTTCTTTCCCAGGTCATAACAAGGGATGTAACGATAATGAACAAGCAGATCGTTAAGTGACTCGACATAGAAACCAGAGTGAGAGTCTAGTGACTTAACAAACGAAAGTTCATTGCAACTGTGGCGGCCGTCTCTGAAACGTCAACAAACGAGGTGGCGAGTTGGTGTCAACCGAAGACTTACCTCTACGAAATCGACTGTGGAGGACTTTCGACACTGTCGTCCTCCAATCGTTTCTCAGGAGAACGGGACCGCTAGAAGGCGACAGGGCTGATTTGCACATCTCATGACGTCACAGTTCTGTCATCGAAGTATCGTCAAATGGAGCCACTGGTGCCGTGATGATGAGCCGTTGGCTTTGAGGAATTGACCCACTTGGTGACGTGGATTATGACGCATCTTGTGACGCAACGGTGACGTGTCATGATGGGACGGTGACGTGATAAGTGTTCATCGGCCTCAAAAGCACCGTGATCGGGTTAAAGAGTTTAGCCTAACTGACTCTATCCGCCAGAAAAAGAGAAATACTACAAATCATATAACTGTGATAAATACCACAATGCCACGGCAGTACACATAACAACACGAATCAATTCAAAAACCTTGTAGCCATCCCTTGAACCTATGCGCAAACTGAGACGCAGGCGACGCAGGCGACACAGGCGACGCAGGCGACGCAGGCGACGCAGGCGACGCAGGCGACGCAGGCGACGCAGGCGACACAGGCGACACAGGCGACGCAGGCGACGCAGGCGACGCAGGCGACACAGCACTGAGCAAAGGCAGATTTCATGTTGAACTGGAGCACAGTTTGAACTCCTTTCACTTGAAATGCTTCTAGATTTACTACCTCAGTATTTCAAGTGAGACAGAAGTTCAAAGTGTACTTCAATTCAGCAACAGGAAGTCTGCTTTTGCCCTGTGCTGCGTGGCCTGTGTCGCCTATGTCTCAGCTTACGCTTAGGCTGAGGGATTTTGTTTTACCTGTCGGCAGGTTATCTCTCACCACCAATCCCTGACAACCTATAAACAGTTTATTCTGGCTAATACCAGCAGATTCTATTCATCTGATGAACTCTTACTCATCATCCCACGACGTGGGAAGTGAAAAACCCCTGACAGGGCAGGTTCTGTCATTGCTGCAAGCCGCTGAGTTTTTAGACCGATGTTTGAATCGCGCTCTCGCCTGGCCAGGGCTGTCGGGAACCAACGCAAGAAGCACGTAGCTAGCCCCGGGGATCGAACTCACGACCACCTGCTCATGAGTTCAACACGGTATCCACTGGCCTACTGCGGGGCGCCATCTGATAAAGTACAAAGCAAACTGCGCCACTGAAGTTTTTTTTTTCTTTCTTTTTTCCTCAGTTTGAGGGAAGCGCTTAACGCGAGCCAAAAAAAAAAAAAAAAAACTGATGCTGTCGCTAAAT
>NC_134800.1:54307648-54310148 GCF_046742065.1 Oratosquilla oratoria
ACCTAGGTTTTGAAACAAAAATGACAATAAATTTTGCTTCGGTAAACACCTTTTTGTTCTACAAGAGTTTCGCAAAGTACATGCATAGATACAAGATGAAGTGAAGTATAAAGATTACTCTAGAGGTATCGACTGTGCCATTGCAGTGGGATCCCTACGGATCAGGTCTCGCAGTATCCTTTTATAACCGGGGACTAATATTCACTCCAAATATTATATATATATACATATATATATATATATATATATATATATATATATATATATGTGTGTGTTATATATATATATATATATATATATATATATATATATGTGTGTGTGTGTGTGTGTGTGTGTGTGTGTGTGTGTGTGTGTGTGTGTGTGTGTGTGTGTGTGTGTGTGTGTGTGTGTGTGTGTGTGTGTGTGTGTGTGTGTGTGTGTGTGTGTGTGTGTGTGTGTGTGTGTGTGTGTGTGTGTGTGTGTGTGTGTGTGTGTGTGTGTGTGTGTGTGTGTGTGTGTGTGTGTGTGTGTGTGTGTGTGTGTAGATCACTTTTAATTGTCTCTATCCCACTTTTCTGTTGTACTCCACAAGTCTCTCCAATACCCCACTATGACTCCACCTCTTCGCTGTGAATTGTCCCCACTGATAAAAAGGCTGGCCATTGCTAACGAGATACTCAATTCAACCTTATAACCCACTTCCAGCGAAAAAATCAAACTCAGAAGTAAAACAAATCCTTATATTTCGACCACTAACGGTGGTCAACTTCAGATACTTATCCTCTGAAGAGAACCATAGTTAGTGGTCAAAATCTACGAATTATTTGACTTCTGAGTTATTGTTTTTTCTGAAACTGGGTTATAAGGATGAATTTTACTTATGCGCTACGGAGAGGGGGATCGCCGATTTAATGAAGCGGCCTTGCTGTGGATGTGCTGTGTCTTGCGACACTGCTTATGACTCAGGGCAATGGACAAGATGCATGGGTGACCCGTCATCCAGGAGGTGCCAAAATAAGAGGGAGGGAAGAGGGTAGAGGGGAGTGGAGTATGTAGGAGATGGAATGGGAGGGAGTGGTTTTATGCCTTTGTTTTTTTACTACTTTCCTTGTAAGGGGGAAAAAGCCTTTAGTATATGTATATATATACATCACGTTACTCTGAGATAGTCAATATTACACGTTGGGACAGCCTAGATAGAAGTCACCAAACTTTATTCCACATTGGGCCAGATAACTCCGAGAATGACGATATGAAAAAAAAATTAAAATAGATTATTCACACATTGAATATTCTACCAAAATTTTCTTAGAAGAATGATGATAAAAGTGCAGCAGCGGGAAGGACGAACTAACTTCGCGGGTCGTAGTTTCGGGGTCCCTGGTGTAAGGGGCCTTGCTGTAGTAGGAAAACATTGCAGCCCACCTGAGCAAGACTTGCGGTGATGCGCGCAATCGTTCATTGGGGTTTGTATTCACGATGGGCTGTGGTTGATGTCTGCACACGACACACAAAGGAGCCGAGGATTAAGCACGAAGCACTAACAGTCGTAATTGTTTTATATTACTCATTCATTCATTCACACACACACACACACACACACACACACACACACACACACACACACACACACACACACACACATACACACACACACACACACACACACACACACACACACACACACACGCACACACACACACACGTACACACACACGTACACACACACACACACATACACACACACGTACACACACACACACACATACACACACACACACACACACACACACACACACACACACATATATATATATATATATATATATATTTATATATATATATATATATATATATATATATATATATATATATATACGCGCGCGCGCGCGTGCGCGTGTCTGGAGGTCTAAGTCAGACATGTATCAGACAAAACAAACTGCAAGGGCGTCACACTTCACGACTTACGTCATTTCCCCTCTCGCCTCTCCTCCCCTCCCTTCCCTCCTCCTCCTCCTCCTCCTGCTCCTGCTCCTCCTCATCGTGACTCTCACGTAGGATCACCATCTGCTGCTAGTTCAAATCTTTACTTGTTGATCTGAGTTACAGAACAATGTAAGGCGTTACTGCTTCCTTCAGATTAATTTGTTTATCTTCGTTGTTTGCACGCTCGGTATTAGGCCACTTCGGAGGAACAGAAAACTAGGTGGCATTCCCCCCCACGCCCAAGGCGGACAAGAATACTCGAGATAAGAGAATGGGATTACCCGATGTCTCTAATGGACACTCTTCGCATCCTCAGAGTCCAGAGCCTTCGTCACCAGGGTCGAAGGAAGCTATGAATAGTTTCTGTTGGAATTACATACACAATGTATGTGTGATTCACCATGGTCTTGGATCACGTGTTGAACTCATGATCGACAGCTGTTTCCCTCCCGGAAGAGAACTCAAAGCTCATATATGACCGATCTATGGGTAATGATGTGACCTTACACGCGCACACACACACACATCCAACTCA
>NC_134800.1:54325148-54332648 GCF_046742065.1 Oratosquilla oratoria
GTATATATATATATATATATATAAATATATATATATATATATATATGTGTGTGTGTGTGTGTGTGTGTGTGTGTGTGTGTGTGTGTGTGTGTGTGTGTGTGTGTGTGTGTGTGTGTGTGTGTGTGTGTGTGTGTGTGTGTGTGTGTGTGTGTGTGTGTGTGTGTGTGTGTGCGTGCGTGCGCGCGCGTGTTTGTGTACAGTACGTGTGTCTATCTGCCCTCCTCCTCTTTCTCCTCCTACGTCCCCCTCTCCCTATCTTCTTCCTCTTCCTCCTCCTCCTCCGTTCCGGACCACGGTACAGGAAGGACTCCTGTTCTTTCTGGCATGAAATCATTAATGATCACTCGGCCACTAAAGAAAGGGAAGGGGAGAGGGGAATCTCGTTGAGGGAGGTCGCGATGGGGGTGTGTGAGGCAACTTCCGGATAGAGTACCGGGCGATTTGTGGGTCTGGATGGGAGGAGGGACGTTGGTGGTGGGGGAGTGGGGGCTTTGATGGGGACAGAAGTGAGTAAGCTCTACGATCTGGGCCCTCGGGAGGTAAGGCCACGATTAGTGTTTCCGCACGGAACTTCACGGGAAGAAAGAGGACCCAACCGTGACCCAAAGTAATGAACGAAAGACGCCCACCTGGCTACTTTCCCGCAAAAAAAAACAAGCCGTATGGTGAAAATAACGCGACGTAAAGCCGGAGAGGAAGTCCTCCCACCCCACCCCCCACCCCGGGTGAATTTCCTAATGAAAATTATGTTCCCTCGGCAGCAGCTGACTTGATTTCACTCAACGAAACCCTGCGTATGAGTATCTGCGCATGCGCGATGCTACCTGCCACGCCCCCCTCCCCCCACCATCCGCGCACACAAAGAAGTTTGCTCTAACCACATTTGGGGTCCCACATTCGCCCGTGACGTCACGGCGAGACGTGCGAGGTCACGCAAGGGCGCCACGGAGGTCGCATGGGCGTGACCTCGCGGTCGGAGTGGAGTTGGGGCCCGCCCTGCCCGGCATCTCGGGCGTGACCACCTGGGGGGGCGGGAGAGGTAACTGAGCGCCAGGGCTTCATACGAAGTGATCACGAATGAAAGGAGGAAGCTCATGCGAGGTCACGGCGTTCAGAACTCAGTTTCCGAGGTTCTTCGCGAAGAGCTCTCCGTAGATCTTATCCGATCTGATCTCATTTAATCTTAAGAACCTTTGTACGGAGAGGTGTTGGGAGACCGCCAGGAAGGGGAGACACTGAACTCTGGAAAAGCTGCTTTGAGGTCAACAGCATAACATAACTCCCGAAAGACCCGAGTCATCTTGTTAAAGGACTCCCCTCCCCTTGTCTTCTCTCCCTCCTCCCTATCACCCTCTTTCTACATCTCCCTCTCCCTCACTCTCCATCTTACTTTCTCCTTCTTTACCCTACCCCGCCGCTCCGCAAGATGTATGTATGCATTTATGTGTATAAAGTAGGAAATAATGCAAGCATGAGCGCACACGCACACACACACACACACACACACACACACACACACACACACACACACACACACACACACACACACACATACACACACACACACACACACACACACACATACACACACACACACACACACACACATACATACATACATACATACATACATACATACATACATACATACATACATACATACATACATACATACATACATACATACATACATACATACATACATACATACATGCATACATACATATATGTGTGTGTGTGTGTGTGTGTGTGTGTGTGTGTGTGTGTGTGTGTGTGTGTGTGTGTGTGTGTGTGTGTGTGTGTGTGTGTGTGTGTGTGTGTGTGTGTGTGTGTGTGTGTGCGTGTGTGTATGTATGTATATGTACATGAATGCATAGAAACGATACATATCATGAAAGCATCATACAAATAATTTCATAGTAGTACAACAACAACACAGAAAAGACGCCAGGTATCGCACTGTACTACTAGAAACAACATGTCCCATGTCTAAACCTTATCATCATCTAGTATAAAAGTACCGGCAGACATCCAGCCATGCATTCAAAATCAGATGACTTCCACTGACAAACCTGCCTTCAAGAGGCAGGTCTGGTGAGTCAATACTCTTGTAATAATAGTGCCTTCAGTCTCCATATCTTTACCGACATCGGTTCCATTATGACCGCCCTTTCATTGAGGACCACACCCTGCTTACAAGACGCTGCAATCCGCTGCAATCCATCACCCTAGAACCAAAGTCAACAACTCAAAGCCAATACCACAAACATCCGCAAAGAACCCAACTGAGACCGACTGGAAACCACAAAAGTTGTAGACTTACACATAAACAAACCGAAAATTAACATACAAGAATTAGGCCCCCTTCATTCCAAGGATCATCGGAGATGAATGCAAACTTCTCCGGCGCGCTGATTGGCTGTGCCAGCCTCGCTACTTTCACGTACGCATTCACCAGTCTGGCTATACTCTCAGAGGAACTTCTCCCGCCTCTAGACTCCATTCTTCTGCAGATGATCTGTTGTGGACAGGAAGACGCCATGCGAGCTCGAGATGGAATTATCTGTCATTTTCTTCAACAAGAGTTAAAAAAGAAAAGAAAAGGTCTTTCACGTCAGAAAAATGGAAAGGGCGTTTTGATAAGTTTGTTCAGTTCTCTTTTCTCTACTACTCCTGGGCGATCAGTAATCGATTCCCTTTTCAGTCTCCAAAGAGTCGTGAGCCCCTCGAAACACTATTAACATGAATGAACACAGCATAAGAACATAGGGATGAAGGAGACTGCACGAGACCATAAGGCCTACACTATGCAGTTCATGTCCCTTACCACCTTTCATCTCTATCCATAAATTTATCCAATCTTCTCTTAAAACAACCTGTTGTTTTGACGCTCAATACATTGTTACTAAGTCTATTCTATTTGTTAACTACTCTGTTGGCAAACCAGTGTGTGTGTGTGTGTGTGTGTGTGTGTGTGTGTGTGTGTGTGTGTGTGTGTGTGTGTGTGTGTGTGTGTGTGTGTGTGTGTGTGCGTGTGTGTGTGTGTGTATGTGTGCGTGTGTGTGTGTGTGTGTGTGTGTGTGTGTGTGTGTGTGTGTGTGTGTGTGTGTGTGTGTGTGTGTGTGTGTGTGTGTGTGTGTGTGTGTGTATATTCACCATGGTCTTTGGATCACGTGTTGGACTCGTGATCGGCAGCTATTTCCCTCCCAGAAGAGAGCTCAGAGCTCGTATGGCCGATCTATGGGTGACCTTACACGCACACACACACCCAACTCCCTGCCCACGAGAGTTGGGGTAACGACTAGAAGCGCAGCGATACTGAAATTATTTCAGTATCGTGTGTGTGTATGTGTGTGTGTGTGTGTGTGTGTGTGTGTGTGTGTGTGTGTGTGTGTGTGTGTGTGTGTGTGTGTGTGTGTGTGTGTGTGTGTGTGTGTGTGTGTGTGTGTGTGTGTGTGTGTGTGCGTGTGCGTGTGTGTGTGTGAAAGAGTGTTGTGATAAAAAAAAAAACAGAATCGCTTGGTGTTACACAAATACATGAAATCAGTCGGGAGTTTTAAGACCTCAAAGTACTGTCAGCATAAACGGGTGTCAGAGAAATTCTGATTCACATACAAACGGGAAGAAGTGTCCACCACCTTTAGTTTTGGAAACCGAAGTAAACAGACTTCGTGTCTATTCATTCGTGGCAAATTATACCACAAAATTCTTCTTCTGCGTCATTGTTGATTTGTGGTACCGCTCAGTAAAAAAAAAAAAAAAAAAAAAAAAAAAAAAAAAAAAAAAAAAAAAAAAAGAGGAATATCAAGAGTATCAAAGGAGTTCCATGTGGAAAAATTATCGAAATCGTTTGGCGACGACCACAATAGAACAATGACTACCACTCCATCCCCGTCCCAAACCTTATTTCCCTCATACTAATACTCCTTAATAATACCAGCCCCGACCCTCACCCCACTACGACCATTTTGTACTGTTGGTCTGAAGATGACACAAGACATGTCCCAATGGTCCAGTCCCACGCAGCAAAAACACACACACACACACACACACACACACACACACACACACACACACACACACACACACACACACACACACACACACACACACACACACACACACACACACACACACACACACACACGCGCGCACACACTCACACACACACACACACACACACACACACACACACACACACACACACACACACACACACACACACACACACACACACACACACACATAAACACACAATACATGGGGACATGAAAAGAAACTAAAAAATGACAGTTATAGAAGAGACCTGAATAAACACAGTGATGGATATCTGGAACAAACTGGACAAAACAATAGTGTGTGCAAAAACTATACATGAATTTAAGAGCAAACTAGGCAATGCGAGATACAAAGACGGGACACTACGCGTATAGCTCTTCTTCCCGTAAGATCCAACTAGGTAAACACACACACACACACACACACACACACACACACACACACACACACACACACACACACACACACACACACACACACACCACACACACAAACACACAAACAAACACACATACACACACACACACACGCATATACATACATACGTCCCCCCCCTACAAGGGCTTTGAAAATGATATAACCCATGTTCAACTAATGATTTAATTCGGAACCAGGTATGGTAGTTGTAGAAAAATAAACATTTGTCCACGAGTGTAGCTCCTTTCCTCCACATACAGGAGGGTAAATACTAATAAAGAGATAGGTGAGTACATAAACGCACATGTACTGTACAAACAAAGACATGCACAGGTGCAAGCGAATCCTATTCATTTCTCTTGTGTATTTGCCTCCCCTCACCTTCACTTCCTTTCCCCCCCCCTCTTCCTCCTCCTTCCGCTCCCTTGCCCTACGCAACCCACCAAGACCTCGTAACCTACCCCATTCCCTGCCTGCCGAGCTCCGTGTGCTCGCTGGCGCCTTCAACACGGAGGCGCCCGGGCGTGATACTGCTCCGGTTGAAGAACTTCGAGGAGAAGGGAGAAGAGGCGGGGGCAAAAATCGCGACAAAAGGGGGTCTTGCTTACACCACGTCCTCGTTCTTTCTTCGAGTCTTCCCATACACCTGCAATCCCCGGCCCAGACACTTGTCAGGTTCCCAAGACAATGAAGAAAAGGAGCCGGGAAGCGCGCGCGTCGCCTTCCCAGAAGACCTCGGCTTGGGAGCGGCAGCGGCAGCGGCGTTATAATCGTTACCTCAGCGGGAAAATCAACACATTAGTTCTGTGGCCATTTATCAATCACATCGGGCCACGCCCTGGCACGTCGGGCCACGCCCTGTCACGCGGCCGTCATCGACAGACAGACAGACATCACACTCAAACCACAGGCATCAATGACTCCTGAAACCTCGAAATATTAACCAAAAAGAATATTCTATTACATAGCTATGAAAGTATGGTATACATGTTTACACACATACATACATACACAAAAACACACATACATGTATATATATATATATATATATATATATATATATATTTGTATATATATGTGTATGTATATGTATATATGTATATATGTATATATATATATATATGTGCATACATACATATATGTATACATATACGTGTGCATGCATTTACAGATAACAATGTATACACAGTACATATTGTGTACGAAGAAAATCGTGATTAGTAAAGGCAACTCGCACGCGGCGGAAACTGCCTCTAAACGATTGGGGACGTGTGCGGTTGCCTTTAGGGAGCGCCGTTCCCGCTTGTGGTCGTCAGCCTGACATTGACGCTGGCACGGAAACCTGATCGTAAATGTTTGTTCTAATGGGGGCTGTGACATCAATAACGTATGCGGTATATACTGTATGTATTTGTACACATATGTAAACGTATGTACGTATACATATACATGTGTATATACATATACATATACATATACATATACATATAAATATATGTGTACATATACATATACATATACATATACATATACATATACATATACATATACATATACATGTGTATGTACATATACATATGCATATACATATACATATACATATACATATACATGCACATATACATATACATATACATATACATATGCATATACATATACATGTGTATATACATATACCTATACACAAACATATGCATATACATATACATATACATATTCATATAAATACCAACATCCATATACATACACATATAAATATACATATACATATACATATACATGCACATATACATATAAATACCCACATTCATATACATATACACATATATACACATATACATATAAATATCCACATCCATATACATATACATGTACATGTGCATGTATATATACATATACATATACATATACATATACATGTACATGTACATATACATATACATATACATATACATATACATATACATATACATATACATATACATATACATATACAGTGACATGAGTAGGGTAATGGGGTCACATGTGAACTGTGAAGCAAGAACAGCACGGGGAATTGCGTCCTACAACTGGTCGCAACACATGGAGTGCCACTCTCAGTATCGTTGTACCTCTTGGTGGTGAGACAGAAAGAGAGAGAGAGAGAGAGAGAGAGAGAGAGAGAGAGAGAGAGAGAGAGAGAGAGAGAGAGAGAGAGAGAGAGCGAGGTGGTAGAGAGACAGAGGAATGCTTCTTTTGTACACTTATTCCAGGAATCTTCGTCTTTATGAGGAGTGCAAGCAATTTTGCAAGTCACCTGAAGTCCTCTTCGTTTGCTAGAATGGCACTGTGATTTTACTGTTCCACTTGACTTCTAACATCAAGAATAGTTTAGAACACATATGCTGACAGAAGCTAAATCTCTTATCAGCCATGAACACCTAGAAAAGGCCACAACCGTAAACACTGCTCTTCGACCAACAACCTCAGGAGTTATGACGATACGATGAGTCAGTGTTCTTCATGTCACCGGTATACATACATACATACATACATACATACATACATACATACATACATACATACATACATACATACATACATACATACATACATACATACATACATACATACATACATATATACATATATACATATATACATACATACATACATGCATACATACATGCATACATACATGCATGCATACATACATACACATAAACATGCATACATAAATACATACAAACACATGTACATACATACATGCACATATACATACATACATGCACATATACGTGCTTGCATACTGTTCATACACACATATTTGTATGCATACATACATACATACATACATACATGCATACATACATACATACATACATACTCGCACGTACATGTATACATGTATATTCACACATACAAACATGCATACATGGATACATATATATTCACACATACATACATGTATACATGCATACATACACCCACTGCATACAGATATACACACATTCATTTCTTAAGTCATGAATCCCACATCTCGGG
>NC_134800.1:54345148-54352648 GCF_046742065.1 Oratosquilla oratoria
GACAGGCAAGCGCGTCCTTGCCAGTGCCCACCTTGTATTACGATGTCGATATACTCGCGGTCCAGCTTTCATTTCCCTTTATTCTCTCTCCATGACACAGTCCACCAAGCCCCACGTGAAGGTGACCAAAGGATCGAAATCCACTCACAGGCCCAGACCTCCTCCTCCGCCGCCGCCGCCATCCTATGGGCCCACCCCCGCCCCCTACGCCCCGACAAGGGTGCCATACACCCCCACGCAGGCGCCCTACGGTAAGTGACACTTCCCATGGTACGCCAACACATCTACACACACACACACCACACACACACACACAAACACAAACACACACACACACACACACACACACACACACACACACACACACACACACACACACACACACACACACACACACACACACACACACACACGTGGCTTTGAGAACGTAAGACATAAGTGTGCATACAACATCTTCACCCATAACCTTACTCGATCACGGACACCCTCATGCATTTGCCGAAAACAGTAATGCATAAATAACGTTTGTTCTCCCTCTCTCTCTATGGCGGGAACCTGGTTCGTCATGACAGAACCCTCGCCGCGGTACACGCCCTACGCGCCGGAAACCGCCGAAGGCTGCTCCTCGTCCTCTGTGCCCTGCGTGCCCTTGGTCACTTGCGCCCCGCACTACGACCAGCTCAAGGCCCTTCCCTACGCGACCTGCCGGCTCCACGGGGGCGCCCTCGGCGTGTGCTGCCCACCGGAGGAGAAGTCCTCAGGTGAGTGATGAGATTCAGCTAGACCGAGTGCATGAGACACACATACATAACCTTTTTGTGTGTGTGTGTTTAAGGAGGGTTGGAAAAGGGGTAGGTCGTTGTTCATTAACTATGGGTAAGGAAGTGGGGGTGTAATTGGGTTTTGGGTGTGGGGATAAATCGTCGTAATAGTACTTTTGTAGGATTTGAATGGACTAATGATTTCTCGGTTTTCTACACTAATATCTTCTTATGCTAGTGTATGATGTATGTGCATGTGGTGGTGTTTGGATCTGTAGGAGTCTCATTATTGTTGATAATATTTTTACGGCCTTTTCGACTTCTTTATAAGGAGTGTATATATATATATATATGTATATATATGTATATGTATATATGTATATATATGTATATATATATATATACATATATCTATATATATATATATATATATATATATATATATATATATATATAAAAATATATATATATATAAGCAAATTATCCCTGTGCACCATCCACAGGCGATCGGACACGCCTGTTAGAACAGCAGCCCGTGGACGTAAAGATCCGCCCCATCAGCAAGGAAGAGATCAACGACGCAGCCCGCACCGGGCTCTGGGACCTTGTCGAGCGGGACCTCCTGGAGAAGGTGAGTTCTTTCGGAGTGAATCTCCAGCAAGGGATGAGGTTGGGTTTGGTGAATAAAAGTACAGTGGGCTGTGGTGTATTACATGCGATTACCCAGCGTTAGTGACAGTAGGTCTCTTCCAGTTCTGAAAGATTTTGAGGATGTCAGCGGGATGCTCCAGCGACCTCTTTCATTACTCGGCTTCACTACAGACCCGAGGCTCTCGTTGAGGTGTCCTTGTCCTTTGCGACCAAGCTCTGACCGAAAAGCTAGTTCCATATCTTAGATATACTCTTCATTTCAGAGATTCTATATCTGTCTCAATAGAATTTTTCAGAACAACAGCTGGACTCCATTGCTTCCCGTGGAATGCAAACATCCTCTTCGATCCGAGATTATAGATGTATCATGCTCTGGACTTCCCCTATTCTAACAACTTATATCCACTTGTGTTACGTGTCACATTTGGTACCTACATACTTTGTATTCGCTCAGTGTCTCACCAATGTGATGTTTCAACGAAGGAAATGGTTTGCCCCCACAGAGTCTGCAGGAGCGGAATATCGTGGTCTCCGACTCCAGATCAGCGGCCTTCGGCCACCTCCAGTTCTTCAAGACGTCTCCAGAGGCCATGAAGATCGGGAGGGATGGGCTTCTGGTGGCGCGGACCAGCAACCAACTCGTTCGAAGGTAAGTATTCTCAGCAAACCCCTTTCACAGAATCTTTCCTAGCATGGACAACTTAACTTAGGCGAGGTTCGGACCGCAGGCAGTAGAGCAGGGGTTCTCAATCCGTGTTCCCACGTGTTCCCCATACTTATATACGGCTGTTCTTCAACTTTCTGAATATCGTTTCAACAGTAAAGTTGATCATGAAGCATCCACCACTTTTTGGTTTGTGGCTCAAACTTGGAGAATCTGAGGTCCACAAGTGAAGATCCAAGGAGAACTTTGGCTTGGCGACCCGAGGCTGGGTGAAACGATATCAACAGCCTTCTACTGACCCTGGGGTGAGGTGTCAGCATACTAACTTCCCGTACACTGAGGATCTTCCCTACCCGTCTCCCGGATGGCCGATTGCGTGAGGAAGCTGCTTGAGTCGAGTCTTGTCAAGGAAGTGGCTACCGGATCAGAGCACGTTTGTCCATGATGAAATCTCGAACAAGACTTCCGTCGAGAACGATCATGGCCGTTCGGCAGGAAGGGCTATGGTTTTCTTATCTGGAAGTCAACGGCCCGAGCCTGTCTCAGGGCAAAAAATGATCGAAGTCTCGAGATCCCGCCGCAAGAAATTACTCTCGCTGAAGGCACAGTAGTCCAGGTTAAGGGGCTATCATACTGGGCTATCTTTTCTCCCACATCCTACCTCTAACTTCCGATTTCAGCCATTACCGCCAACACCTCCTAGCTGACACCTTTGTTTACGTTGATCCCCAGCTCCAGCAGCAACGGCCGAACCTCTTCAGGACGACGGGTTTCTATTCGTGAAGAGCTGTCACCACAGCACTTTTATATTTTTACTGGAATGAGCTTAAAGTCATGGAAAAGAGGAGCGTGTGGAGGTGGCAGTGATTAGCAGTGAGAAAATAGTTTGCAATTGCCACCAGACTTATGCAAGAGCTTGCTTTAGAATATAGTGAGGGGTTAATGTGTTTGCTTATATCAGAGGTCAACCGACAACTGATGTTGTTCTGTTCTATTTTTTTCTTTATTCATAATCCTCATTCTATTGCAAATTATGCAAGAAATCAAATCACTACGTCAGACTATTTTGTTTTCTCGACAATCTATATAAAATGTAATTTGACTTCGGGTTCCTTCAGCATATCAGACGCCTTTCTGAAAACTGCCCCGGGTGTAAATCTGTTCAACAGTCGACAGAAAAATTGCTGGAGGTGGGCGGTACCCCCGATTAATCGGAGGTTGGGGGAAAAAAAACAGCCAAGTGTGATAACCCTATTGGGAATGACCCGACCAACGTTCAACACTGAGCGGGAAATGGGTCGAAACCGACCGGGCACTCCGTCCTACGGACTTACCCCTCACGAGTGACTCGCTTTCTTTCCTCTCCCTTACAGGTTCAACTTGACTCCCCTGCAAGCCGGCTTCGGCCTCGTGAGCTTCAATACTAAGGACACCATCATTGAAAACACGTGCCCCAGCGGACCGGAGTGCGACGAAAAGTCAAAGTTCTACCGCAACATCGACGGCTCCTGCAACAATCTTCAGAACCCAATGTGGGGACAAGCCCGCACGCCCTTCCAGAGAGCAGTTACACCCCACTACGCCGATGGTGGGTTCTCGAATAATATATACATGTGTGTGTGTGTGTGTCTGTGTGTGTGTGTGTGTGTGTGTGTGTGTGTGTGTGTGTGTGTGTGTGTGTGTGTGTGTGTGTGTGTGTGTGTGTGTGTGTGTGTGTGTGTGTGTGTGTGTGTGTGTGTGTGTGTGTGTGTGTGTGTGTGTGTGTGTGTGTGTGTGTGTGTGTGTGTGTGTGCGTGCGCGCGCGCGTGTGTGTTTGCAACAATATCAAGAAAGCTAGATTTCCTTGCAGGTGCATCAATTTATGGAATAGTCTGGACAAGAAACTAATTCAATGAAAGAAAAATATACATGAATATATATACATATATGTGTGCGTGTACCGTATATCAGTGAGTCTCTGACGGGAATTATCTTCCTTGGGAAATCCCTGAGAAAACTCCAAAAAAAAAAATATATATATATATATATATATATATATATATATATATATATATATATATATATATATATATGTATATATAAATTCGCCCCCGTGGGGGCTAGGATTACGGTCAGGGGGCTCCGTCTGCTGTACTCCATGGGTTCCCAAAAATCCGTTGATTAGTGAGTGACTGACGGGAACCACCTCCCCTAAGAAAACTATGATATACATGGAAATGAGAAAACCATTAAAAAGTATTAAGTTCGTCGCCATGGCTTTGCCGTGGGGGCTGGGACTGCGGCTTTGACCGTCCAGGGGTCTCCAACCCTTCCTAGAGGTCAACCGACAACTTATGTTGTTCTGTTATATTTTTTTCTTTATTCATAATCCTCATGTACGGTATTACCAAATTACCGTACATCAGTGAGTCACTGGCGGGTATCTTCCCTAGGAAATCCCCTAAAAAACTATGAAAAATGTGAAATTCTGAAAGTTTTCTTTTCTTTTATGGTACTTGATATATATGACAAGTTTGGTAAAGAGATGGGAGTCTCACGACCGTAGTTCTATTCCTATACATTACAACTGTTTTGGTATATACACACATACACATACACACACACGTGCACACACACACACACACACACACACACACACACACACACACACACACACACACACACACACACACACACACACACACACTAATAAACACATTCAAGCAGGCACAGTGACTACCGTCTATGCTCTGCAAAGCTGAAAGTGTAAAAGTATAATGACTATTGTAGAGTTGCGTTTAACCTCCTTTTGCTCTCTGGTCAAGACCATCCCTGTCCGCTCCTGTGCGTGCGCGAGAATAAACTCCCCTATTTCTTCCTTTTCCCTTCCCTCAGGGTTCTTTGCGCCCCGCAAGTCCAGCAGGGACGGATCGCTGCCGTCGGCGCGCGCCGTGTCGGTCAGCACAGTGATCGACGTCGACCAGCCTTACCCCGACGTCACCCTGTCCATCATGCAGTGGGGGCAGTTCATCGATCACGACCTCACTCATTCTCCCATCTTCCGGTTCGGTAAGTTCTCCGTCGTGAGTCTCCTACCTACCCAACTTCACTCGATTATCTGATCATCGTCTCCATCCCCGCAAGCAGAGCACACCTGAACACTCAAGATTGCACAGGCGTCCCTCGTTCCCACCCAGCCTGCCTGCTTGACTTAATGAGAAAGATGGCATTGGCAGTTTGTTGATACTCGACAACTTTCTCCTAAGTAATGAGCCTATGAAAAGGAAGTCAAATATGTGCAACTGACGGCGCCTTTGTGTGTGTGTATATACATGTATATATATATATATACATATATATATATATATATATATATATATTATATATATATATATATATATACCTCATTGAAAGTGATGGCTAGTCGTGCACTTATTATTTTCTTAAGAGTATTTTCCGTATACCTTGCTATGGATTTGTTCTCCTTTGAAAGGAGGCTTATGACTTCATTGTAGGTAATCATTATAGCTAGACTACGATTTCGGGCACAAGACCCTTCTTCAGTACCTTGGGATATTCTTACTATGTGGTTAGGGAAGAATGTTATATGTTTGTGCTCATGTTGTATAGACACGGTAAAGGAAACATGGACTAGAGGTGAAGCTTTTATTCCTGACGTTTTATTCCTGACGTTTCGATAGACGAAACGTCAGGAATAAAAGCTTCACCTCCAGTCCATGTTTCCTTTACCGTGTCTATACAACTTGTTCAGATGGATTTTCATTTGTTTGTGCTCATATTTGCTCTTTACTTCTTCGCATTTTCTGAATACCACCTTATTTTTATCTAAAATCAATTGAGCTAATTTTCTTTCATTATATTTAGTTTCCAATATTAGTGCGTCTTCTTGTGTGTGACATTTCACATCCTCCCACAATGAAAATAAATCCTTTTCTTCGACCCTTCAAACAAACCCCGATTCAGGTATCAAAAAGTTTCGTAAGATATCAGCCAAAGATTGAGACCTGTTCTGCTTTATCCATTATTCTACTCCTGTTACGGTCAACTCACTTTTCCATTCTCTTGGGCCCATCACACTGATAGTGTTTACGCCCCTGATGAAACCAACCTTTTGTCAAGGGTCCTAACGTTCTCTCTTGTGGAGACAACCCTGTGGGTAGGAAATGAAGGGGACGCTCACATCGTTTATGGCCGGGGCAAGTTCATCTAACCTGTCGAGTTGTTAGGGGTGGGAGGGTGGCTGCTAGGAGAATCCGCGGGGACTAGCGTTAGCGTGTGAGCAAAGCAGCGTATTCCCTGACGTATGCCCCCAGTTGGTGATGATTGTTGACGCTTTCACTACGCTCTACAGGGAACAAATCCGGCATCGAATGCTGTAACGACCGCGGCCGTGAGGTGGACCCGTCCTTCCGTCACCCGTCCTGTTTCCCGATCCTCATCCCAGAAAACGACCCTTTCTTCGCTCGCTTCGGCCGCCGCTGCATGAACTTTGTGCGCTCCATGCCTGCGCCGAGATCCGGGTGTGGCTTGGGATACGTTGAACAGGTGAGACGCAGGGTCCTGAGCCAAACTCATCAGTGGATATTCAAGTTTATAGAAATATGGCAACTTTCAGTATCGTGTGTGTGTGTGTGTGTGTGTGTGTGTGTGTGTGTGTGTGTGTGTGTGTGTGTGTGTGTGTGTGTGTGTGTGTGTGTGTGTGTGTGTGTGTGTGTGTGTGTGTGTGTGTGTGTGTGTGTGTGTGTGTGTGTGTGTGTGTGTGTGTGTGTGTGTGTGTGTGTGTGTGTATTTATTAACCACAATACACTTTAATTCTAAGCCATCAACATCGAGTGACTCGCGGAGGCCAGCATGCAGAAATTGAAACGTGGTACGGCCAAGGACTCGAACCAGGGCTATCACATAACAAGTGTTAGTGACTTAACCGATTGCGCCATCAATCTCTCTTGATGGTGCAATCGGTTAAATCACTAACACTTGTCACATGATAGACCTAGTTCGAGTCCTTTGCCGCACCACGTTTCAATCTCCGCATGCTAGTCTCCGCGAGTCACTCGATGTTGACGGCTTAGAATTAATGTGCACTGTGGTTGATAAAAATGTATGTATCTTCACTGGGACCCATTCAGTGTTGTACATACATACATACATACATATACACACACACACACACACACACACACACACACACACACATATATATATATATATATATATATATATATATATATATATATACATGTATATATATACATATTTTCATTTTATCAACCACAATAAATTTTCCATTTTAATCCCTTGCAAACACGATCGAGACTAACAGGAGTATATACCTCGATAGAAGTATATTCGGAAACTGAAACGCTGTCGGGCCGAGGCAATGTTTCAGTTTCCGAATATGCTTCCATCGAGGTACATACATCT
>NC_134800.1:54357648-54452648 GCF_046742065.1 Oratosquilla oratoria
GGAAGTGAAGAAGCAGGAGGAGGAGAAGGATCAAAAAGAACATAAGAACATAACATAAGAACATAAGAATAAAGGAGACTGCAAGAGACCATAAGGCCTACAATTGGCAGCTCCGTATCCATCACCACCTGTCATCCCCATCCATAAAGTTGTCTAATCATTTTTTAAAACAACTGATAGTTTCAGCGCTTACTACATGGAATCCATTCATCGACCACCCTATTAGTAAACCAATTCTTGCCTATTTCCTTTTTAAATCTAAATTTGTCCAGTTTAACAGCAACTGTGATAGTAATAGTAGTACTGTAGTATTAGTAATATTATTATTAGTAGTGGTAGTGGTAGTAGTAGTAGTAGTAGTATGGTAGTAGTAGTTGTAGTAGTTGTAGTTATAGTAGAAGTAGTAGTAGAACTAGTAGTAGTCTCTTTAAATATAGTGAAGTGAAGGCAACTAAAGAGGGGGAAAGAGATCTTGGTGCAGTGATCGCTTCTGAATCTTTTAAAAAACAATATATCAAAGACAAAGTTAAGGAATATGTGGTGGAAGCTAGGTTACTAGCCAATTTCGCAAGGACTTAACCGCCGGCGGCATATCCCACATTCATATATGGTGTTAAACACAAATGGAATTACATTTAAAGACGGTACCGAACATCACCAAATTATTAAATCCTCTTGAAGAAACCATCAGAAAAGGGCTAATTCCCGGCATCACCAATGGACGGATACCAAACGAACACGAAAGAAAACTAATTGAACTTCCACCAAGAATGGAAGGGCTAAGTATCTCAAAACCAGCTAAACCTTGCCAGCATAGAACACCAAAACTCCCTGAAACTCACGTCCTCCCTGACAATCGTGTCAAAAGATCAACAGAAAAAGATCAAAGTGGATGAAATCAGAGAAATTAGAAGAAACCTGCCAAAGGTCAGGGAAATGAGGCAGAAGGAGCTTCGCACCTTATTAGATCAGCTATCGAATCATATGAAAAGAAATATAGCAACGGCACAAGAAGATGGGGCGTTCAATTGGTTGACAGCACTATCAATCAGGGCAAAGGTATTCAACAAAAACAAAAGAGAATTCAAGGATGCCATTGCTTTGAGGTAGATGGGCATTGAATAGTCTGCCTAACAGATGTTCCTTCGGTACACAATTTGGTCCAAACCATACGATGGTATGCAAGCAGGGTGGATTCATCTGCATGAGACATGACGAGATAAGGGATCTCACTGTCCAAATACTTCGGGAGGTATGCAAGGCTGTGACCACAGAACCAACACTACTACCCCTAGAAGGGGAGATCTTCAGGCACCTAACTTCCAACAGGTCAGTTGAAGATGAGTAAAAGCAGCAACGACTGCAACAGCACTGTAGGAAAGAGGCCAAACGCAGAGTATGGAAGTCCAGTATATTTGACGTTTCGCCCAGCAGGGCTTCTTCAGAAATAACATACTGGACTCCCATACTCTGCGTTTGGCCTCTTTCCTACAGGTCAGTTGAAGCACGAGTGGACGTCAGCGCAAGAGGTTTCAGGACACGGACACAACTTTTTATTTTTTTTTATACGAATATTTGATCCAATTGTCCCCTGTTATACTGTTTAGGCGTCCCACTCCCGAAATGAGACTTAAAAAATCAGGATGGACGAGGAGCGTATACAGAATGTGGACCAAGGATCATGCACTCCGATAACCTTTACGACTTCAGGGCAAAGGCATTCTACTCTCCTCCAGCAGAGGTGGTGGCAGAAAAGAATTAGCAACCAAAGAGCAGCCTTGTGGTGTAGATGAGATGTAGACGATCATTCTCACTCTTAAGATCTACCCCCTAAATCAGCACACATACAAAATCTCGATTTTGAGCAGACTGTAATGGAAAGTATGATAAATGAACAGCTATATTAGGCTTCTTTAAAATTAAGTAATATAGAATATAAAAGGGTAGTCGACCACAGTCACTGGCGAGAGAGGGGCCAATGAACTGTGTCTGTGGGAGACAGATCCTGGCTGCTTTCACCATACTGTATAGTTCCACGAAGATGGAGGTCGTTAAAGAAATAATAATAAAGAGTAAAATAGTAGTAGTAGTTGTAGCACCAGCAGTAATAATAGTATCAGCAATTGCAGTATTATTAATTGTAGTAGTAGTGGTAACAGTACTGATAGTAACAGTGACAGTAATTCTAGTGGACCTCAGTCAAAGAGACAGACACAGTACCATATGTGAACCCTCATACATTCAAAGACTACCAGTTGAAGGCGGAACTGCTTCAGTGAATGAGAAGAATTCATCACCTGCACTTCCATACATAAATATATGTTACTTCCACCTCTTCCTCCTTTCGTTCCTCGTCAATCTCCCTCCACTCTCCTCCACTCCCTCGATTCGAGCTTTCGTCTTGGCCCAAGTCCTCATTCGAGTATCCTGCTAGGTTGGGCATGATATGTATGGCATCACCCAGAGCACATTCAACAAATGAATGAGTGAATAAATAGGTAAACGCAAATACATGTAAGTAAACAAGTAACCAAATAAACTAAAGCAGAGTCCACACGTACAGACTGCATAGTGCAACAGATGTAAGTGGGGAGTCATGCAATGATAAACAAATTTTCTGTGTTTGTCCGTTTATGCTACTCATCACTTTGGAGCCCTTCAGTTAACTTTTGCACCCAGCCTGGTCGTGAATTGAATGGTCTTCTGTCTCCGTGGCTATTCCTCCACGAAATTCCTCTCCTTTGTCCCTCCCCGCAGATTGTTCGACAGAAGCGGGCGGACCTCCGAGGTTCTGCAGCTCAGGGATAACTTCAATACGCCCACGCACCTTTACACGCCGGGGAAGCTGGACGAATTCCTCCGGGGCCTGGCCTCCCAGAGGGCGCAGCGTTTCGACAACTTCGTCACCCGGGAGCTTACCAATCACCTCTTCCAGGTAAGTTGGGTGCCAAGAAGTCCCGTTCAACACTGTTCACGCTCAACCCTTCACCCCCCCCGGTCCTTTCACTTTCCGTCTCTACTCCGCCAAGATCACTGCGGTCATCAAGAACGAAGATTTTGGGGAGGGAAAGGTCAATTACAAACACCTTCTATAGCGTCGTTTAAAGTTGAACGAATATCTTAACGTTGCAATTGGAGCATCTCCTTCCTTTGCTGATTTATCATCTGTTTTCACACCAGGCCTCGCTTGAACCGAAATCTCCCTCACTTGGTTGCTCCTCTCTCCCATTACTTCATCCTTCTCTTTCTTATTTTTCTCCTACTCCCCTCACACACATAGCCACATAGATACACACACACACACAAACGGCCTCACTTGGCACCGGTTAAGACCACTCCCTAAACCACTATCGCCTTGCTTAATCTTATCCACCTTTGTTCCTCGACAGATGGAGAACCACGGCTTCGGAATGGACCTTGTCGCCCTCAACATCCAGCGCGGTCGTGACCACGGCGTCGCGCCCTACAACGAACTGCGGGCGGCCTGCGGCCTCCCCCGAGCCACCGATTTCAAGGATTTGCACGATGTCATCCCGCCTCATGTGAGTGAAGAAGATCCAGGGAAAGGAGAAGGAGGAGGAGGAGGAAGAGGAGGAGGAAGAGGAGGAGGGAAGGAGGAATAGCAACAGAAGGAGAAACGTAATCAACCTAATCATGGGATACTGTCCTTAATTAAGGACAATAGCCTGTGCAATAGCCAGAACAATTTTTTTTGTGTTTAATCGTTGATGATGTTGTTATGGGCTGCAGTTTACCAGCGCTTCTGTGATTGAACGTTTGTAGTCTTGGGGAGTGTCGTGTAAAGTCCGGGGCTTGGTATGATTCAAGGGTAGTCTTTCGGGATATAAATTTGGGTCCATGATTTGTGTGGCTTGATGTTATGGGAAATGTCGCTATTGTTTCAGCTACTCAGGAAGGCGAAAATATGATATGACCATTGATTTGGTGAACAGGGGGAATAGGATATGAAGGTGATCTATTGGACATCACTTTTTCATATTTTGGAGATGGGGTTTGGGAGGTGATTGTTGAAATGTAAGTTTGCCATGAACTTTGGTGTACTCAGTAATTATTCGTCAGGCTTGGGCTTGTGGTTTTTGTTGTGAGGTTCATGAGATTGATCTTTGTGTTGCTGAGCTCGTGCGATTTGTGAGATAAACTAGTGTTGTGCTGATTGTTGGATAGTCTTTTACTGTTCTGATTGTATATGCAGCCATCTCAACAATTTTCAAGTTTGCTCAAGGAAGGAACCATTAGGGTTATGGAAATGGGGGAGCTTGTAAGAGGTGTAAGGGGAAGTGTGAAATGTGTGAAAGTGGCAGTTGACGACAAGTCCACTGAAATAAACACCAAATATGAGGACGGAGCTTTTATTAGTATGTCAACTCGCTTGTTACTGTTTTTTCAAGTACATAGTCGTAGTACACAGGACTGAGATTAAATAAGAGGAACGGGGGAGGGAGGGAGGGAAGGTGGGAGGTAGGAAGGAAGGTAGGGGTGGGGGTAGGGGGTTACTGAATACTAGGAAAGGTTAAGGAGGTGGACCAAATGTCTGGGAACAGGAAAGGTTAAGGATAAGATGGAACAATTGACTGGGTAAAGGATATTAGCTTACAACCGAGGAACAAAAGGAAGAAGAAAACAAGAAGAGTGGGCAATTGTCTAATGAGTATGGACAACGGCCTTGAGAGGAAAAAGGGGAGTTTGGATAGCAACTAGGGATAGCTTAATTTTTTGTTGGCAAAGGGTATCGAAGGAATCAGGTGGGGTGAGATATTGAACATGCAACATATTTTGCTCAATTGTATTGGTTCCTTGTATGATGGCTGTCCCCAAACATTTTCTACGGATCTTGTCGAGCCCACGTACCAGAAGTTCTGCATTCTCCCAGTCCATAAGGTGGTTGCTACTGTTCCAATGTGCAACATACGCGTTGGTGGTGACATCATGGCGGACATCGTATCGGTGTTCTCGGATCCAGGTACGATGTCAGCCATGATGTCACCATCAACGCGTATGTTGCACACAGGAACAGTAGCAATCACCTTATGGACTGGAAGAATGCAGAATTTCTGGTACATGAGCTCGACAAGATCTGTAAAAAAAATTGGAACTGGCCATTATACAAGGCTCCGTCCTCATATGGTGTTTATTTCAGATAGAAGTGGAAAATGGTCACTATAGTGTAGGTCTAGTACAACCGGCCATTCAAATCCTAAGGTGTCTGGTGTGTATAAGGGCAGGTCAATGCCAATGTAGGTCATTGTGTGTAAAACGCTATAGGTAGGTTGTGCAGGATGCTGCCGAGCTGCGCTACCCATCCTCACACAGGGCGACCACTGGGCCTACACCGCCTCCCATGTGGGTGTGGGGTGTGACTACAGGCTTCCAGAGGTCACCATCTGTCCTCACCATCACGCACCATCGCCGGGCAAAATTTAAATTCTTGATAGTGGGAGAGACGATGATTGAATATCAGTTTCAGTTGTTTTCCACTCTCGACATTAGTCAGAGACACCACCTGGAGGCGGTGACAGCAGTTTGCCTTCCTTCCCGTTTTCGAATCACATTTTCTGATATTCCCTTCCTCTTCTTAGGCAAGAGAGATTCCTAGCAGATAAGGAAATCCTAACCCCCCCCTCCTTTCATCGTAACTATGAGATTAATTGGCCTTGTTCCCTTAAAAAAAGGAGTCTTCATGTTTGTGAAGCCTAGGATGCAACCATAAAAGATTCTAACGATAGGACAATCTATGTAAGCGGAGAACCGCTAAAGACCAGGACCCACATCCACCATTAGTATCCAGAGAATTGCTAATTATGATTCCTTCCACCACCGGAACAGGTGGTGTCCATCTTCGCCAGCCTCTATCGCCACGTAGACGATATCGATCCGTTCATCGCTGGCATTGCCGAGACGCCAGTTGAGGGCTCCCTCCTGGGGCCCACTTTCAGGTGAGTTTCATGGATCCTGATCCAACTCCTAACCATGGCCTACTATTGTTTAAATATTTGGTAAAACACGATAAGAGGTGATCTCAGTTAGGAATCAGGACAATACTAGAATACATTAGAAGCAAATGACCGTAAAAACGAAACCGGAGCTGAAGTGAGCCAGTTTTCTGTAGTCTGATTCTAGAGAAGCCTTACTGGTTATGGAAGCTGTATAAATACTTGATAAACATATGTGAGAGATTATTATTATCATCATTATTACTGTTCATGTATTCGTTTTTCAAAATATACTATCACAGAAAACCTACTGGTTATGCAGACCGCGTAAATTACTTGTGGGATATATATAAGTTTAATTTTTCAAAAGACAACTCCTTCAGGAGTTTTCCTGCAACCTGTCACACTGGACAATGGACTGCCCCCCACTTCGTTGGGAAACCTTCAGAGAAGACCGGGGGTGTCTTCTGTTCTGACGGCATGGCCGCCGTCACCCGAACATGCCGGGACACGTATAAGTAGATACACAAGAGGCCTTAGTGGAAGGGTAGTGTGCATGGAGCGAAAACATTCTGGAGGGTTTTTTTTTTTTTTTTCCTTTCTTTTTTTGCTGAGTAAAGTTCTAGGTAAACCCAACAGGGTGTGTACACACACACACACACACGCACACACCCACACACCCACACACACACACACACACACACACAAACACACACACACACACACACACACACACACACACACACACACACACACACACACATATATATATATATATATATATATATATATATATATAATATATATATATATATGTATATATACTGTATATATATATACACACATATATATATATATATATATAAAGTATATATATTTATATATATATATGTATATAGATATATATTGGTATATATGTATATATTCATATATATATATATATATATATATACCAAAGGCTGCCCCCTTCTTATAAGGGTGGTAGCCACCCAAGGTATGCACCCACTTCCACCCAACCACTCCCATCTGTCACCATTTGTTTCCCTTATATCTTAGAGCTCCTCGTAGATGAATGACCATCCCTGACTCCCGCACAATGCCCGGGTCATGAGCAATGCAGCAAGACACACTCCATTAACAGCAGTGACAGTTGCTTCATTTACAGGGCAACCCTCCATACTTGTCCTTTTACGTAGAAACAGAGAAGACGAGAAGAAATCCTTTCGGGCTGCGTCGATCAATCGTCAGTTCACAACTATTCCCCAGTCATACCTATCCTTCCCCCTCACTTCCCTGCTCGACAGGCATTCCCCTTTTGCTCAAGGCTCCCTTCACTCCATCCATCCATCCATCTCATTCTCGGTCTTCCCTTGAGTCAACTCCATGAAGGGAAGATCCAGGATGAGATGGATGAGATGGATGGATGGGGTGAAGACAGCGTAAACATATGTACATACAAAACTACATTACATTCGTTTTTGGTGTTCACCAATTCAAATTCCGCTAATCCCACCGAAAGAACACAGTCCGGTGAGACAATGAAACAAAGAAAAGCATAGAAAATTATATAAGATATTCATAGTTCTATGACAGGTCTGACGCAAAGAATGCAATTCTGACGTGACAATTTTTGACGTAAAACTGAGCAAAGCAAGTCCACGGATACAACGTCAGATATAGGTCACAAATTTTCAAATTGTTTCTTATCAAATATGAGAACTCTTGGGCTCGTCTACAGGTGCATCGTCGGTGACCAGTTTATACGTCTTAAAAGAGGGGATCGGTTCTTCTACGACAACGCTGGCTTACCAACCTCTTTCACTGAGGGTAAGTATCCTTGCTATACTTCTTCCATTATCTGGTGACCCATAAGATGTGGCCGGCAAAACCAGCAGCGTTGCCACGTCTAAACCATCTCCAAAGAAAACGGGGGAGACACATTTTTCTTTATATTTGCATGTATGACCGGTATAATTAAAGAGACTGCAAGCAGCCCGAAGACCCGCACTCAGCTTCTCTATGTAATTCTCTATGAGTGACCTGCGCACCTGGTCGGGAGCCGGGGCAACGTCGCCTGACCTGAGATGCCACATCTTTTCTTTACATGTATAACAATTACTCATATCACCTACCATTTAATGAAAAATCAATATGCATTTAGAATATTCTATGTTAACATACTCGGGGTAGTGAACAGCTTCCGATATATGATGAATGTTTTGATTCTGTACGTGACAACACGGCAGACAACACCTTGTGGGTCACGAGATAATGGAAATAATATACCCTACAAACAACTACCCGATACGTAAAACATTTTTCATTGCTCTTTGTATTTCCATAACAGTATGGTGAATATCGATTTGCCACCTACTAATGCCGTTCCCTACTTACCACAAGCTTCGCATTTCCACAGCTCAACTTCACGAGATCCGGAAGGTTTCGTGGGCGCGAATCCTATGCGACAACGGAGATGACATTGAGCACATGCAGCCACTCGCCATGCGTTCTCCTGTGGGCATGTAAGGATCCGAGCGGTAGAGGCTTTTCTACATACGCTCATGTTTACATTTTTAAGCGTACAAAGTCTAACTGCAGTCTTTTCACACACACAAAATAAATAAATGAAAATAATATACATATATATAAATAATATATATATATATATATATATATATATATATATATATATATATATATATATATATATATATATATATATATATATACATACATATACCAAGGCTTTTTCCCCCTTACTAGGGAGGTAGCCAAAAAGGAAAAGGCATAAAATTATTCCCACCCATTCCATCCCCGAAAATACTCCACACCCTTCCACCATCCCTCCCATCTTAGCACCTCCTAGATGACGGGTCATCCCTGCACCCTGTCCACTGCCCTGGGTCAGAAGCAGTGTACGGGGCAGAAACATGGAACATGAGAGAGGAAGAGAGAAGGAGTTTGAATGTGTTTGAGATGAAATGTCTGAGAAGTATGATAGGGATTACTAGGCTGGATAGAGTAAGAAATGAGGAGGTGAGGAGGAGAACAGGGGTGGAAAGGGAACTGGGAGATAGTGTTGATGAAAGGATATTAGGATGGTTTGGACACATGGAAAGAATGAGCGAAGATTAGTAAAAGAAGTATGGAAGGCAGAGGTGGAAGGAGTGAATATGAGGGGGCGTCCTAAGATGAGATGGATGGATGGGGTGAAAGGGGCATTACAAAAGAGAGGAATGTCTGTGGAGGAAGGACGGGAGAGGACAGAAGATAGGGGTGAATGGAGAGGGGTTGTGTATAGATGATGCTATGATGCATGAGGGGGTGTGGGTGGGGGATGGGGGGTGAGGAAGTATGTATGAAAAAAAATTGACGCAGCCCGAAGGGATTTCTCCCCGTCTTCTTTTTTGCATGAGGGGACGGAGAGGGGGGGTCGCCGAATTTATGAAGCGGCCTTGCTGTGGATGTGCTGTGTCTTGCGACACTGCTTCTGACCCAGAGCAGTGGACAGGATGCAGGGATGACCCCTCATCCAGGAGGTGCCAAGATAAGAGGGAGAGGGGAGGGTGGAGGGGAGTGGAATATATAGGAAATGGAATGGGTGGGAGTGGTTTCTATGCCTTTTACTTTGTGGCTACCCCCATGTAGGGGGAAAAACCCTTTGGTATATGTATGTCTGTATGTATGTACATATATATATATATATATATATATATATATATATATACATATATATGTATATATATATATATACATATATATATGAATATATATATATATATATATATATATGGTCTAAGTCCCTGTGTTGTCTAGAATATATACATTTTCCTACTTTTCTTTCTACAGCAACGAGAAAGTATCGTGCGAAAGTCCCGCTATTCCGAAGTTAGACCTGACGCCCTGGATCAGCAGCCCGCATTGACGGCATCTCGCGACCGGCCCAGGAACGAAACGGTGAAGATGGAAAGAAGCGTGGCCAAATATAGTTCAATAAGAAGAATCTAGATTTAAATTAAGAAAAAAAAAAACAAGGAAGACTTGGAACCCAGTTTGAGACCTCATATGAAAACACACAGATCCCAGGAGGAGGCTATTAACTCCTTTGTGCTCATGCACACCAGTAATTGCAGAAGCGATGCATGCAGTTCAACGAATTCTGCTTCGTGTTTTCACGTGGCTCTACATACACATATATATATATATATATATATATATATATATATATATATTATATATATATATATATATATATATATATATATATACACACATATATACATGCAGGGCTTTCATATCACCGTGAAACAAAGTATGGAAAATTACCACAAGTTTACTGTGGCAATTTTGCATATATATATATATATATATATATATATATATATATATATATATATATATATATATATATATATATATATATATACACATATATATATATATAGATATGTATATATATATATAATATATATGTATATATATATATTATATATATAATTATATATATAATGTATATATATATATATATATATATATATATATATATATATATATATATATATATATATATGTATAAATGTGTGTGCACCCACGTACGAATTTAGAATCCAGGTAAAAAGGTCACAGAAAAAAGTCACAGAAAAAATGTAATATATATAATATATTAACAAAGTCACAGAAAAAATGTAATATATATGATATATTAATTAACAAAGTAAAATGCGACAATTTTGGCACTATTTCTACGTTTTTCTTTAACAGAAAGATTAACGAGTGTTCTCGAGTATTTGGGGTGGTATTTTCAATAAGTAATATAATAAGTGAATTAATTTTTCAGACTGTCAGTATGGTATCTAGCGGGAATAATTCATTAAAAAATTGCTGTGCATGAAATGAAAATTAGAAACACCTACAAATGCATAGGATGGAAAATACTTGTACTTTTATATTCATTTTGTATTTGCACTTTTCCTGTGATTCAGAATTCAGACATTAATACAACCTATATTTCAAAGAATGCCGTTGTAGACTTCGAGAAAAACATGTACCTAGATACTTATTTTACTATTATTCAAAAATAGGCAGCAGAAATGATACAGTTTAGGTCGACAAAAGCCATCCTATTTTTTTGTCTGTATCCAGGGCGAATGATGGAAGGTGTATTGAATAACTAAACCCTATCAAGATGATAAACATTATGAAAATCGAGTATAATCAACTGTCAAAATTGACGTTCGAACTTCAAATAATTTACCATAGCAGATCATTTATTAATCTAAATGATCAATACACACCTAGACTTCTGTAAGCATTAAGAGTGTATGAGAAGATGAACTACCTCACTAAATGAACATTTAATACGCGAAAGAAATATATTTTTAGATTGATAATAGAAATAACATAAACAAGATAAAAAATATACAACTTTCTATTTATATTTAAACATTATTTATTGAATAATGATAATCTTGTCATCTTTTCCGGTTTCAAAAATAAAGTATTGTGACTTTTTTCCTAACGACTTTTGTACCTAGCCAAAATTGTATTACCAAAATCATAACAGGAAGGATACATTTCTGGGATCCCATCTCTCTGTCTGCAATGGTCAAACTGACATTTCATGTTCGAATTTTCCTCTTGTAAATTATTTTAGAAGTTTAATCATGCACAATTTGCTCAGAAAGTCAACCTCAACAATGGCATTGTTGAGATTGTACTGAAGCTTTTCATTTTTTTCTGACAGCATGTTTTGGGTAAGGCACAAATTTGTCAAGTAGAAGTGCAAAAGACATTTTGGACATAATCTTTTTCAATCTCCTAGACTTAAAGATACAAAATCCTTGGGTCCAGATAAATATTTTCATAGTGGTAAACAGTGTAATTATGAAACCTGTGACCAGTTTACGAAAATATCTCAAGTCAATAGACGTTGGTTTTGTGGCTATTTCTTGGGGCATGCAAACATTGTTCCATTTTCAAAAATGGTGATAAATTGTCTGTGCACAACTAGTCCAATCACTTTGACATCAGTTATAGGAAAGATGCTTGAGTCAATAATAGCTTATAGAATCAGAAATTACATTGAGACATATATTGACTTTCGACTATCAGCATGGGTTCACCAAGGGTTAGTCATGTGTAACTAATTTTTTTTTTTTTTTTTTTTTTTTTTTTACACCAATGTCTGCAAGGCATCAGATAGCAATGACAGTTACAATGTTATTTACTACTACTAAATAAAGTCAAAGCCCATGACATAGTAGGAAAAGGATTTGAATGTATTAGAGCATGGATCAGTAACAGAAAACCGTGGGTCAATAAATAGTGTAAAATCTAAATGTGCAAGTGTTACTAGTGGAGTTCCCCAGGGCTTGGTTTTGGGTCCCTCATTGTTCATTATGTACATAAACAAATTGGACAATGGGATTAGTAAATCTGAAGATGACACTAGAACAGGGCATGAAATCAGGTCAGGAGAAGACGCAGAGATACTGCAGGAAGACCTTAACAAATTGTTCACATGCTAGGTGAAATGGCAAATGGACTTCAACATCTAAAAGCACAGTGTCTTAAATGTAAGTGTACAGAACACAGAAAGCAGGTATACCTTAGATAACATAGTTTTAGAGAAAACTGATTGCGAGAGAGACTTGGGAGTTCTAGTGAGTCCTGACCTTAAATCCAGGAAAATGTGCTTTAGCACCAGGAATAGAGCTAATAGAGCATTAGATTTCATTGTTATGATGATTACAAATAAAAGTGCAGAGGTAGTTCTCAAACTCTATCTGCTGTTAGACTCATCCTTGACTATGCAATACAGTTTTGGTCTTTGTCACATCGAATGGATATCAATTCACTAGAATCAATACAGAGGAGAATGACCAAAATGATTATGGGCTCAGAAATTTACCTTGTGATGAGAGTCCTAGGCATTTTAATTTCCACTCTCTAGAAAGATGCAGAGTGTGGGGTAATCAAACAGGTGTTCAAGTGGATCAATGGCTTTAACAAGAGGGATACAGACAAGATCATCACATTAAAACAACAGGGCAGGACTTGTAGTAATGAGTCTAAATTGGACAAATTTAGATTAAAGAAGGAAATAGACAAGAATTGGCTTGCCAATACAGTGGTCAACAAATGGAATAGACTTAGTAACCATGTAACTGAATGCTGAAACTATTGGTGGTTTTGGGAAAAGATTAGACAAATTTATGAATGGGGATGATAGGTGGTAATGAAGATGAAACTGCCTAGTGTAGGCCTTGTGGTCTCTTGCAGTTGCCTTCATTCTTATGGTCTTACATTTTTTGACCAGATGACCAAGTCCAGTCAAAAGATGTCTAGAAGAAAGGGATTATTAGTTCAAAATGTCTTTTACACATCTATTCAACAAATAAACACTTACCCCAAAATATGACATCAAAGAAAATGAAAAGCTTCATTACAACCTCAACAATAACACTGTCACTGTTGATGTTCTCAAATCTTCCATTCAACATGGCCTCCTTCTGAAATATATATATATATTAATATATATTAATATATATATATCTATATATATATATATATATATATATATATATTTATAGATATATATATATATATATATATATATATATATATATATGAAAGAGTGACCACTTGCATAAGCCCAGGTTCGATTCCCAGTACAGTGAGTCCTCCTTATATGGTGATTCTATATCTGGTAAATTCACAGTTATGGTATTTGGTAATTACTACCCTCGATTCTATTTACGGTAAGAAAAATTCACAGATACGGTATCCACTTGTATTTTGAAGAGGAAAGAGCAGGGAGAAGGTACATCTGCCATATCCTATTACATGTTATAATGGGTTTGGTATACGGTAATTTCAATTAGAGGTAAGGTTTTCAGGAACGCATATGTACCATATAACGAGGACTTACTGTATATGCAAAAATATTTTCATGGCTTCTCAACCCTATATTAATAAGCACCTAATCAGTATGAATGATCAAGCTGAATACACTGATTTCAGACTTCATTCACAACTACAGCCATTCCAACATACAAAAAATTACACATGCATTACACACCATACATACAACCTTACCAAGCAGGATTAAGCCACTGTGGTGAGGTAGAGTACGTCCCTCAGGGGACATCATTGCTGTGTCAATGACAGAATAACTTCAAGCATACATTCACACAATATATATATATATATACATAGTCACTGGGAAACGATCACTCATCCTGCTAAGAAATTCTCTTCTCTATAGTTTTTCTAGAGTCAACCACACCCTTGGCATATATCATTCTAGGCTTTTTTTTTTTTTTCTGAATATGAATACCTTGGGAACATGTTCATCTTGTAACTTCCCTTTGCTCATGCACCCTATCCAAATAACCTCCATCCCGCATTCCTCCAGTCTGATTAGATTTCATATTTACATTCACAAAATTGGCTACTGATGTGCTGTTTATGCAACACACAATTCAAGCTCAAGATTCCACACTCATGACCAGACATTTTCTGATGCAAACCATTCTGACCCTATGTAATCAGCTGCTGGCTGGTATCCACAACCCTGTGTACAATGCTAAGAAATGAAAATGAATAAATGAATATATGCATAGACATAAATAAACAAATAAACAGGTAAATAAATAAATAGATATGTGGCAACACCATAGGTGTAATGATAACGGGTGAATGTTCGAGACTGTGTCTATACAACTGGTACTTTCTACGTAATCATTGCTTGAACTACATTAAATTATTCTCTGATATGGAATTGTGCCCAGCTCCATCCCAACTTCCTGGCTGACACCATTTACATGGCATAGTAGCTAAAATGACAATTTCAAACACATATGACTGGGAAATGGTGTCATACTTTGCCAAAATTCATTCGGATAATTTGCATCAGAATACATTTGTTCTCGGCTCTATTTAGATGATGCACAAAATACAAAATACTGTTTCAGTCAAATTCTACATTTCCCTTAACATTCTTGCAATTTCATTCTTGGGCGTAAGTTTGAATGAACAGGTCGAAAATGCAAATTCCAGTAGATAGATATCTAGTATCCTGGTGTTCTGTACATAGTTTGCTGAAGCAAAGATTATATATAGATGAGTGGTGGGTCTTGGTTTGAACTGGGTCTCAGGCCATGGGTCTGTCCATCATTCACCACAATGAAATCGACCAGTATTTACCACAAAATTTTCACAGTGTGCTATGGTATTTAAAAGATTGATATCTGAACACTGCTTCCAATCTATAAATTACTACCATGAATAATGATAATATATCCTCTGTTGTTTTTATTGAAATAAAAGTTTGGTGATAACAAGTAGTTCTTCATTTTCCAGTAACCAAGAATACAATTCTTCACAAAACAAACCTGACTCTTATGCAATGGTGTTTGAGAAATTTTGTTGAATGAGAAAACATAATAAAGTTTTGGAGTTGGGCTTGATGTCCACAATTTGGAAACATGTGGAAAATAACAAAGAAGTAAATCAGCAACCAAATAGAAAACCTTGACATCAGAAAATTGCATGGTCCAGATGGAATTGCAAATTGAATACTGAAAGAATGCATAGAAGAGTTAACAGATAAAATATACAATATAATCAAATGCTCGCTCAAAGAAGGAAAGGTACCACAAAACTGGAAAAATGCAAACATTTTACCAATATATAAAGGCAGAAACAAGGAAAATCCAACTAACTACAGACTGGTCTCCCTAACAAGCACAGTAGCAAAAATATGTGAAAAAGTGATCAAAAGTAGATGGGTTGAACATCTGGAAGAAAAAACTATACTGAACCCAAACCAATTTGGATTTAGACAAGGAAGATCATGTACAACAAACCTGATCTGCTTCTATTTGAGACTAATAGATATAATACAAGAGAAGGATGGATGGGCAGACTGTGCCTATCTAGACCTACAAAAAGCATTTGATAAAGTACCACACAAGAAATTTATAAGAAAAAATAGAATCAATAGATGGCATTGGACATAAATTATTAGAATGGATGGAGGACTTCCTGACTGGGACAAAAATGAGAGTAGTGGGAAGAAATGATAAGTGGTGTCCCACAGGGGTTGGTGCTGGCTCCAATCATGTTTGCCATATATATAAATGACATGGATGAAGTTGAATGTTACATGAATTTCTTCGCAGATGACACAAAAATACTAAAGAAAGAACAGAAGAGAACTGTGATTCATTACAATCAGACCAAGTAATGGACTCAAAAGTGGGAAGTAAACTTCAATATCAAGAAATGTAGCATAATGGAGTTTGGAAAAAGTAAAAACAGAATTTAAAAAAAAAAAAAAATTGGTGAAGAAGAAATAAAAAAAAAGTGTACTCAGAGAGGGACCTAGGACTAATAATCAGCAAAGACATGACACCTGATAAACATATAAACAAAATAGTCGGAGAAACCTTCAACCTATTAAGGTTAATGAAAGTGGCATTTGACTATTTGGATGAAGAAATTATTTAAAAAATATTAGTTACATTGATTAGACCAAAACTGGAATACGTAGCAACACTATGGACACCAAATACTAAAAAGAATATAAGGAAATTAGAATACAGAGAGCAACGACAAAGTTGGCACCAAGTAATGGACTCAAAAGTGGGAAGTAAACTTCAATATCAAGAAATGTAGCATAATGGAGTTTGGAAAAAGTAAAAACAGAATTTCAATTTTTTTTTAAATTGGTGAAGAAGAAATAAAAAAAAAGTGTACTCAGAGAGGGACCTAGGACTAATAATCAGCAAAGACATGACACCTGATAAACATATAAACAAAATAGTCGGAGAAACCTTCAACCTATTAAGGTTAATGAAAGTGGCATTTGACTATTTGGATGAAGAAATTATTTGAAAAATATTAGTTACATTGATTAGACCAAAACTGGAATACGTAGCAACACTATGGACACCAAGTACTAAAAAGAATATAAGGAAATTAGAATACAGAGAGCAACGACAAAGTTGGCACCAGCTCTTTCCAAATTAACATATGAACAAAGATTATCCAAATTGGAACTACCAACACTGGAGCAGAGAAGAGAAAGAGGTGATCTACTATCTATAGAATCATGAAAGGAATGGAAATCCTTGATAGGAATGATTTACTAAAAAATGACAATGGAAAAACAAGAGGTCATGAAAAGAAACTCAAAAAGGATAACTATAGAAGAGATCTGAAAAAGAAAAAAAAATAGCTTCCCACGCAGTGTTGAATATCTGGAATAACTTAGATAAAGAAACAGTGTGTGGAACTACTATTCGATTTAAAGAAAAAACTTGATGGTGAAAGATACAAAGACGGGTCACCACGAGCATAGCTCCCTTCCCATATAATACAACTTATGCTTCTCAAACCAAACACAACACTTCACTAACGGACCCATACATTTGTGCATAACATCCATGCTGAGAGGGCAGTCCTTGACATAAACCCATGCATCCTACTTACTCGTTGAAACCCAACACTCCATAATTCTACCATCAAACAACAGACACTGGATAAATTCAACCACAAACCACCATTTTCATACCATGGAAAGAAAACCAGTACACTTATATGGCTGTCTCAACTTCCTAACTTATCCAACACAAAGCTCCTAACCCCTTTTCAATAACACCACCTTATTTGACAGATTTTTGTTGGCTCATTGGGCAAAACTATTCTATTCAGTCTAGGTCAATCCCCCACCCCCACCCCATGCAGAGCAGTTATTGTAGTTATGGACTTGTTTGCCAGAACTTCCATCCTTACAATCTTGCACAGCTCCCATGCTTTATCTTATATACTATACATCTGTTTAGATCAGAGACTTCCATACCAAGGGGGACCTCCCCCTCTAATTCTGGCTAATCTATACATGCATATTTGTTAAATTATCAAACAGTGGTCCACCTATATATCAAAAGCTTCTTCCTCCATATAAAGGGATACCCACCCAGGGCAAGGACCCACCCTACTCCCATTAGTTTTCTTTTCATCTTAGCTCCTAGTGGATGAAAGGTCATCCCCCATCTCCAATCCATTGCCTGGGTCATAAGCAATGCAGCAAGATATACCACATCCACAGCAGGGCCAGCCACTTGTTGCCCACCTGGGTTAGACGAGTGTCATGTGGAGTGCTAAAAAAGGGAATGACAGTTATAATGGATTGGTTAGTGTGTATAGTTGAATTTTACAAAGGATAAAGATCAAATGTGAATGTAGTAAATTTAGAGGGAAGAGTTTATAGAGTGTAATTGGAAAAGCATAAAGGAAGCTGTTAATTGAAAGGATTAGGAGAGGCACAGATGATGTAATTGGTATGGAACAGTGTTGGTTTAGGAAAGGTAGAAGATACATTTATCAAATTTTTGTGGTACAAAAGATTTGAGAAGATTTTAGCAAAAGGTAAAGTTGTTTTTTTTGGGCCTTTAGCAATTTTGAGAAAGCTTAAGATATGGTAGATATAAAAGCATTATGGGAGGTATTGCCAAATTATGGGATAGGGAGAAAGTTGTTGAGGGCAATCAAAAGCTTTAACATGAGTAGTAGAGCTTGCTAGGGTTGGGAAAAGTAAGAGCAAATGGTCTGAGGTCAAGGTGTGAAGGTTCAATGTATACATGGATAGAAGTATTGGAGGTACATTCAAAGGTGATGGGCTGAGGATTAGATACGGTTGAGTGGAGTGAAGTTGGAAGAGAGCTAGTTGCCACCTGATGACACTGCACATGTGGCAGGGTAAGAGGAGGGTCTTAGGTAGTTGATGATGAACTTTGAGAAGACATGCCATAGGAGAAAGTTGAAATTAAATGTGGGTAAAAGCAACATGATGAGATGTACAAGATGTAAGAGTGGCAGTAAACTGGAGGTAGGTTTTCACAGAGAAAGGTTAGAGGAAGTGGATAGCTTTAAATATTTAGGATCACATGTGGCAGAGAATGGAGGAGTAGGGGTCAAGGTAAACTTTAGTGAGGGAAGCAAGTGAATACCTTGGGAGATCGAAAAGTGTCAAGAGAAATGTATATCTGGGCTTGGATACGAAGACATGACTGTATGAAGGGGTGATAGTACTTACAACAGTGTATCATCACCCTCATAAAGAAACTGCCTAAGCCATTTTTCGTCAATTTCTGGATTTTTTTTTTCCCCCTCTAAATCAATTTTTCATTGCTCCTTGAGGTACAATTCCCAATGTTTAATTTAGTGTCTGAGTAGGTTAAAACTACATTAGGAGGAACATTACGTACATACATATACATACATATACCAAGGCTTTTTCCCCCTTACAAGGGAGGTAGCCAAAAAGGAAAAGGCATAAAATCATTCCCACCCATTCCATCCCTGAATACACTCCACACCCCTCCACCCTCCCTCTCATCTTAGCACCTCCTGAATGACGGGTCATCCCTGCACCTTGTCCACTGCCCTGGGTCAGAAGCAGTGTCACAAGACACAGCACATCCACAGCAAGGCCGCTTCATTAAATCGGCGGCCCCCCCTCTCCGTCCCCCCATGCATAAAGGAGAAGACGGGGAGAAATCCCTTCGGGCTGCGTCAAATTTGCTCACACATACTCCCTCACCCCCCATCCTCTGTCCTCTCCCGTCCTTCCTCAACAGACATTCCCCTCTTCCCCAGAGCCCCCTTCACCCCATCCATCCACCTCATCCTAGGACGTCCCTTCATGTTCACACCCTCCACATCTGCCTTCCATACCTCTTTTACTAGTCTTTCTTCACTCATTCTTTCCATGTGTCCAAACCATCCTAATACTCTTTCATCAACCCTATCTCCCAACCCCATTTCCACCCCTGTTCTCCTCCTCACCTCCTCATTTCTCACTCTATCTAGCCTAGTAACTCCCATCATACTTCTCAGACACCTCATCTCAAACACATTCAAACTCCTTCTCTCTTCCTCTCTTATGTTCCATGTTTCTGCCCCAAACAGTGCTGTTGGCACAATCACTCCTTCATACAGTCTCCTCTTAGCATCCATTCCCAAATGTCTATTCCCCATTACACTTTTTAATCCACCAAGACATTTACTCGCTTCTCTCAGTCTACATTCTACCTCCACCTTCACTCCACCTTTTCCTGCCACATTTGCACCCAAATATCTAAAACTATCCACTTCCTCCAGTCGCTCTCCCTTAATGCTCACTTCCAGACTACTGCCACTTTCGCCCCTTGTACATCTCATCACCTTACTTTTACCCACATTTATCTTCAGCTTTCTTCTATCACACACTCTCCCAAACTCTGTCACCAACTTCCTCAATCCCTCCTCCAATCCTGCCACAAGCGCAGTGTCGTCTGCAAACAGCTGGCTCACCTCCCACTTTTCTCCATTTTCTTTAACCATCTCCAATCCCTGACCCACTACCCTTGCATTTACCTCTCGCACTACCCCATCCATGTATAAGTTGAACAGCCAGGGCGACATAACGCATCCTTGACGAAGTCCCACCTTTACCTCGAACCACTCACTCTCTCCATTTCTAATCCTGACACAAGCTCTACTACTCTCATAAAAACTCTTGACAGCTCCTAGAAGCTTTCCTCCTATCCCGTATATCCGCAAAACCTCCCACAGTGCCTTTCTGTCTACCCTGTCGTAAGCCTTTTCCAGGTCCACAAAGGCCCAAAAAACATCCTTCCCCTTTCCTATAGCTTTCTCACATATCTGTCTTACCACAAAGATCTGATCTACACAACCTCTACCCAATCTAAATCCACACTGTTCCTCACCAATTACTCCCTCTGTTCCTCTCCTAATCCTCTCAATCAAGATCCTCCCATAAGCCTTCCCAACTACACTTAACAAGCTAATCCCTCTGAAACTACTACATTCACACTTGTCCCCTCTTCCCTTGTAAAGTGGAACTATACAGGCACTCCTCCAGTCCTCCGGCACTCTATCCTCTCTCCAGCAAACATTAAATAACCTCACCATCCAGTCCACCATCACTGTACCTCCTTTTTTTAGACATTCTGCATGGCATCCATCCAGACCAGGTGCCTTACCTGCTTTCATCATCTTAACAACTGCCTTCACTTCATCCTTCCTTATTTCTCCTCCATTTTCCTCACTCATCATGGTCATTTTCCTAGAATTTCCCACTGCAACTATCCTTCCCTCCCTATCCTCCTTCACATTTAGCAACTCCCTAAAATATTCTGCCCATCTTCCCCTTACTGCCTTCTCTTCCATTATCATCTCTCCATCTGCACCTTTTACTTTTTCTTCTCTACTTGATTCGCCTCCTCTTCCTCTCTTAACTTCCTTCCAAAACATCTTTTTATTACTTTCAAAGTTTTCTGTCATACTCTTACAAACATTCATGAAATAGAAAAACAAATTTTTTTCGATTTCCAGAAAAGTTGGACAAATGACTTAGGCACTTTCTTTATGAGGCTGGTGGTACGGAGCAGACTTGGAATTTAAAGGAGACAGAAAGTAGAAATTTAAAAATGTTTGAGAAGTATGGTGGGAGTTATGAGGATGGATAGAGTAAGAGAGGAGATGAGGAGAGCTGGGGTTGAAAGGAGGCTGGAAGATAGGGTGGATAAAAAATTACTGGGATGGTTTGGGCACATGGTAGAGGTAGAGGTGGAGGAAGTGTATACTAGAGGAAGAATAAGAATGAGATGTACGGATGGGGTTAAGGGAGCTTTGTGTAAAAGGGTAATGTCTGCTGAGCAGGGAAGGGAGAGTGCAAGAGATGTGTCAGTAGAGAGTGGTTGTGAAGGGAATGAAAATTCATGCAGCCCAAAGGGATTTTGAGGCACTTTTATTTTCGTGTGAGGGGACAGAGGAAGGGCCACTGTAAAAATAAAGCTGCTGGCCCTGCTGCAGATGTGTTGTGCGTTGCTACACTACTTCTGACCCAAGCAGTGGGCAGGGAACTAGGATGTCCTTTCATCCATAAGGAGCCACAAAGAAAGGGAAATAGGTGACAAATGAGAGTGGAATGGGTTCAGGGTAGAAGGTTATTCCTTGGCTGACTACAATAGCTTCCATAAGTATTGACACCACACCCTTCCCAAAAAAACAACAAGGAATTTTTTTTATTGATGTCAGAAAAATGAGACAACAAAATCTACTATTGAACATTCACTCCTTCTTTAGTATTTAGTGACATTTCCCTTCTGTTTGATGACTTCCTTCAGTCTTCTAGGGACACTATCAGCAAGATTGTTAAGCTTTTCCACTGAGAACTCTGCCCAGATCATGTGCAGTACTGACTCCGACTTCGGGAATGATGAGGTGTCATACCTCTACAGACCTATTTTCATCAAACTCCAGAGATTCTCAATAGGGTTGAGGTCTGGAGAGTTACCAGGCCAGTCTTCAAAGTACTTTACTTCACAATTTTTCAACCACTTTGTTACACTTTAAGCTGCATAAAAAAAAATCACCCTTGCACTTATCAAATGAGTCAGGAAGGTAGTCACACAACTATGTAATTGTTCCGATTCATTTTCTCATTTTTAGGCAGCACTGCAAGATGCCCCTCACCATAATATGTGAAACAACCCCAGGGTGCTTCACATTAGGGGTGATGTACCGTGACTGAACAGGATCACTGCCAGGCTGGCGGTACATGTAACCAGGTCAGTTGCTGGTCACAGTGAAGGTACTTCCGTCACTCCAAAGTGCCTTCCTCCACTGGTCAATGCTCCATTCACCATATCTCTCTGTGAAATTCACTCACTTATGCCTCTCTACAATAGTAAGGAGGGGCTTCCTTCTCCCCTTAAAATGCTGACGTCTTCATGCAGACGGCATCACACTGTGCGAAGAGATACATCACCTAATAACCTAGGGTTTTCCTGCCAAATTTGTTGAGCAGATTTATGAGGAGACTTGTCTATGTCATGCTTAATAACATTTAAAGTGTGTGGTGTGAGTTTCCTGGGTCTGCCACGGTGCTGACATGGGGTAGGTACTAACAACCCCCACTCCACCATCCTTGAAACACTTCAACCAACGTTGCAATGAACGCACTCTACATACATACACATACCAAAGGCTTTTTTCCCCCTTACACGGGGGTAGCCAAAAAGAAAAAGGCATAGAAACCACTCCCACCCATTCCATCCCCTACATATTCCACTCCCTCCTATCTTGGCACCTCCTGGATGACGGGTCATCTCTACATCCTGTCCACTGCCCTGGATCAGAAGCAGTGTCACAAGACACAGCAAGGCTGCTTCATTAATTCAGCAACCCCACCCCCTCTCCATCCCCTCATGCAGAAAAGAAGACAGGAAGAAATCCCTTCGGGCTGTGTCAAATTATTTCTCATACATACTTCCTCATCCCCAATCTCCAAACCACTCCGCCTCATGCATCACATCATCATCCATACACAACCCTTCTCCATTCACCCCTATCTTTGGCCTTCCTCAACAGATATTCCTCTCTTTTGTAGTGCCCCTTTTACCCCATCCATCCATCTCATCTTAGGACACCCCCTCATATTCACTCCTTCCACACCTCTTTTACTAATCTTTCTTCACTCATTCTTCCCATGTGTCCAAACCATCCTAATACTCTTTCATCAACCCCATCTCCCAACTCCCTTTCCACCCCTGTTCTTCTCCTCACTCTATCTAGCCTAGTAACCCCTATCATACTTCTCAGACATTTCATCTCGAACACATTCAAAATCCTCTCTTCCTCTTATGTTCCATGTTTCTGCCCCATACAGTGCTGTTGGCACAATTACTCATATAACACCTCTTAGCATCCATTCCCAAATATTTATTTCTCATTACACTCTTTAATCCACCAAGACATTTACTCGCTTCTCTCAATCTACATTCTACCTCCACCCCCACTCCTCCCTTTCCTACCACATTTGCACCCAAGTATCTAAAAATATCCACTTCCTCCAGTCTCTCTCCCTTAATGATCACTTCCAGTCTGCTGTCACTCTCTCCCCTTGTATATCTCATCACCTTATTTTTGCCCACATTTATCTTCTGCTTCCTTCTTTCACATGCCTTCTCAAACTCTGTCATTAACTTCCCCAATGCATCCTCTGATCCTGCTACAAGTGTTGTGTGGTCAACAAACAACAACTGGCTTATTTCTCACTTTTCTCCATTTTCTTTAACCATCTCCAGCCCCTGACCCACTACCCTTGCATTCACCTCTCGCACCACCCCATCCATGTATAGATTGAACAGCCAGGGCGACATAACACATCCCTGATGAAGTCCCACCTTTACCAAAAACCATTCACTCTCTCCATTTCTAATCCTAACACAAGCTCTACTACATATACCATGGCTTTTTCCCCCCCTTACAAGGGAGGTAGCCAAAAAGAAAAAGGCATAAAATCATTCCCACTCATTCCATCCCTAAATACACTCCACTCCCCTCCACCCTCCCTCTCATCTTAGCATCTCTTGGATGATGGGTCATCCCTGCACCTTGTCCACTGCCCTGGGTCATAGGCAGTGTTGCAAGGCACAGCACATCCACAGAAAGGCCGCTTCATAAAATTGGCGACCCCCCCCTCCGTCCCCCCATGCATAAAAGGAGAAGACGGGGAGAAATCCCTTCGGGCTGCATCAAATTTTGCTCACACATACTACCTCAACCCCCATTCTACCTCATGCATAACATCATACATATACAACCATTCTTCATGCATCCCTGTCTTCTGTCCTCTCCCGTCATTCCTCAACAGACATTTCCCTCTTCCCAAAAGCCCCCTTCACCCCATCCATCCATCTCATCCTAGGACGTCCCCTCATGTTCACTCCCTCCACATCTACCTTCCATACCTCTTTTACTAGTCTTTCTTCACTCATTCTTTCCATGTGTCCAAACCATCCTAATACTCTTTCATCAACCCTATCTCCCAACTCCCTTTCCACCCCTGTTCTCCTCACCTCCTCATTTCTCACTCTATCTAGCCTAGTAACCTCCATCATACTTCTCAGACACCTCATCTCAAACACATTCAAACTCCTTCTCTCTTATGTTCTATATTTCTGCCCCATACAGTGCTGTTTGCACAATTACTCCTTCATACAATCTTCTCTTAGCATCCATTCCCAAATGTCTATTCCTCATTACACTTTTTAATCCACCAAGGCATTTACTCACTTCTCTCATTCTACATTCTACCTCCACCTTTTGATGGCTCATAACAGCTTTCCTCCTATCCCATATATCTGCAGTACCTCCCACAGTGCCTGTCTACCCTGTCGTAAGCCTTTTCCAAATCCATAGAAGCCCAAAAAACATCTTTGCCTTTTCCTATAGCTTTCTCACATATCTGTCTTACCACAAAAATCTGATCTACACAACCCCTACTTCTCCTAAAACCACACTGTTCCTCACCAATTACTCCCTCTGTTCCTCTCAATCAAAACCCTCCTATAAGCCCTCCCAACTACACTCAACAAGCTGATCCCTCTGAACTACTACACTCACACTTGTCCCCCTTTCCCTTGTAAAGCGGAACTATATAGTCACTCCTCCAGTCCTCTGGCACTCTACCCTCTCTAAAACAAACATTAAATAACCTTACCAGCCAGGCTACTATAACTGTACCTTCTTTCTTCAGACATTCTGCATGGCATCCATCTGCACAGTAACTCCTGTATTTTCAGATTTCCTTTACATAATCCCCTGCCTTAAAGAGGACCACCATAGCAGCTATCTTGTCACATTCGATTTCACACCCACTACCCACAGCCAGCAACACAAGACACCAAACCACTGATTATTTACATACAATCTAAGGCAAAGCATGGAGCTCCAGAAACATAATACTCTCCCTGTTGAATCTCAAACAGCACCGAGCCTGGAAGCACAACATGCCCTGGTGGCAGCTAGCCTTGGTCTCGTTGCCAGGCATACGAAAAAAATATCTGGCTCCCTCGGGATATTGAGGGCGCAGGGCTTCCAATTTATGGTACAAGTATCAACAGCAGCATTATCACGTCCATACTTATGGCAGCTAAAGTTCATCCTTTATAAGAGGGAAGAAGCTTATTGGTATATTGTTAGATGAATTAAAGCAGTAACCCTATGCTGAAGGAGTCAAATATTTTGCATTTCTGAGGAAACATTCCCATTTTGATTGAAAAAACAAACAAACAAACAGAATTCAATATATTTTTATTACAAAATTATGTAACAAGTTGTGAACAGTATCTCACACTGGAAAGTTATTTGTTTTTGTAAGTTTTATAAAAAAAAAATTCACAAAAAGGAAAAAACAACCTACACAAGATGTTAAACACCTTAACAGTACGGCAGCATAACGTCTTGGGTGTTCTGTACACACACTCAAGGTCATCAATGTACACCTATTTTCAAGCTATTAGGACCAAATACTTGCCATTACGAAGTATCCTGCATTATATCACTCTACATAAAGTTTTGAATATTTACCATGAGTATACAATATATACAAAGTACCACCCACCTATTGTTCATAATCACAAGTATTTGCTACTATCAGCTTTATCATGGGCACACATCACCATTAACCCCTCAAATATAGTGTCACATCATACAGATTTTGTTTGGCTCAAGACACGTGGAGTTCCAGCAAATGAAGGGCAGGGTCTTCAGTGATGAAAACCACTTTCAGATAATACCAAAATCTGACCCTCTACTGCACAAAAACTACCTCTCAGTCAGAACTAAATGTACAGTTACCTCTTAATGTATACGAGGGCTACATTCCTGAATATAATCAAATATTGCATCAACTAATAATATTCCCTTATGAAATAATGGAATAATACGGGGTTACATTCCAAATGTGCATATCGATATCCAGAATGTGAAAAACCTGTTGTAACAATGTAAATATCAGTATCCTAAACAATCTTAAATGCTTAAGAAATGCGAAAATTCATAGAGATGTTAGCCTTGAAGCAATAAAACTAAAAACAAAATGTGGCTGTAATAGGCAGAAGAAATTGCAGTGTGTGAAAATTGCAATACATGGACTGGAACTGTGTTCATTAACTCCATTTTATTTTCTCTCTTGCATTTCCTGAGACAGCACACTTATTTCCCCTAATAAAACCTCACATTATTTAATATATGTGATACTCACACCTGTGTAAATTAAGAGGTATCTGTATGTCCACACATTATAGAGGTTATTCCCTGAGTGTACAAGAGAGCCCCCAAGAATTACAAATGCCTGTCAAGTACTCTGTGGCCAATTGAATCATTTCTGATGCAATGAGCACTCAATCAAGCTAAATCTCTCCCAAAAGCAGGGTGTATCTGATAATGCTTCGTTATTTCATCTGTGCCTGGAGGCAGCACAATCGTTCAGGTCCTGAAGATGTTAACCCATTAAATTTATCTAAAACAATGAACAGACTTAAGTAAACTTCAACTAGAATAAGAACATATGCCATCTTAGAAAGAAAAAAGAAAAGGAGAATGTGTATGTATAATTCAGAATTAGAATGTGGTACAAGGTCAGACCAAGTAAAAGAAATTGGTGTATGATGTGGTGGATTTGGAACATACGATCAAAAGAAACGACAACAGACATAAGAAAGTGCAAGATAAAGGCAGAGGTATTCAAAGGAAAGGAAGACAGATGAAAAATTCACCACTGCAAAAGATGGCAAATAAATTCAGATTGGAACTAATATGAAGAAGTTAAATGTAAAGATAAAAGCAAGATACAATGATGTAGTTTTGGTTACCGAAAGAAGGTAGTGAAGGAATGTGGATAGAATGGTTAGAATAAAATCAATCAACTCATCAATATGCTTCCCCAGCTCTCGTCCCATAGATTTCCCAAAGAAATACTGGAATGCATTGTATTGCAGTGGATCAATTTGAATGTTACTGCCTGGTGGAAACATTAACAGGGGAACAATTCCTGGCTGTCAGCTTTGTGAGAAAGAAAAAGAAAGATTGAGAGAGAGCATGAAGGAGAGAGAATTAATGCTGCTTTACTTTGTTGTTCATGGGGAAGCTATTTTTTTTCTCAACTGCTGACTGTGAATGCATGGTGAAGAGCAGCACTTCATTTTTTTTCTTTTAAATGCATTTACGAGTGTTCTTTTTCCATGTCCAAATTGTGGACCTGCCAATTTCCAGTACATTCAACCTCTTAACAACCAGGTCCCTGATACACAGGCTGAAGGCCATGTATAAAAAATGAGGCTCACTATTATAAGCTTTTATCCAGTAGGAGAGATTGGCCATCAAATCTGAATGGTAGGTGCTTCTTTGATTCATGAAATTTGGGGACGAGCAACATCACTGACAACTTCCAAAAGGAAGCACACAACCTATTTTGTCTCAGCCCTAGTTCTAGCATGTCAAGGTAAATCAGAGTTTCCCTTATTAGGAGAAAAAGACTCAAGGCAAAAAATGAACGATTGATTGAATTTGTGCAGCATTTAACCCCTTCCATACGGTGCCGCACACGTAGGCGTCATGGGAAGCGAGTGTATTCGCGAGGCTGCCATATCGGCGTCTTGATTATATTTATTGTAGTCGCCCCTGTGTTTTTACATTCTCTCAAATGTGCCCTGAATCCCATTCTCTGTGGTATTCAAAATTCGCGGGTGAAAGAGAGAACGATCGATATAAGCGGTGACTATATTTTATGATGCGAGTATTATTACGACACGTCGTACGGCTGGCATTGGCTGCTGCCACTGAGATCTAAGTCCATGACGCCTACGTGTGCGGCACCGTATGGAAGGGGTTAAGGGCATGGACAGGACAAACAAAAAAATTATACGAGAATCCTCTGAAGTGTTCAAGAGATGTATAATATAAAAAGAAAGTTGCTGTGAGCAATAAGGCATGTATAACAACAGACATGGAGCAACTCAAAATGAAGGCCGAGCAATGTGTTCAACAATGACATGGATGGATTTGTGACAGAGATGAATGTTAAGATTACACAAAGAAAGATGGGAGACCAAATCAGACTATATAAATATGGTAAAAGGCAGAGGTGAGCTACAGGTACACATGGAAGTACAGTTCAGAGAAAGATGAGGGCATCATTCAGGGGAGCAGTGCCAATTTCATAGGTGCTGGATCTGTTGGGGTAGTATAAATGTGACAGAAGTGGTTAATTTATTTATCTATTTTTTCCATTTAATTAATTTTTTTCCAGATAACTTCCAGAGGTGCTGGAGCAGTGCTCCAGTGAGCTCTGGAAGCACTGCACCTCTGGATTCACTGTAAACAAGAAAGTACTGGAAGTGTTTAGGAAGCTCTTAAAATCTAATTAAATAAAGCAGACAGTAAGAAATAAAAGTGACGTAATACCTGGCAGTAGATGTAGAACGAAATAAAGGAATGAAGCTTTGACTGGTGGGTGCAAGGCAGCAACTGGGTCATTAAAAAACTGGACATGACAGGAAAATGCCAAATAGTACAGAGATGGACATGATGGAAAGTAGAGGAAATTGTCCCACTGTATGGCAATGAAATACAAATGTAGACACTGGTTATAGGATAATGAAACAGTATCTATAATGGAAATGGTCAACGGAGATGAAGAGGATACAATACTACAAATTTGTTGTAAAAGAACAAAATGATGGAAGTAAAAGTCAATGGCCATAACAATCTCTATGTGGAGTGTACATTGTGAGAAACACAAGAAAATAGGAGGAATATGTAGCAATGTTATGTGTACTTATGGTTAGTTCCCCATTAGAACAGAATCAAGGAAATGGTCCAACCTTTTGTTTTAGGGGCTTCACTATCCACCTGTATGATGGGCAAGTTGGCCATGTCTCTTTGCAGGGAGAGGGGAAGATGGAACTCAAAAGGAACATGATCTAATCTCTGAGAAGAGATGAAAGAAGAGGAAGAAGACAACGAAGAAGGAAAGTGAAGAGGAAGAAGAGAATCCTCCTTTGCAGACAAACAAGTTGAATTGCACGAAGGCTCTTGACAACAATGCCAGATGTACCTTTGCAGCATTGCTGTTCAGCCCCTCTGCTCAAATTAAACTGATCTACAAAGTAATCTACATACATATACCAACTGCTTTTTTCCCCTTACAAGGGAGGTAGCCAAAGTCAAAGGCATAAACCCACTCCCACTCATTTCATCCTCACATACTCCACTCCCATTCACTACCCCACCCTCCCTCTTTTCTTGGCTCCTCCTGGATGACAGGTCATCCCTGCATCTTGCCCACTGCCCTGGGTCAGAAGCATTGAGATCTCCCAATACCACTACACTGACATTTCTTCCTAAACCCTCTATGCATTCATTTAAATTTATACAAAGCCTCCCTTTCCTCTACACTCTTCACACTACCAGGCCCATATGCACTTACAGAGACCCACATTTACTTTGAAGAAACTTCCTTCCACTCCACCTCATACTTACCTATCTCTTCACTTACTGGTATAGCCACCCCTTCTCTTCCTCATCCTTTCTTCACTCCTGACACCCTCCCAACTACACTCCCAAACTCGGACTCACCCCTCCCTTTCAACTTGGTTTCACTCAAAGTCAACACCTCCATCTTTCTTCTCACAAACTTACTGCCTATCTCTTCCCTTTTACTCTCATCTGTACCACATCCATACACATTAAAAGACCCAAACTTTAGGGTTCTGGTAGGAAAACTTCTCCTTTTCATAGGAATGTCCCCTTTGGGGCTACAGAGAATGGGATGCCTGGTCCTATCCCCGTCCCATTTTTGTCGCCTTTTACGACCCAAGTGGGAACACTCAGTGGCAGTATTCTTTCTCCCCTACCACAGGGTTCTGTAATCTACAAACCATGGGTAAATGTGAAAAAAGAATCCCACAGCTACACTGAGCACACATACATGCACATGCACCCATCCTTACTGACTGGGTGACAATACCTTGAACCTTACATACACGAATGTTTGTCACAGGTTGCCTTAAATGCTATGAAATCACAGGGATAAGAGATTAGTGTCACATACCAGTTGTTACACAGTAACACAAGGTGTATACAGGTCATGACTTAATGTGCTTTCACATTTGTTACGATGTCAGTGACCGCAAAGGACAGATGTTTATCTGTCTACACAAGGGGAAGTAGTCACACGGGAGCACTGGCACATTGCCACTCCATGCATTATGTCTACAAATAAAAAATGCAATTTGTACTTGGAACCTTCCTTGCCCAATGTCAACCCAAAGGATCACAGCACCTGCAGAGTGACTGAGAACCATATTTCCCTGGAGTAGGCATAACCAATTCAGTCCATGGGCTGGCATCCATATTCATCTGACTTTAGTCATATACTTGCACAATACAACACATAATCTGTCCAGTCTTTAAAATTCATCACAAGAATAATTCAGCCAGTCTTTACCGTCACATGAACACTTCACTTACGTGTTTGTTTCTGTAACGTGGGAAAGTGGAGAACGCCTATGTGACGAACACTTTGGTATCTGTGACCCTAGTCTGAACAGTGTCTCCTGTAATGAGTTCATCCATGCCTGTTCCATTCTGAAATTAAAAAGAAAGAATAAAGTGGGGAAAAATGGATCAAGAGCATTCATATTACCTACTTATTCTCTACCTTCAGCCAACTGAACATATTTAAAATATATGAAACTACAATGAATTAAACTAACTCCAAACCATTCATTCTTCTCTGCTTACAAGCCTGGGTATTACTGCATATACCAATGGTTTACAAATATCTTAATTTTGAGGAAACTATGGTTATATCACTGACGAGGAATGGCTTGGTATTGGATATTTGTTCTAGAAAGTCTACAAACACATTCATCCTTGTTACATCACTAAGACTTTGCCCCTCTATACCAAATCATAATGTCATCTGACTTAAACATGCCAGTCCACTGACCCATTTACCCTACTGATGTACAGCTGTAGAAGTGTTGATACTAGTTTCATAATACAGGAAAGTAATCACAGCTATGGCATTCAGTCTAAGTAGTCTCCTTCTGATGCCACATGCTTTCCTGTGTCCTATTTCTGAAAGTACTTTCGGAATGCCTGCTTTGTGATCTTCGGCTGACATGTCTCATTTTGCCTGTTACTCTTCCCACTGTCAAAATTTCTCCCCTCTATATGCACCAATTTAAGTTTCAAAAAGTCACAGATTAAGGTAAAGCAAGCAGAGAGGATGGTGGACCTGTGTGATTTGACTCTTGGCCAGAACTGTCACAAAGGTCATGAGGTGTGTGCAAGCAGATTGTCATAATAAAACTCCCACTTACCATTCTCATGCAAACCCCACTTTTTCTAATAATGGAACGAGTTTTTCAAGTATATTAAAACATGATGTAGTACTCTTTACAGACTGTCCCTTGCTGATGGGACATCATCCTAGCCTCCTGATAGGGGGAGTTTTGCAACATTTAACCAAATTACATATACCAAAAGGTCCTTTCCCCTTTGTGTGCTGGTTTCACATCTGCTTAGTTTTGGGTTTGCACCTTTAACTTTTAATTCCTAGCACAGCAGTGATTGTTACCTGCCACAACAGTCCAAGTGCAGAGGTCAAAAGTGATGGCGTCAGCCAAAGGTAGTGGTGTTTCATGGGATAGGCCCCTCACCTTTTTTTCCCATTTATATGGGAGGTGGCCACCTAAATCATACACCCATTTGGGAAGAAAGAAAAGAAACTGGGACACCTTCTTTCTGGTCTCCAAGAGTTCTGGGTCTTCCACTGTAGGGACTATACATTTCCTTCCAGTATATAGCAACAAAAAACTACTACTACTCGTACAGTTCTGGTCGGAGTTCTCCCAAACTCTCTTGCCTTGGCATGACAGTAGGTTGGGTGTATGCCCTGATTTGGTCACCCATTTATACATACATACACCATGGGCTTTTCCCCCCTTACAAGGGAGGTAGCCAAAGTCAAAGGGCATAATTCCACTCCTACCCATTTCATCCCCACTTACTCCACTCCCATTCATCACCCCTCCCTCCCTCTTTTCTTGGCTCCTCCTGGATGACGGGTCATCCCTGCATCTTGTCCATTGCCCTGGGTCAGGGGCAATGCAGCAAGACACAGCACATCCACAGCAGGGCCACTTCATTTAATTGGTGACCTGCTCCTCTCTATCAAAACCCATTTATAAGGCAGGAAAGAGGCAACAATGATATTTTCTTCATTTCTGTTCATTGGAGGCCACCTGAAACACTGGTTCCTGTTTACTCTCATAGCTATCTTTAGAATGTTTGTTCTTTTGAAATACTCATGCAGTCTTCATTACAAACCCTCTTCCTTCTTCAGTTTGTGTCCAAAAGTTTTCCAGTTTTTGAAGGAAAAATGATGCAAGTTCATTGTTCGACCTTCTCTCCAACTGCAAATATCTCAAACTTGGCCGAACACATTATAAACACCAAGTTAGCAAATAGATCACATGTGCAGGAGCTATATAGCCTCAACCATGTGATCAATTGTTTCCAAGAATGTTGTCTTAACCCATTAAACTCTGATGACAAGATTCATTTGGTCAAATAAAACAAAATCATAAAACACCAAAATGTTTGATCAAACACCAGAAAAATACGACGTCAGTCCTCGCTTTGCGCGAGGACTGACGTCATATTTTTCTGGTGTTTGATCAAACATTTTGGTGTTTTATGATTTTTTGTTTTATTTGACCAAATGACAAGATTCTTGTCATCGGAGTTTAATGGGTTAAATGACATCCCAAAGTGGCACACCATTCAAATTTATGCCAGAGTCTCCATACTTTTTCATCAGCCTCACATATTAGACAGTTCTGAACATAAGTTTTCACCCCACCTGGGGTAACTGAAGAAGTTAAAAATGTTAAAAAGAAGTACATTTTTTTCAAAATAACCTCTTCAGAAGTGACAGGCTTTAAAGATTACACTCATATTAAGCTAAGCAATTTAATTAAAATAACTTCACAAACAACCATGCCCCATCCCCACACAATCAAAAACAACTATAACTGGTTACAATCACTACATTTCTGCCACGGCAGTCAAAACAGGTCTGGCCCGTGAAGCAAATCAAATGCAATTTCTGAAACTCATGAATCAAGATTTTCAAGCTGAATGATATATGAATCAACTCAACAATGTAATAGCATCATATTTATGAAATTAATTTTCCTAAATTATTAATCATAATTGGGTTATTAAAACTCATAATTTTGTATGGCCTGTGTATAAAAGTACCCAAATGGCCCTTGATAGGATAAAGGTTCCCCACTCCTGGTATTGGGTACCTGATTGTGATATATACACAAGGAGCTTGGTCTAAGTGCCAATTCCATAAAACTTATCCAATAACTATATCCATACATGAACATAAAGCCCCCTCCCCGCCTTAAAAAAAAAAATATATATATATATATATGAAATAAAAAATAAATAAATAATAATAAAATAAAATAAATTCAGCTTACCTGAAGAGCAAATCCATCCAGGTTGTCTATCCCCTCCTGCCTGTAAAATTCAGAACTACTGCTAATGAAAGGAACCACTCACTTGTGGAATGGTGCAACTTATCACCCACTGCTAAAGCAGTGGGTTTCTAAGGACAGATAATACTTAAGGTTAAGTACATCTTACTGATTTTTTTCATTCTTCCATTTCACTGATAAAATACCATGAGCCCATCAATGTCACAATGCATTTTACACATCTACATACAAACATATACCAAAGGCTTCCCCCCCCCCTTTACAAAGGAGGTTGCCAAAGTCAAAAGGAACAATTCCACTCCCACCCATTTGAATACTTATGTTTTTTTAATTTACCCTTTAAGGCTACAGAGTACCTAGTCCTATCCTTCATCCCATTCAAGTCACCTTTTACAACCCAAGTGGAAACACTTGGTGACAGTTTTCTTTTTCCCTACAACAGGGTTTGGCAAAAATGGAAATATACATTCAGAGAAGTGGTACAGGACAGTATTAAGAGTGTGTGTATGTGTGTGTGGGGTGACAGCATAACTAAAGGACAGTTGTAGTACAATAAACTAGCATCATTTCTCTACGAGGTAAATGCACGACATTTCTAATAATTTGAAAGCCAGAGGAGCTAAGTGTTGAACAAGAACTTACTAAGCCCAAGGGTAATGAAAGGACTGAACAAATACTGAAACTTGTCTTTTCATAAAATGACTAAAAGATTTGATTGGGAGCATGATCATTTGCTTTTAAATTTACACTTGATCCAAACATTTCATTTAGGCAAGCTTGTGCTTCTTGATTGTTATTTTTACATATTGTGACCACTTCAATACACACCCAAACAAGCTGGACTGTCCTACACAGCACTAGATTCTATCTATATACCACAGGCACTAGATTAACACCAAAATAATCAACAACATGAAATCTAGGAGCCCTGTTGAGTGTGTATACCAACTTGTAACTTCATTCTGGTGAGAGAAAAGTCCATGCAAATATATATATATATGCAAAGGGGGACGGAGAGGGGGGGTCGCCAATTAAATGAAGCGGCCTCGCTGTGGATGTACTGTGTCTTGCGACACTGCTTCTGACCCAGGGCGGTGGGCAGGGTGCAGGGATGACCCGTCATCCAGGAGGTGCTCAGATGAGAGGAAGGGTGGGAGGGGTGTGGAGTGTATTTAGGGATGAAATGGGTGGGAGTGTTTTTATGCCTTTCCCTTTTTGGCTACCTCCCTTGGAAGGGGGAAAAAGCCTTGGTATATTGTATATGTATGTATATATATATATATATATATATATATATATATATATATATAAATATATAGAGAGAGAGAGAGAGAGAGAGAGAGAGAGAGAGAGAGAGAGAGAGAGAGAGAGAGAGAGAGAGGGGGGGGGGAGGGAGAGGGAAAGGGAGAGGGAGGAGGGAGGGGGAAGGGAAAGGGAGAATGTGGAATGGGAAGAGGGAAAGAGGAGCAAAAGAAGGGGAGAGAGGAACAAGAGGGAGAGAGGGACAAGAGAGAAGAGAGAGAGAGAGAGAGAGAGAGAGAGAGAGAGAGAGAGAGAAGAGACAGAGAGAGAGAGAGAAGAGACAGAGAGAAATAGAAGAGCAAGAGAGAGAAAAGCAAGAGAGAGGGAAGAGCAAGAGAGAGAAGAGCAAGAGAGAGAGAAGAGCAAGATAGAGAGAGTAGAGCAAGAGAGAGAGAGTAGAGCAAGAGAGAGAGAGAGAGAGAGAGAGAGAGAGAGAGAGAGAGAGAGAGAGAGAGAGAGAGAGAGAGAGAGAGAGAGAGAGAGAGAGAGAGAGGAGAGAGGAGAGAGAGGAGAGAGAGGAGACAGAGAGCGGAGACAGAGGAGACAGAGGAGACTGAGGAGACAGGAGAGAGAAGAGATAGAGGAGACAGGAGAGAGAAGAGATAGAGGAAGAGAGCATATATATATATATATATATATATATATATATATATATAAATGAGAGAACAAAATGAGAAAGAAGAGAGGTTGAAAGACAAAGAGGAGAGAGACATGAGAGAATATATGAGTTCTTACTTGGTCTGTTTGCTTCCATTGACTCTGTTGAAACGGCCACCTTCCCCTCTCACTCTATTCATGGCATGGAGATGCCGTGACTCATGGAGGTATTTCTGAAAGACAAAACCTCTACCAATAAAACTGACTGAGAGGACTTACCAACTCAAAGTGAGTTAGCAAGATCTATTCCCACAGAACCACTAGTACTTGTGGTCACATTGTAGCTGAAAACAAACACGAGACATCACATTCTCACGAGAGGGGCATCACAATACCTTTTTTCTTTTTTATGTTAAATCTAATCCCTGCAAATTGAGCATATTTGTGTGCTAAATCACTATCAATATAAATAACTGCATCACAATAACTGTTATTTTTTGCGTTATATCTAATCCCTGCTAATTGAGCATATTTGTGAGCTAAATCACTATCAACGTAAATAACTGCATCAGAAGGTAGTCACCAATTCTATGTATGTGTTTTCCTTTTGTGATGAAAATAATTGTTGCTTCGAGTTTCACCTATCGGAAACCTGTCATGCCACAGCAAATAACAGTCATCCTCAGGCCCTACTACAAATCTTTAGGAAGAAACTTTGCACTATAGTTTATATAGTGTTAGTCATTTTCTGTTTTAATGACTTAGTGTGAGGATGGGGAGTTCTTGTGTGAAAAGGTGGAGGAAATTTTGTTAAAGTTAACAGGAAGAGAAAGAGGGAAGGGAAAGAGAATGGATGAAAGGGATAGCTTTAGATACTTGGGGGCAAATGAGGCTGGAAAAGGAGTGGAGGTAAAATGTAGATTGAGAGAAACAAGTAAATTCTTTGGTGGATTAAAAAGTGTAATGAGAAATAGACATTTGGGAATGGATTCTAAGAGGAGATTGTATGAAGGGGGGATTGTGCCAACAACACTGTATGGGGCAGAAACGTAGAAAGAGGTTAAAAAGTATTGAAGAGGTTAAAAGTATTTGTTTATTCCCAAGGGATTACATGTAGGCATTTGACTTAGTCAGGCCTTGCTGTGTAGACATTCATAGATCTAAAATTGGAAATGTTAGTTATTTACATTGATATTGATTTAGCCCACAAATATGCTCAGTTAGCAGGGATTAGATTTAACGAAAAAAAGAAAAGTTATTATGATGCAGTTGTTGTTGTTGTCGTTCCCTAGACTGTCTGTCTGAGGAGTCCCGTCTCCCCAAGGAATGCCATAGCCGAAACTGGGTTTTCCCACAAATCCTTTATAGAGCGTATGTTGTGTTGTTTGCATGCATGATTGTGTATAATGCAGTCTTCCATTATGTGTTGTATGGTATGGGGTGAAGTGCTACATCCTGGGCAGCTGTTCACAATGCGGTCATCCAGCCTCTTCTGGTAGCTTAGAAGGGTGGTGACCGCACCGCAGTCTGGCCAAGTGGACTCTGTCCTTTCGTGGGAGAGAGGATTCAGAAGGGTAGATATCAGGGGGTCTGGCATGCAGCAGTGTGTTGTCTTTCAGTGTGTTAATGGAGCGACAACACACTGCTGCATGCCAGACCCCCTGATATCCACCCGTCTGAATCCTCTCTCCCACGAAAGGACAGAGTCCACTTGGCCAGACTGCGGTGCAGTCACCACCCAGCACTTCTAAGCTACCAGAAGAGGCTGGATGACTGCATTGTGAACAGCTGCCCAGGATGTAGCACTTCACCCCATACCATACAACACATAATGGAAGACTGCATTATACACAATCATGCACGCAAACAACACAACATACGCTCTATAAAGGATTTGTGGGAAAACCCAGTTTCGGCTATGGCATTCCTTGGGGAGACGGGACTGCTCGGACAGACAGTCTAGGGAACGACAACAACAACAACTGCATCATAATAACTTTTCTTTTTTTCGTTAAATCTAATCCCTGCTAACTGAGCATATTTGTGGGCTAAATCAATATCAATGTAAATAACTAACATTTCCAATTTTAGATCTATGAATGTCTACACAGCAAGGCCTGACTAAGTCAAATGCCTACATGTAATCCCTTGGGAATAAACAAATACTTTTAACCTCTTCAATACGAGTCAATTTCTCACAAGCAGCATTGGCTGCCTATTATACAATGATTTGATAATGCATCACAATACTTGTGTTATAAAATAAAGAGTTGCAGCTATATTACCCATTCTGTTTCACTCTGAATATTACATGTATACACATACCAAGGTTTTTTTCCCCCTTACAAGGGAGGTAGCCAAAAGTCAAAGGCATAATTCCACTCCCACCCATTATCCCCACATACTCCACTCCCATTCACCACCCCTCCCTCCCTCTTTTCTTGGCTCCTTAATGACTGGTCATCCCTGCATCTCACCCACTGCCCTGGGTCAGAAGCACTGCAGCAAGACACAGCATATCCACAGTAAGGCTGCTTCATTTAACTGGCAACCCCTCCTCTCTCTCTCTCTCTATCCCCTCATGCAGAAAGAGAGATGGGGAGAAATTCCTTCAAGCTGCATAAAAATATAATTTACACATACTCCCTCACCCCCTATCCCCCACCCACTCCCTTCCATGCATCACAGCATCATCCATACACAACCATTCTCTACTCACCTCTATTTTCAGTCTTCTCCCTTCCTTCCTCAATAGACATTCCCCTCTTTCCCAATGCCCCTTTTACCCCATCCATCCATCACATTCTTACTTACCCTTTCATGTTCACTCCCCCCACCTCTGCCTTTCATGCTTCTTTTACTAATCTTTCTTCACTCATTCTTACCATGTGTCCAAACCATCACAACACTCTGTCATACACCTTATCTCCCAAACTTCCTGAACAGCCCCACTCACCTCCTTGTTTCTCATTCTATTCAGCCAAGTAACCCCTACCATACTTCTTGGGCATTTCATTTCAAAAAGTTTAAAACTCTTCTTTCATGTTCTACGTTTCTGCCCCATACAGTGTTGTTGGCACAATCCCCCCTTCATACAATCTCCTCTTAGAATCCATTCCCAAATGTCTATTTCTCATTACACTTTTTAATCCACCAGAATTTACTTGTTTCTCTCAATCTACATTCTACCTCCACTCCTCCCTTTCCAGCCACATTGGCCCCAAAGTATCTAAAGCTATCCCTTTCATCCATTCTCTTTCCCTTCCCTCTTTCTCTTCCTGTTAACTTTAACAAAATTTTCTCCACCTTTTCACACAAGAACTCCCCCATCCTCACACTAAGTCATTAAAACAGAAAATGACTAACACTATATAAACTATAGTGCAAAGTTTCTTCCTAAAGATTTGTAGTGGGGCCTGAGGATGACTGTCATTTGCTGTGGCATGACAGGTTTCCGATAGGTGAAACTCGAAGCAACAATTATTTTCATCACAAAAGGAAAACACATACATAAAATTGGCAATTACCTTCTGAAAACTAAACTCCGATCTCTACGTAACCTAGCCTACAACAATCCTGCATCTATGGCACAAAAATAAATAAGGCACCTATTGTGTGTCACGCCCTCAAGTGTTGCAACATGTGTCCTATGCAAGGTAAGTGCACTCACACGAACCTTCCTTTCCTTGGGAATCCTACCCTCAGCTTCCAACTTGGCTCTGGCCTGACGCCTCTTGAGAATACGGTGGTATTGTTTAGCATTAACATACAAGGGTTCTTCCTCTAATAGTTCTGGGCCTGGCAGGGGTATGCGCTGCAACTGAGCAAGACTACCTCCACCCACCTGGGGGGTCAATAATGACATTATTCAGTCACTTTACTTCACGTACAAGTTGATAAAATTGCTACATATGTAGTATGTAAAATTGTACATGACTGCTGAAACCAGCACACAGTTACAACAACTCTTACAGGTCCTTTCATAAGTGACGCTAATATGCCATCCAAGTGTTAATACTCACCATGACCACATTACCAGCAAGACCAGCCTGAGCAGTAGGAGTGGTAGTTTGACTGGCACTTGGCACCGAGGTCTGACCTGCCACCTGCTGACTTGTTGTCCCCGCTACCTGGATCAAGTTGCCTGAAATGTTTACAACTTAATAAAAAAATACTAATTAGTGGGTGACCCTTGGAAGCAGGGGCGTCACAGCCACACAGCCGGGGGAAGCACCCAGTCAACAGGACTACACGGGGGGACTGCATTTAGAATGCCAAATAACTATATACATACATCATCAGTCTCCATGTTGCAAGCACGTTTTAAATTCCACACTTTCATTATTCTTCAGACAGAATTATAGAAAGCTTCAGACCTGAAACACATTATCCTTGTCAAAATGGGGTAAAGACAGACCTCTTTCAATATCACTTTCTCTAGGTTCATAACGTCTCCACTATCAATAACGTTAACAAAATTCAAATTGACTGCCTGTCTTGTAGAAACATTTCTCACTATAAACTATTACTAGTTATGTTCAATGGGTAAAACCTAACTGTCAACCTTCAAAGGGAGAGAAGATGCTAAGTAGGTACGAGAGAATGTAAATGATCAAAACATGTAACTAAAATTCCTAACATGTTCAGATCTCGGCTGATGTCTGGTGACTTGCATGGAGAATCCCCCAGCCATGGACTGTGCTTCTAGTCTAAGTTTGCCAGTGAAACATAAAGCTACATCCCAAAGACATATCTGGTAAAACCTGAAATGTCTTTATGTACTTGTTCAGAAGCACGTGGTACATACCAGTCAGTTACTTCACATTTTATAATTACCATGTGAAGTCCACATCATGTATAGCATTTCCCATGCTACACATGCAAATTGATACTTTAAAAGTGAAAACTAAGTTTCATTTCAAATGCACCCCTTACCGCTACAACATACACAATATGCTTATCCACATGCTACAGAAAACACATGGGCTCAGATCTTTGCAATTTATGAATGTGCTGGATCCATTTCACATGCATAACATGAACAGTATACCATATACACAAGCAGGTCTATTCCAACTCATACCCTCACATGGCTCAAAACATCTTTTCATCTACTTAATCTACATTTCTTCTTGACAACCAGTAACTACTCCTCCTCCTAAAGGTTTCAGATGGTGACACAAACAATCCAAAGTGTCTTTCTGGGAAGAACACAAGGACCTGGGGACTGTTGTCAGCCATGAGTGGCTACAAGTTTTCTGTTAGTGAAACTCCAGGCAACAACTGCTATTCATGTCAACATACCATTCACTACCACATGCAACCCCCCCCCAACCAATACTCTCCACATCCTCAAGCCTCTCTCTCTCTCTACACTTATTTGTCCCTCAATACAATTAACACAAAACACTTGCTTGTTTCACACATCATTAAAAAGACTTTTTCTCTGTGATTCATGGGACAACCCAGTGGCTTGGCTAAATTACTCTGGATGGCAGTTCTTGACAAGATAATTGGCTGCTCTTCTCACAACTGTACACAATTAATACCAATCACATTACATGGAGGAGTGGGAGTGAGGTAAACTGTTGAGCAAGGGAAGCAAGTAAATGTTTTGTGGAAATGAAAAGTATCATGAGAAAAAGGTATCTGGCAGTATATGCAAAGAGAAAATTATATGAAAGGGTGATTGTGCCTACAACACTGTATGGGATGGAATTTGAAATCTAAGAAGCAGAGAGAAGTTTAACCATTTCAGTATGATGATGGCTACATAGGAGTTGTGAGGCGCGAGTGTGTACACGAGAATGTGTCATCAACTTGATTATAAATACTTTTCTGTATTTGTACACAAGTTATCCTCGGATTCTGTGAACTGGTTTGATCACATTTTCTGTGTTTATTATTACTCAGGTAAAAGAGAACAAGTAATACAGCAGTGACTTTATATTTTATAATGAGAGTAGTGTGATGCAAATTACATATGGCAGCCAATGCTGCATGTGAGAATTTGAGTCATACTGAAGTGGTTAAATGTATTAGAGATGAAATGTCCGTGAAGTATGGATATTACATGGATGGATAAAGAGAAACATGGAACTAAGAAGTAGAGCTGGGGTAGAAAGGGAGTAGGCAGAAAGGGCTGACGAAAAATTACTGGGATGGTTTGGGTTTGTGGAGAGAAAGCGAAAAAAAAGATGAACAAAAACAGTGTAGAAACCACAGGTGGATAGAATGAACTTGAGGGAATGACTATAAATGTGATAGATGGACAAGGTGAAAGGGGCATTGAGTAGGGAAGAGTGAATGGTTGTGTATGAATGACATTTAGATACAACTCAAAAGGATTTCTCCCAGTCTTCTCTACCATTATGCATGAGGGGATGAGGAGGGAGAGTTGCTGTGTAAATGAAATAGCCCTGTTGTGGATGTGCTGTATCTTGCTGCATTGCTTCCAACCCAGGCTCTGGGCAAGAGACAGGGATGACCCTTCATCCAAGAGGAGCTAAAATGAGAGGGAAACAAATGGGTGGATGGAATGGAAGTAGGTGTCCCTCAGCTGGCTACCTCCCTTCTATGGGGAGAGGTCCTTGGTATATAAATAGACATTACAACTGCTTCTATGCAGCTGTAAAGAACTAATATGCTCATCAGTATAATACACAAATGCTCAGATCATTACTATCATGAATTATCACTTGCCAATCTAGGAATAGTAGTCTCCCTCACTCCACACAATATGCCACTCTCAGATATAATTTAGTGTTGATTCAGATTTAAACCACAAACTCCCTTTTCCAGAAAGCACTAGGATGGTAACTCCTTAAGAAGAATTTTTTGAAGAACTGAATTTAATGTAGTCTGCCCTTTGTATGAACTTTGCATGACAATGCTTAAACTGCCTCAACTCTTGACTCCCCATCCATGTAGGGACACTAACCTACTTACCCAGCATACATCCTGCTTATCTTTTACTGAAATACACTTGAAATTGGTGTGATTTAGAAAAGGAGCATGCATAATGGTATTACAACAACAAACACATTACTAATGTTGCAAATTAAAAAATAAAGTATGAATAAATATCTACAATGGGAATGAAAAAAATATATACATCTAACAAAACAGGCCTCCCTCCATGCACATATGTCAAAAGCCCTATCACTCTCAAAGCCTTTTCTCTTCTGCAATGGCAACAGATGTCTTACCTCTAAGTAACAGCATTATGAACACTGCATAACTCATTCCAATAAAAGTATAGGTATAAAGTAGTTTCTCTGCATTAGAATGATCCTACTCCAATTGAGATCATAAAAATTTCCACTCTTTTTGCTAGTCTTTCTTCATTCATTCTTACATGTCTAAACCATCCCAGTATTTTGTCATTTGTCCAATCTGCATGAGGGGACAGAGAGGGGGGGTCGCCGATTTAATGAAGCGGCCTTGCTGTAGATGTGCGGTGTCTTGCAACACTGCTTCTGACCCAGGGCAGTGGACAAGATCCAGGGATGACCCATCATCCAGGTGCCAAGATAAGAGGGAGGGAAGAGGGTGGGGGGGGAGTGGAGTGTGATAGAGATGAAATAGGTGGAGTGGTTCTTATGCCTTTGTTTTTTGGCTACCTCCCATATAAGGGAAAAAAAAAACTTTGGTATATGTATGTATGTATTAAAGCAAGGGGTAGACCAAGGAATAGGTGGGTGAATGAAGTTAATAAAGCCATATCATATGGTCAGATGTCAAAGTGAAAATGGGTTTGAGTGACAGTTAAAAAAGAATGCATAAAAAAAAGGAAATAATCCATTTCATGATTGATAAATGCACCTGGGATGAACTAGTAACTTAAAGGTTGGAATGAATAAAAGGTTTGAAGCTTTCCCTTTTCTATATCTTGCCACCTTGCTTTACAGGTTACAGACATTTGGTTGGTTTATGTGCTAGATTAACCAACTCGTTTTACATAAAGCAGCAAATCTGAGCTCGGACAAGCATAGGTTTCTGTAATTAAGATGCCTTGAGGGTGATAAAACCTGACTATGCCAGTGGCAGGGAGGGAAGGTGAGGGTTGGCCCCTAAGTACCTGTGGGTTGTTGCTGCAAGATGTTTCCTTGACTATCTAGCTGGACAGGATACACAAGAGTCTGCCCATCTGACGTTTGGATGATCTGAGCCTGTTGAGTGGTCCCACCCTGTACCACTACATGACCCGTGTTGCTACCCTGTGGGATTTAAGATAACATAAATAATACGGCTACAGCCGATCACTTCATTGCAAGCTACTAACAATTTACAAGGACAAACACTATGATCACAATAGCTCCACTGAATATTTAACAATTCACAAACTTGATGCATTCAAGGAATCTAAATATGAAAACAAGCTGGAGCCTTGACACTTTTTGTATTCTGCAGTCCAATCAGCTACAAGAAATGACAGATGCAGGAAATGTATCAACCTCAGAATCACACTTGCCCTTACACAACTGGATCAGCTTAGAAACAAGGAACAAAGTAGAGGGCAAATGTGCATAACTTGATCGAGTGTCAGGGAGCATTAAGGAACACCAACACATTCCACTAAGCCAGTGAACAAAAAGACACTAAGCATTAAAGTAAACAGGATATGGTAGGTCAGGTATGAAAATCAATATGACTTAAATTGACAGAGATGCATGTATGTACATTGGATGGCATCACTAAATCATCATTTTCTTACCTTTTGGTGGTCGCCTTGTACCACAACCTAGTAAATAAAAAATGTGTCCCGTATATTTTACTGACCATTTGAATGGTGCAATTTGAACTTTAGTCAATTTAAACTGATCCTTGTTTCAAAGGTGAATCTTAGCCATTATCAACAGCATATTTGCAGTAGTATCTACAGCAAAAATAACACTTATATACTAATAAAGTCCAGGGGGTAAGCACACGGAGTACCCGTCAAATGATTTATTGCCTTTCACTACTTTACCATAACCATGGTTGAGAAACAATGTAAAGTACTCCACGGTTTGACAACTCTTCAATGCAAAAACAGTCAACTTGTAATCTCTACAATTTAGCAAGAAATCCCATGTCCACCATCCTCCAATAAATATGGAGGCCACTGGTTTGTTATTAGAGCATAATTTCACTTTTCATCCATAGTCCATATTGCCATCATTCCATTTAGAAAAGTTATAACCTCAATCTTTTTTCAATGTTCTTTTGTATGCATGACCCGTCATCCGGGAGGTGCTAAGATAAGAGGGAGGGTGGAGTGGAGTGGAGTGTATTTAGGGATGGAATGGATGGAAATGATTTTATGCCTTTTTCTTTTTGGCTACCTCCCTTGTAAGGGGGAAAAAGCCTTGGTATATGTATGTATGTATCATACTGTGACTATCCCTCCATTATGCCATCCCTCAATCTTAATACTGGCCTGTACCACTTCCCTGAATATACACACATACATCAAAGGCTTTTTCCCCCATACGAGGGAGGTAGCCAAAAAGAAAAAAGGCATAAAAACCATTCCCACCCATTCCATCCCTAATACACTCCACTCCCCTCCACCCTCCCTCTTATCTTGGCACCTCCTGTATACGTTTCCTTTTTTGGCAGACCCTGTGGTAGGGGAGAAAGAATCCTGCCACCAAGTTCCCACTTCAATTGTAAAAGGTGATAAAAATGAGACAAGGACAGGACGAGGCATTCTACTCCCTGTAGCCCCAATGGGAAAATTCCTAAAAAATGCAAAGGCATAAGAGGGTCTGAGAGGAGTTTTCCAATCAGAACTCCAAGGTTCGGGTCTTTTAATGTGTGTGGATGTGGTACAGATGAGAGTAAAAGGGAAGAGATAGGCAGTATGTTTGCGAGAAGAAAGATGGATATGTTGGCACTGAAAATCCATGTGAACAAGTTGTATAGACACGGTAAAGGAAACATGGACTGGAGGTGAAGCTTTTATTCCTGACGTTTCGTCTATCGACTTTCTCAAAGGAATGAGCATACTAGATACATACAGAGTTTATATATACGCCTTACGGCTCAAGGGGTTATGCGAGCGTATAACGCTGTTCTGATTGGCCCGCTGAGACCGCCAATCACGAAGCGCTATATTCGCTGAGGATTTGGCCCAGGTGAAGCTCCCAGCCTTATTGTTGATATTCGGACGAGTGGTGATGTAAGCAGTTTCTATAGATTTTCTGGTCTTCTTATCCATACCTTCGTGTAGAATCTCGGCTCGGTTCCATTGTGGGAGGTGCCCAGATTCGTCAACATGCACCACCATTGCGTTGGTGAGTCTATGGTGACGGAGGACTCACCAACGCAATGGTGGTGCATGTTGACGAATCTGGGCACCTCCCACAATGGAACCGAGCCAAGATTCTACACGAAGGTATGGATAAGAAGACCAGAAAATCTATAGAAACTGCTTACATCACCACTCGTCCGAATATCAACAATAAGGCTGGGAGCTTCACCTGGGCCAAATCCTCAGTGAATATAGCGCTTCGTGATTGGCGGTCTCAGTGGGCCAATCAGAACACAGCGTTATACGCTCGCATACCCCCTTGGGCCGTAAGGCATATATATAAACTCTGTATGTATCTAGTATGCTCATTCCTTTGAGAAAGTCGATAGACGAAACGTCAGGAATAAAAGCTTCACCTCCAGTCCATGTTTCCTTTACCGTGTCTATACATGTTGGCACTGAGTGAAACTAAGTTGAAAGGGAGGGGTGAGTTTGAATGTGTAGTTGGCAGGGTGTCAGGAGTGAAGAGAGGGTGAGGAAGAGAAGGGATGGATATACCAATATGTGAAGACATGGGTGTGTGGTGGAGTAGGTTTCTTCAAGGTTAATGTGGATGAAGGCGAAACTGAGGAGAGGTAGGTATTTTTAAATGCATATGGGCCTGGTAGTGTAGAGTATAGAGGAAAGGTAGGTTTTTTGGATAGATTTAAACAAATGCATAGAGGGTTTAGGGCGAAATGTAAATGTAATGGTATTGCAAGATCTCAATACTAGGGTAGGAGACAAACCAACAGATGGAGTGGTTGGGCAGTGTAGAGTGCCAGGAAATATTGTAGTGGAGATGTGTCTAGAAAGAGTTGATGATGGCAAACACAGTGTTGGGAAAGTCAAATTTAAGTACACATGAGAGATGGTGGGTGGAAGGGTGGTTGATAGGGATTTAATGAACTATCCAGTGGTAAACAGAATAGTAGGAAGAGTTTTGGATGTACATGTTCATAGGGAGATAGTGGTGGAATACCAGATAAAAAAAAAATTGGTGGAAGGCAAGTTCAGAATGGAGGATAGCTGGAGAAAGAGGAAAAGTGCAGAAGGTAGGTAGGTGCTTAAAGTAAAATGTTTAAATGAGGAAGAAAAGGAGTACAAGAAGCTAAGGGAAGAGTGGGAAGGACTGAAGGAAAATTGGAGATGTTTCAAGGAGGGAGTAACAAGGTGTGCAAAGATGGTGTGTGGAACAAGGAGGATGGGAGGAAATAGAAGGAAGGGTAGCAAATGGAGGGATGATGAAGCAAAAAAGGATATAGAAAAGAAGAAACATAAGCATTCACAGATTGTTTGCAAAATAAGGCAGAATAAGCAAACAGGAGAGATGTGAAATGGGGTAGGAGTATGACAGTTTTTTTAAAGTAATAAAAAGAGGTTTGGAAAGAAATTAAGAGAGGAAAGAAAGGTGAATCAAGTAGAGAAGAAAAGGTAAAAGGTGCAGATGGAGGGATGATAATGGAGGAGACAGCTGTAAGAGGAAAATGGGCCGAGTATTTTAGGGAGTTGCTAAATGTGGAGGATAAGTTGGGAAAGGTAGCTGCAGTGTTAAGTGCTGAGAAAATGACAGTGATGAATGAGAAAAAATGGAGGAGAAATAAGAAAAGATGAGGTGAAAGCAGTTATTGAAATGAAGAGAACAGGCAAGGCACCTGAATTAGATGGGCATCATGTGGAATGCCTTAAAAAAGAGAGGTACAGTGATGAGGGACTGGCTGGTGAGGTTGTTTGTTTGTCTAAAAGAGTAGAAGCAAGTAAATGCCTTGGTGAATTAGAAATTATAATAAGAAATAGACATTCAGGAATGGATGCTAAAAGGAGATTGTATGATGTGATTGTGCCAACAGCACTGTATAGGGCAGAAACATGAAACAAAGAGAGGAAAAGCTCAAACATGTTTGAGATAAAGGGGGTTGCTAGGCTAGATAGTGAGAAACAAGGAGGTGAGGAGGAGAATGGAGGTGGAAAGGGAGTTGGGAGATAAGGCTGATGAAAGAATATTGGGATGGTTTGAACACATGGAAAAAAATGAGTGAAGAAAGACAGGTGGAGTGAACATGGATGGAGTACAAGGGGCACTGGAATAAAGGAAGGAAAGGAAAAGACAGAAGATAGGGGTGAGTGGAGAATGGTTGTGTATGGATGATGCTGTGATGCATGGGAGTTTGGTGGGGGATGGATGTGTAAATGATATTTTGACACAACCTGAAGGGATTTCTCACCATCCTCTCTTTTTTTCTGCATGATGGGACAGAGAAGGGGGATGGGGGGTTGCCGATTAAATGAAGTAGCCTTGCTGCATTGCTTCTGACCCAGAGAGGTGGGCGAGATGCATGGGTGACCTGTCATCTAGGAGGCAAGAAAGGGAGGAGGGAGGAGGGAGGGATGGAGGAGGGAGGGATGGAGGAGGGAGGGATGGAGGAGGGAGGAGGGAGGGATGGAGGAGGGAGGGATGGAGGAGGGAGGGATGGAGGAGAGAGGAGGGAGGGATGGAGGAGAGAGGAGGGAGGGATGGAGGAGGGATGGAGGAGGGAGGAGGGATGGAGGAGGGAGGAGGGATGGAGGAGGGAGGAGGGATGGAGGATGGTGAATGGGAATGGAGTATGTAGGGATGAAAAGGGTGGGTGTGGATTTACACCTTTGACTTTGGCTACCCCCTTGTATGGGGGAAAAAAGCCTTTGGTATGTGTTTTTTTTTTTTTTTTCCCTACACACAAAAAAAAAAAAAAAATCTATGCTGATACCAGAAGGCCCTTTCCCCCCCTTGTAAGTGGATGGCCAATTCAAAACATGTACACCCACCCTACCCATCCCAAATCCACCCAAAAAGCCATTTGTCATCCCTTCCACTCCTCCCCAGGGATGAAGGATCATCCTTGTCTATTACTACACCCATCAGGTCAGTGGCATTACAACAAGAAATACCTTGCATTGCTTTTGACATGAGAAATGTGGCAGAAGGACAAAGTTGACCCTCCATCCATCAAGTACCAAGGTGGGGGGACAGGTGTATGGTGGGTATGGTGGGTATATACTTTGATTGCCAGGAAAGGAGTGTTGGTATATGTACATATGATGATTTCTCCCCCATCTTCTCTCTTTCTGCATGAATGGACAAAGGGGGGGATTGCTGATTAACGAGGCAGCCTTGCTGTGGTTGTGCAGTGTCTTGATACATTGCTTCCGATACAGAAGAGTGGGCAAGAGGCAGGGATGACCAATCTAGGAGGAGCCAAGAAAAGAGGGACGGAGGGCTGGTGAATGGCAATGGTGTACATGGGGATGAAATGGGTGAGAGTGGGTCTAGACCTTTGACTTTGACTACCTCCCTTGTAAGGGGGAAAAAGCTATTGGTATGTGTATGTATGTTGTCCCTGTATCCTGCCAACTGCTCAAGTCGGCCACAACGCACTGACTGGGGACCCACTTGTTAGTGACCTTTGACTTTGACTACCTCCCTTGTAAGGGGGAAAAAGCCATTGGCATGTGTATGTGTGTATGTATGTATGTATATACACTAACCATGAATTTAACTTTGTGGATGTCAAATGTACTTTAATGTGTACCAAGCAGGTGTGTTCTTCGACTCATGGGATCCAGAAATCATATAACCAATTACTTAGAATTAGTTTAATCTTTCACTTTTTTCTGTAAACATGGGACTTCACAGTGAAGTGTTGCGGAGGTCAAATTGAAAGGGCTGAGGCATAAACAATTCAATTCAGAGAAAAAAATATTGCATAAATCACATGACAAAGTAATATGGCGGCTGGAGTATGACAGAAGTACATGGCAACAAATCCAGCTGTTCATCCATGACCTTGCCAGCAGCAGCTTCTCTCACAAAAGACTTTTATAATCTAATTAGAAGGATTACATCTGACAGCTCTTACAGCTTATGAACACAACTTTACAAGAACAATAACGAGACTTGAGAAAATCTCGTGCTCAATGACTGGCATGGTCAACACCTAACCCCCAGACTGCAAAGGTCAAGTGAGACAACTGCTTGCATACCTGGATTCCAGACACTGGCACCACCTGAATCTGCTGAAGTTGTTGAGAACTGTTGGTTGTGGTGGAGTTTCCAGCCAAATGAATGGTTCCCGCCGACCCTCCTACAGTTTGCAGCATCAGCTGCCCTCCTGCGGTCTGTATGATATGGGCACTCTGTAAGCCAATAGAGAAGCTGGTTAATTAACTATACATACAGATACCAAGGGTTCCCTTCCCCTTACAAGAGAGGTAACCAAAGTCAAAAGCATAAATCCACCCCCACCCATTTTATCCCCACATACTCCACTCCCATTCACTACCCCTCCCTTCCCTCTTAATCAGTTTACCTCTACCCAAGTCCTATTAACAATATACATAGATTATTAAAAGACCCTTTTCCTTTTATAGATTTTTTTTGGCAAACTCAGAGCATACATCCACACTTTACCTATCTAAAATACATTTGTTGTCCCTGTATCCTGCCAACTACTCAAGTCAGCCACAACGCACTGACTGGGAACCCACTTGTTAGCGACAATCATCGATAGCTCCCATATACAGGTATCTCTCTGGGTTTGTATCATATTACTGCAGGAGGGACCTGTGGGAGGTTTCACAGTACACAAGTCACCAGTAACTGTCAACCCTTGTTCATATAATACTTTTTTTTGTGCTCAACCATGCCAATATAAGGAACATGTATAGATGACCACATTGTGGACAAATGCCCAGGATGTAACACTTCACCTCATACTATTCAACACATCATGGAAGACTGCATTATACACAATCACACACGCAAACGACACAACATACGCTCCATAAAGGATTTGTGGGAAAACCCTGTTTTGGCCGTGGCATTCCTTGGGGAGACGGGACTGCTCGGAGAGACAGTATAGGAAACAAAAACATGTATAGCTTACCTGGCCCTGTGCCTGCTGCACTGCCTGCATCTAACCTGTACAAGACAAGCTGTACCAATCAACTTCCCTGCACCTGAAAGACAAATTTAACAAATAAGTTTACATTCCATTGTGCACACCAAACATTAAATTTCAAAAGTTGTCAAGAAATCAACGACATCCAATACAGCTAATACTCTATGGGTGTGGAATGGGTATGGAATGGGTGCATGGCTTGGCTACCTCCCTTATAAGGATTAGTACTTTGGTATATAAAGACAAATTGTCTATTATACAACTGCAGTAACAACTCCACCTACTATTATTTTTTTGTGCGTAAAATGGAATATACAGACGCTCCTCAACTTACGTTTTAGTTACGTTCCGAACGGCCGAATGTAAGTTGAAAATGAACGTAAGTTGTTACTATACTATACATCCGTAAATTCTATTACCGTATCTTATGAAACACCCCTAAATCATTAATTATACACATAACATTGTAAAATAATAACATTAATTTCAAATAAATTAAATTCAAGCAACATAAATTGATATGGTGGAGGAGGAGGGGGAGGAGGAGGAGGAGGAGGCAAGGCACGTTCAGTCTGTCGTTTGTGCTATGTAAATAATGGACGCAGCGTCATGCGTAAGTATCGTTTGAACTACGGAGAGCGCGCTAAACTAAAAAATTCACTTTTTTTTTTAGTCGGTTCAAACGTAAAATTGAAAAAACGTAAAACGAATGAACGTAAGTAGAGGAGCGTCTGTATCACTGGATATTGCCAACAGATACAATAATTTCCTTTTCTCATGTTTCCTATGAAGTACATTTCAAGTAAAGCGAGATACACAATACCTTTATGAAAACTAGTTTCTCTCCACCTCATTATTATCTGTATTCCAATTCTGCCATATATTTCATCCAAGTTACTTAGTGATGCCTCTACAGTTCACGTTTGAAATTGTTTCTGTTGCCATACACACTTCCAGTTTTCAAGCACTCTCCTTCCCTACACACCTCACTACTCCCTCCTACTCACCACCTCAACACTTTTTCTCCACACTCACACTATCCAACCCCTCAGGGAAACAACACAGCATCTCTTTTCAAAGTCACTTTGGTCCCATCTGGAGGCAGCTACCAGTTACCTAAAAGCTGCTGGTCTTCTGCAAGGAACTAGGGGCAATGAACTGATTCACAGTTGTGCATGCAAGTCATCCCTTTGCCACCCTTAATCAAACACTATCAACTTATTTCCAGTTGCCACTGCAAACCATATCTACTTATTTCCAGTTGCTGGCGACTGGCACTCAAGTCTTTGGACTGAGCCTAAGACACTCGTTTATCAAATTTGTAATTCTTTGATCTTTAAGCACATGGAGAGCTGACAACAGGCAAATACTCCCCTCGTACCTTCAGTTGGTGAAAGAGTCAGCTCCACACTAATACAATGCGGACATCAATTGAAGGTTTCTCTCCACGGAGATCTGTAAGAAGCCATGGAGACCACTGCCTGAGGGACACAAGGTTCCAGTAGGTGAAACTCCAGTTTTATCCCATTATCACAAAAACACATTTCTCACTTTTCTTTTTTTGAATACGACAGATCTATTTTTCTATGGAATGGTTAGGTTAGGAGCAACTGGACAATGTAGGAGGAGGAGGTGGTGGTGGTGGTAGTGGTGGTGTAAATACCTTGGCTTCAGCACCCCTACTCCCTTTTGGGTTTTGCTTCGTTTAATTTTGGACTTGGTCACTCTGCATTTCCAGATTATATATTGCTTGTCAGTTCACTTCCAGGTTTTCTGCCTTGGCACTGAACAGTTATAGTTTCTTAAGGATCTTTTCTTATTTTCTGGATAGGGTTGTTGGAGCAGTTTGTTTCAGGCTCTGATCGATGATAGCTTGTTGCACTCTAGTAAGAAAGGCTCGTGGTTTTCTTCGCTACACCCACACAGGGGGCAGTTTGCGTCTTGGTTTATGTCAGTTTCTCAAATTTTGTTTCAGTGTGTTTGTCCTGGCATAAAACAGAATGGCAGTCTAGGTTATTTTCATAAATTTCTTCTTCCATTTTTATTTTTTTTTCCATTGACTGTAGTGTGATATGGAGGGTTTATTTGCCAGTTCAGCTTTCCATGTCTGTGTCAATATCATTTATCCTGGCTTTGAGTTGTTGTTTTTTAATAGTTTTGAGATCCTCTAGGTTTAAGTTTTGCTTTTGCAAATATGATCTAGTTGCTTGGCCCAGTAATTTCCTTGTCTTTAATATTGGTCTTGAAAAATGAGTTTGACAAGCTTGTTCACCTCATCTCCAATGACATGTCTTGTTTTGCACATCTCTAGTGTATGCTGAGGAAGATCTGATCTCTGCTCTCAGGCCTGCTGTGTAGTGTGGTGCTCTGAATATGACTTTGTATGCCTTGTTTTCTATTGACTGTAGCCTTTTGAGTTTACTTTTTGTGAAGAAGATTGCTTCCGTTCGGTGGAGTAAACTAGGGATGGCGACATTTTTCAAGAACACTTTGCCGATACTGATCCTGTTGCAGCTTCTTGCCATTATTGATGATGTTTGATTAGCAAACGAGTTTGCTTTGCTAAAGTTGTTATATATGTGTTATTTGAGGCATTTCCTTTTATTTGTTATTTCTATTCCTAAGTATATTATGGACTCCGTGACTTTTATTCCACTAATTTCTTTCTGGGGACTCTGCTAGGTTGTCAGTTAGGTATCATGATATATATTTGTGTTTACGTGATTCTGGAATTTTACCAAAACTTGAGGCAACAACTGTCAACCAGAAAACACATTAAAGAATATCAGAGAAGTATAGAAAGTATTTCACTATACTGATGCACATATGATGAAAAAATTTGCAAAAAAAATTATCTGCTCATAATGACAATGCTCTAAAAGTGGTATGGACTACCACTCAATAAAAGAACACAAGAAAAATGGCAAAGGAGGGCCACAACTGAAATTATCCGTAATCTTGCTATTAAAGCTGACGAGCAATCAGTCAACATGAATACTGCCTTTGTAATTGAAATCCATAGACAATATATTTTTTTTTCAAGAACAGATGCAAAGATCTTCACCATATCATTTGCTTTTAAAAGACCTATCATATTCCATGAACATACAAAACTGCTGCAAACAGCATATGAAACATTTTATATGAATGACAGGAAAACTGGAGTCGGACATTACGTGTTGGCCTGGTGGGGATAATAAATCCACCTAACAATATCTAGTAAATGACAGAGTGGAGGCTAGGATGGAAGGCGAGTAGGTTAATACATGCCAGAACATGAAAGAAAAAGTCTCATAGAATACAACATCCTAATAATGAAACTTAATGAGGACAAGTTTGAATTTATAAAGTTCGGTAAGAGCAGACACGAAACTTCATATAAAGATCCAAAAGGAAACCATATCACACAATAAACATCAGTAAGAGATCTAGGAGTTATACTTTCGGATGATGCTACATTTGATCAACATATAGAAGAAAGAGTATCAAAATGCAGACAACGAATGGGATACATACTTAGAACCTTCCACACCATAGAACCAGAAACCTTGCTAACCTTACGGAAAGCCCTAGTCATCCTTATCATCGACTACTGCTCAAAACTTTGGGCTCCATACAAACAAGGCCACATCATGTAGCTGGAAGCTCAGCAAAGAACCTTTACCTCAACAATCAAAAGAACCCCAGCTCACCAAGATGTGGACAAACACAATTACTGGAAAAGACTGGCTGAAAATTATTGATTGATTTATGAAATTTTTGGCTCGAAGGCCAAGTGCCGGAGCCGGTAGGCCATTCAGCGCTGGCTGAAAATGAACTCTAATCCATAGAGAGGAGACTAGAGATATCTGATAATATATACATGGAAAATCCTAGAAGACAGGATCACTCCACCCAAAACAGAACCTATAAAACCAGTAAAGACCCATATCACCACAGAAGAAAAGAACTGGAAGAAAATGCACACAATTGGCCCTGCCATCAGAGTGCCCACTAAAAGTCAAGACACTCAAACAGAACAGCATCTCAAGAAAGGGGGCTCCGACTGTTTAATCACTTACCTAAACACATACGGAACATTACAGAAATTAAAACGGAAGTTTTCAAAAGGGAACTTGACAAATTCCAGGTTATACAGCATCGTGTCCATTATTGACCAGCTGGACTACAAACTACAAACTGAAAGGCGGCAGTTATGCCATGGCCTTGCCTCAAGTTCCATCGGAGGAGCAACACTCCCTTGAGGCAGAAGTGCTTCAAGGTAAATAAATTCAAGGTAAATTAGGTATGATATCTAATAACAGTTTCACCAAGTTAAGGCTTTGAAGTGATCTACTACACAATGCATTTGAGAATGTACAAATTTGTGTTTGCTTCCGTTTTCTGGCTGGCAGTCGGTTATTGCCTCAAGTTTTGGTAAAATTAAAAATTCCAGAATCATGTAAACATGAATATTTAATGTGATACCTATGTTGTCCAATAGCTCCTAACCTAACTATTCCAGCTTAGGACAAACCTCAGGAGAATGTTTAGACATTACCTTGTTCTATCCAACAGAACTAGTGGAACAAGTTTAAAAAAAATTGGCCAATACAACCAAAGAATTTGAAACAAACATTAATAAATGAGCACAGAGATGAGGCCATGGGCACAATACACGTGACATTAATTAATTTAAACCCAGCTAATAGGACCCTGTGCCAACTGAATCTATGATTATACACATTTTTGTTGGACTTTCCCCTGCCTCCTTCACCTAGTATAACTTCCCAGAACTTTTACGAGGTTGTGAGTGAGCCACTGAACAGTTGTTGTTTAGGAAACAAGACGATATATGCATCATGATGATACTCATGTTCTATCAGACATATGGATATGGGTAAAAATTCGCGTCAGGAAAAAAATTATACGCCCGTCTCTTCTCCCTCATGTCCCTATGCATTCTACATTCTTAGAGACCCTAGATATTCGACGATTGAACAAAACAAATTTACAAACACTTGAGCAACAATCGTGCTGCATAGCTTAACGCTCGACTCGCCTGGCTGGGAAGCCCAGCCACTTCCAAATATGACATATACCACGTAAGATCTCCGTCTGGTCACATTTCCACAGAGGAATGTCATTGTACTCTATCACAAACACATAATTCGTTTCACTTTAGCACAGTCTGGTCTGCAGTGCCATCGTGGCAATGCAAAGATGCACATCAGTGTGCCAGGCCGTACCTTTTCACGTAAAGCTTATATTCACACTATCGCAGCCATTTCAACATGGCTTCCTCCTTTGTCTGCCTACAACCAGGGCTAATTTTCGCAACATCCTTCGCCATTTCATTAGCTGGACTCAATACACGTCGATGAGGAGGTCACGGTAGGATCCAAAGTGTGCGCCAACTAGCTATAGAGGATAATTTGTGGAGTTGTATCGGGTATTAGGGTGTAGTTACCGATGATTGGTAGTGTGACACCAATGAAAGCTCGCCGACCACGGACCGCTGTCGTATTGGCTGGCCAAAGCGAGTCGTGCTCTATCGTCCCACAATACTCCGCTTAACTTTCGTTTCTCTCTCTTAACATAGCGTTCATTTAGTTCCAAATTCATAACTTAGGATGGTTATTTTGGAATGTTTTAAGTAATTTTGTCATCTATGATTACTTTTTTATATTTTCTGTGTCTTTAAGTATCATCGAATTAATTTATAAACACCCATGAATGCATTTACTTATAGTTTTGAATGCTAAACAAAACAAAATTAAACAATCAAAAGAAAAAAGTACAAAAGTATGAGCACAAGGACTGGAGCCAGCGCCAGCAAATGGGACGGCACCAGGCGTGGCGACTATCCGCCGTTGCCAATTTTAGTTTAGCTATCTTCTCGTCTCATTTCAATTATATACATTTGTAAATCTAATGTCTCACTAATTATTTTTTACAAAAAGATATTATCATGACAGCTATATGAAGTGGTGCAATGGTGACGGTAAAATTGGATTGAAGTTTGTTGATATATTAATTGATGATTTTTTTTTCACAGATTGAAGCGATTAACGTATTCATCTTGCAATGAAATGTGAGCTTTCGTAAAGTGTGGGACTGTATTATATATAATTATGAATTATTCAGAGAAGCAAAAAATTTTGGTAAATGCTCAGCTGGGATCATAGATCAAACGATTACTCGACTGCTTATTTCAACATCAAATAGATAATAATTTTAGATGAATTCTTCATATCCATAGCCTATACAGTTCTAATTACATTAAAACCTATTCTAGATTATAATTTTGACCGTATAGAGGGCAAAGAATTATCAATATATTTAAAAGATATCAACTTATCCTGAGGAACTCAGTAGAATAACCTTGAAGTGTTTGAATTCCGCGCCATTTAGAGTATTGAGTTTCGTTACTATTTATGAAGTATATAAAATTCAAAAATACTACATTTTCTACCTATCAATGAATTACGGAATATGTTTTATAATGATATTGTTATAGATAATCAAGCTTTAAAAGATATATATATAATTTGAATGTGTCACAATTTGATGATTCAACGAAGTACGAACGCGAGAATCAACAGTTGTGTTTACAAATAGGGTGAAAAGTGAACATAGAAGAAAGGTGCAAATATGTATAAAATAATATATTCTCCACTGCTACTTGCGGCTATCATACAAAGTAAGTTATAATTGCCCTAAGTGTTCCATATTTCATCTCATAAACTAAGTAGGAAAGGACTCAATAGGAGGTAAGTTGGTACTCTTTCTGGGCGTGGTAAATACTAAATACTGTGAAAGGAAGGATTCGGGTTGCGTACCTTAGTGAAAAAATGCATACCTTAGTGAAGACAAAAGAAGCATGCATTTTGAGGCTTTGTGTATGCTTTATTTTGATCATTTGAATTGAATCTTCCTCAAATATTTTGATAAAGACACTGAGTTCAAGGGAACTACCATGAATGTAAAGTATTATAATTATTGAAATATTTATTCATATTCATTGAATATATATTCGTCTTTTTTCTATTATTGACATATTGAATATTCCATTTTTTTTTTTTTGTCAATTTATAGTTTCACCCAATCATAGAATTTGATATGTGGCTTATGTGTTTCTGGTGAGAAATGTTGTGATATGAATGATGGTGTTCATCATTTCCGTCACAAATGCGTACTATTGAAGTATTAAGTGTCGAAGTTATGCACCTATGCGTACATCTTCCGAACGCATAAGTGTGGGAAATCAGGGTTTTTGGGTGGGGAACACTAATAAATGGATTAATGCGCATTGCGAAACAGGTATAAAATGAACAGAAACACTTAAAAAGATAAATAAAAATAAATCACATTTTAGGGCCGGAGTCCCGCCTAACGCGAGCAGTAGTCATGTTTGTTTTTCCCAACAATTTGAAAAATGTCTTGCTAGATCAGCTACATTTAGCAAACTCCACTCCAGCCGTGCAAGACTTCCTAACTGTAAACTAACGTTACCTCCGTTAGGTTAAGTTAGGTTAGTTTATGGTTACCATGTCTTGCACGAGCTGCTTTCCTAAATCTAGCGGTTGTAGTCACAAATACAATCATTAGTAAACAAACATGGCGCCGTGTGCGGTACCTGCCGAAATGGGATATTTTTGTTTTTTATGTGTTTCTTTAGTCTTCTTCATTTTATACCTGTTTTGCAATGCGCATTACTCCATTTATTAGTCTTCCCCACCCAAAAACCCCGATTTCCCATATGTGCCCTCACATCGTTCGGGAGATGTACGCATAAGTGCATAATTTCAATACTTAATTACTTCAAAAGTACGCATTTGCGATGGAAAGGATGTACACCATCGTTCATATCACAACATTTCTCACCAGAAACACATAAGCCACATATCGAATTCTATGGTTAGGTGAAACTATAAATTGACTTTTTTTTTTTTTTTTTCATTACGTTCCAAGCATAATCATATGTATAGGCTCCTGTCCTTCAGGTTACTTTCTCACAGACTGTTCAAACTGGAGTTCTTCCACATGATTTGCTTTTGCAGTTTTGGCAAATGTGACACCAATTTTCAAATCCAGTGACAGTTACCTTCCTTCCAATAATAGGCGTGTTTTGATCATGGTGTAACTGTGGGGTCATTTGGCCCATCTACTCAGCCAAACACCCATCACAGTTACATTGGAGTAGACAAATTTATCATACTTTAATTTCTCCAACTTGCGCATCTATCAAAACAAAGGTGGTGTTTCAAGCAGCCTATGGACTGAGTTGGATATGGACCGAGCTGACTGGCAAGCATTTGGATGACCTCAGTCCCCTGCAAAATGTTAGAACATAGAATAGATCATTTTGACAGGCAAAGAGTACTAACGTAACTGATAATCAGCATGTCTTGTGGCCAAAACACTCATGCAAGATGCAAATACTAGAGAAATTGGATGACATATCTCAATTAACCAACAGCCATAAAATTAAACAAGTGGGCACCATAGTTTTAGACTTTGCCAAAGCCTTCAACAAATCTCTTCACCGACAACTATTAGCTAAAATAGATTATTATAGCATAAGAGGATTACTTCACCGGATGAATATAATCTTGACTTCTCGAGAACATCATGTTGCTCTCAAGGGTAGCCAATCTTTAGCCGTTTCTGTTACTTCTGGGGTTCCATTGGATAATGTTTTGGGACGTCTTACTCTCTTACAGTGTCACGACTATAGCATACAGGCTACAGCCAACAGAGCCTTGGGATTCCTGTGTAGGAACCTCAGGAGATGCAACACAGACATCAGAATTCTTGATTTTAAGATACTCATTTGGCAACACTGAGTATTGAGACACCGTCTTTTCAGTGACAGATACAAATTAAGAGTCCACACAAAATAAAACAGCAAGATGGATCAGATGTAATTACAGACATACTACATCAGTCACTTGGTTTAAACAAGATATACTTGAACCACTTGAAACAAGAAGATGAATACATAGACAACAAATGAAGTGTAAGATCACAAACAATTTAGGTGATATTGACAAAGAAACTTACGCCCAACAAATACACGAACAAGAAGAGGCAGTCATAGCCTAAGATACCACATACCAAACAAGTACCAAAATAACACTCAAGAAACCCACAGTCGGAGAAAATAAACTTTGAATGAAAGACAATTCTATATTTCGGCTACCAGCTGTAGCCCTCTTCAGGAAAATACAGTTGGTAGCCGAAATATAGAATCTTCTTTCATTCGAGGTTTATTTTCTCTGACTGTGGGTTTCTTGTGTGTTATTTACAAATGTGCTACTACATTTCTGTTTAAACAAGTACCAACATATAAAAGTGTACATTCTTCCCCCCGCAGCAGCCAAGAGTGGAATATTATCTCCCATCTCATGTATTCAGTAGTCCCACTCTTGATACGTTTAGAAATAGGATGACCCATTACTACCTTCTTTTCAGTCCTAATCCCAATCCTGACCCCAAGTCTGATCCTAACCCTATCTATGGTCCAAACCCTGTCCCTAACCCTTCATCAACACCCTCACCTGCATCTGAAGGTGTCCATGGGGCAGATTCTCAAGTCTTTGAATTGGCCTCAAGATATCTCTTATCAACTTTACTTGTTATTTCTTTCACTTTTTCACCTAAGGAGAGCTGACAACCAGTGAGTGCTCCTCTCCTGCAGCTTTCGGTCAGTGACATAGAAACGTGTCACTCTGAGTGACCTGTGGGCCAACCTGGAGGTTGTTGCCAATTACCTGGGTGCTGTGAATTTCCTGCAAGAATGACCTGGGGCATCAGATTGATTGATATAGAAACAAAGACACACTAAAACAATAAACACCAATCTAAGCTTTCTTCCCAAAGAAATCCATAGAAGAACCTAAGGTCTGTTGCCAACCACTGTAGGGCTATGGATCTCCAGTTTGTAAAACTTGAGTCAGCATTTATTATTTTAAGGATAAAATATTGTAATACATATCTTAACTTGTTTGGATAAGTGGGAAGTATTGTATTGTTTTTTATTTTGTATTTTTCAGTATGGATGCAGTTGAATCATCAGTTACTACATTAAATAAATATCTTGATATTTGTAATTTCAGGTGTCTTGGGTCTTGAGTGTTATGTGTGTAAGGATCAAGACTCCAACCAAGGAAAATGTACCACTACTGTCATCCCGTGTGCATATGGAGAGGATCGATGTCTGTCTACCATTAAGTGGGGGAGTAAGTATTGAAGCAGTTGTGTAACATTAATATAAATTAGAATTTTGAACATCATTTCAGTAGACATGAGTGAATCTTGAGTGCCTTCCACCCTATCATTCATTACACACTCTCTCCCTCCCTCCTTCCCTCCTTCCCTCCCCTCTCTCTCCCTCCCTCCCCTCTCTCCCTCCCTCCCTTCCCTCCTCTCTCTCTCTCCCTCCCTCCCCCCTCTCTCTCTCTCTCTCCCTCCCCTCCCTCCCTCTCCTCTCTCTCTCTCTCTCTCTCTCTCTCTCTCCCTCCCTCCCCTCTCTCTCTCCCTCCCTCCCCCCCTCTCTCTCTCTCTCTCCCCCTCCCTCCCCTCTCTCTCTCTCTCTCTCCCCCTCCCTCCCCTCTCTCTCTCTCTCTCTCCCTCTCCCTCTCCCTCTCCCTCTATCTCTCCCTCCCTTCCCCCTCTCTCTCTCCCCTCTCCCTCCCCCTCCCTCCTATCTCTCTCTCTCTCTCTCTCTCTCTCTCTCTCTCTCTCTCTCTCTCTCTCTCTCTCTCTCTCTCTCTCTCTCTCTCTCTCTCTCAAATGAAAATAAAATGGCATGGGAGTGGAAACTCCTTACTACTCTTGTTATTTATTCCTACTTAAATCATTTAAAGATTGCATCTCATCAGTTTCCCAGAAAAAGTAGAATAATTTTAAAGGTACCGTGGTAGATTTAGGTATTGTATGCAAATTGTACAAGCTGCCACTTGCACAGTAAAGTCACATTTCCTATAGCTGGGCAATGTAGGGTTAGGTGGTGTCCAGGCACACACAACTCAAACATCAGTCAATCAATCCTCTATCCCAGGTCTCATGTGAGATGAAATGCATGAGAAGTATGGTATAGGTTACTAAGCTGGATAGAGGGAGAAAGGAGGAGGTGAGAAGAGAGCGGGAGTGGAAAGGGAGTTGGGAGATAGGGTTGATGAAAGGGTATTGGGATGGTTTGGTCACATGGAAAGAATGAGTGAAGAAAGATTAGTAAAAGAGGTGTGGTAGGCAGAGGTGGAGGGAGTGAACATGAGGGGGCAATCAAGGATCAGATGGATGGATGGAGTAAAAGGGGCATTGGGAAAGAGGGGAATGTCTGTTGAGGAAGGAGGGGAGAAGACAGAAGATAGGGGTGAGTGAAGAATGGTTGTGTATGATGATGCTGTGATGCATGGAAGGGAGTGGGTGGGGGATGGTGGGGGTGAGGGAGTATGTGGGGACAGAATGGGGGGTCGCAGACTAAGTGAAGCAGCCTTGTAGTGTATGTGCTGTCTTGCTGCATTGCCTCTGACACAGGGCAGTGGGCGAGATGCTGACTTGTCATCCAGAAGGAGCCAAGAAAAGGGAAGGAGTGGTGGTGAATGGGAATGTAGTACCCTATGTTGAGATGAAGTGGGTGGGAGTGGATTTATGCCTATGACTTTGTCTACCTCCTTTGTAAGGGGGAAAAAGGCATTGGTATATGTATGTGTAAGGGGAAGGCCAAATCAAAGCACACATTTATATTAGACAATTAAAAACCATTCAACCAAGCTTGTTCACAAAAGAAATGTATTTTGAAAATGTTGAAAATGTTTTTTATATTTTTTTATATAGATATGTACATACATATACCAAAGGCATTTTTTGCCCTTATACAGGAGGTAGCCAAAAGACAAAGGCATAGAAACCACTCCCACCCATTCCATCTCCTACATACTCCACTCCCCTCTACCCTCTTCCCTCCCTCTTATCTTGGCACCTTCTGGATGATGGGTCATCCCTGCATCTTGTCCACTACCCTGTGTCAGAAGTAGTGTCGCAAGACAGCACATCCACAGCAAGGCTGCTTCATTTATTCGGTGAATCCCCCTCTCCATCCCCTCATGCAGAAAAAGAGAAGCCGGGGAGAAATCCCTATATATTTTTTATTATTATTATTATTATTTATTTCATTTTTTTTTTTTTTTTTTTTTTTTTATTATTATTATTATTTTTTTCTTTCTTTCTTTCTTTTCTTGGCTGTAGCTTTTATTAATCAGCTTTCTCTTATTACAATTTTCAGGTACTCCCTATTGGGACACGGGTGCTCCCATGCAATATTACATCAGCAAGCAGTGTGCCACTGAGAAAATGTGTGACAACACCATTAAGGAATTAATGACCAACTGCCTACGCATTTGGTGGAAAGATTGGAATTGTGCTGAGTGTTGTCAGGGTGACCGCTGCAATTACTACATTACTGTAAGTTAGTGTTTTATGTTTCATATATACATTGTGTGTGTGTATTTACCTAATTTTATTTTACAGAAAGTGGAGCTATGCTCGTAGGGTCCCATCTCTATATCTCGCCATATTCAATTTGTTCTTAAGTTCTTGTATACACTATTGTTTCACCTTTTATGTTCCATACATCCACCACTCTTATGTTTTGTTTTGTTTTTTCTCCATGTCTTTTCTATAGCTGTCATTTTTTTAGTTTCTTTCCATGCCCTTTTGTGTTTCTCTTATCCCAATTTAGTAATTTGTCTCTGTCAAGGACTTCTACACCTTTCATAATTCTGTAGATGGTCAACAAGTCACCTCTTTCTCTTCTTTGTTCCAGAGTCAGTAGTTCTAGTTTTGACAATCTTTCTTCATATGACATTTTTTATAGTGTTGGGGCCATCTTCATAACTGCTCTCTGGGTTCTTTCAATTTTCTTTATATTCTTTTTAGTACTGGGTGACCATAGTGTCACTCCATACCCCAATTTGGGCCTTTTCAGTGTGACTAATATTTTCTTTACAATTTCTTCATCCAAGTAAGTAAAAACCACTTTTACTGATATTAGCAAGTTATAGGTTTCACCAACAGTTTTATTTATATGTTTGTAAAGGGACATATCTTTTATGATGATCACTCCCAGGTCTTTTTTCAGATCCCACTTTCATTACTTCTTTTTCACATGTACAGGTATTCCTCTATTTACACATGTTCTAATGACACATATTTGCTTGTGCACCATGTAATACTAGAAATTTATTTCAAGTAATTTTTTCAAATCATCCAGGAGGTGCTAAGATGGGAGGGATGGTGGAGGGGAGGGGAGTGTATTTAGGGATGGAATATGCCTTTTTCTTTTTGGCTACCTCCCTTGTAAAGGGGAAAAAGCCTTGGTATATGTATGTATGTTCTGGGCCATCCACATTTTCAAATCACGCAATGGCAACATGTACACGACCAAGCTGCCACCTGATATGCTAACTCATTCCCACTACTTAACAGCTCCTTCATTTTCTAGCACTATTATCATGGTAGTAGAATCATAACATCTTCATTCACAATGTAGTATGTATTTATTTACAAAATAATTGTATTTTTGAGACATGATAGATGATGTTTCATTCCCTTCCCATACCCAAGGTAAGTGAAACTGTAGGGGGAATCCACTCTATTATGTATTTGCATGATGACCTAAAGAATGCATGTATCGTATAAAAAGATAGATACCTGTTGAACCCCTCAACTCTGTCAGAAGGTGCAGCCCTGAGGGGCTGATACTTGATCTCAGTAATGGGCCCAAGATCTCTCTCTGTCAGCCTCAGCAGTATTTCTTATACACTTTCGCACATGGAAAGGTAACAACATGTGACTGCTCTTCTCTAGCTACAACTTTGAGTCACTGACATAGAAATAGTTCCACTCTCATGCAACACAGAAGACAGTCCAAAGTTTTTTTACAGAGAGATTTGTAAAAGGTTCCAAGGACCATTTTCAGCCACTGTAAGGCTGCAGGTTTTCCATTTTTGGAACTTGAGACTCAATTGATATATCCATATACATATATTCATACATGTATACAAACATACACACACTTCTGAGCTATCAACACCTATCAACTAGAGCTCCAAAGGCTGCTGAATATGACAAAAATTCTCAATAGTGCAAGGAAAACAAGAGGCCTGGTTTGTATTGATTGGGAAGGGGAGCACTTGTGGTTACTCAAAATGTTTCTATGCAGTGTTAAACTGATCTAATGAGAGAAAATGCAAGAAAATAAAAACGATGATTTTGATCCGAATATCAACTCAAAAGCAGAGTCCTGGAAGAGCTATGCCAAAATTAACTATAAACAGAGGCCTTGAAACACCAAGGATATTTCAACTATATAACGAAGACACTTTTTCTGGTTTTGGTAAGTACGAAAGAAGAAAATTGATGAAAGGGAGATGAGTATTAATAGAAAATTGTGGGAGAAAGGATTCATAGAACTAAGGAAAGAGATTGTAAATTTAACAAAAGGCATTTGAAGCTAACAGTGAGATATGTGAAATAAAGAAAATAAATTCCGAACTAGATAATGAGCTAAAGGGATTAAAAAAGGATCTAATGGAGGTTAAATATGAAAATGAAAAGATGAAAATTATTGATACTGCCAATAGTAAGAACTTAAAAAAAGAGGTAAATAACAAAATACAGGCAATGTCTGAAAGAATTGAAGGAAACTTACATATACCAAAGGCTCTTTCCCCCTTACAAAGGAGGTAGCCAAAAAACAAAAGCATAAAAACCACTCCCACCCATTTCATCCCCAACATACTCCACTTCCCTCCACCCTCCTCCCTCCCTCTTTATCTTGACATGTCCTGGATGACAGGTCATCCCTGTATCTTGTCCACTGCCCAGGTTAGAAGCAATGTTGCAAGACGGCACATCCACAGCGAGGCCATTTCATTAAATTGGCGTCCCCCCTCTCCATCCCCTCATGCAAAAAAGGAGAAGATGGGGAGAAATACCTTTGGGCTGCATCGCATCAATTTATTTCTCACACATATTCCCTCATCCCCCACCCACTCCACCTTATAAAACGAAACTTAGGGGAGGAAAATTTGCAGAAGATTGAGAAATGGAATGAAAACAGGAAACTTAGGGGAGGAAAATTTGCAGAAGATTGAGAAATGGAATGAAAACAGAGAAAATGAAGAAATTGCTTTTAAAGAAATGGTACAACAACAGATGCAGGGAAATGCAAAGGACACTTTTTTGCCCAATGATTAGGAACTTTAATTTTGCTTGACAATTCCTTATTTTCTGCTCTTAAGTGCTTCAGAAGCAAAACATAGACTGATAAACCCTTCCACATAGAATAGTTTAAGTTGTAGGATTATTTTCAATCACCTTTTCTGTATATGTAACTTATGAAATACCATGTTAATTGTTATTGACAAGTGTTAAGCATAAATTACAAACATACATATACCAAAGGCTTTTTCCCCCTTTCAAGGGAGGTAGCCAAAAAAAGGCATAAAAACCATTCCCACCCATTCCATCCCTAACACACTCCACTCCCATCCACCTTCTACCTTCCCTGAGACATAAACGTCAGTAGGGATTTAATGACGGTTGCCTCAAATTTGACTAACATGATGCCCAGAGCCCCACAGTAGCTGGCTGTGGTCCCTGGTCCTTTTCATAGGACCTCAATCAGGGAAGAAATATTGGCTTATGGGGCTTTCTTTTACTGGAATGTAGGTGCTGGAAGGGAGCAGCCACCAGTTGTGAGTTTTTTTTTATGTGAAAATGTGGAGGAAATGCATTTGAAGTTGATAGAGAGACCTAGATAGATCTTTAGCCTGGAGTTAAGGGTGTTTATAGGTTTTGAGGAAGGGCAGCAAGGAAATGCTTCTCTGACTTCCATCTTGCAAGACCACCACTTGCAGATACCTATCATTGGTTCCTCAATTTCACAGACTGGGGAAGAAGATTCCAACATAACAGTAGGAGGAGTTAAAGGGGAAGAAGATTCCAACATAACAGTAGGAGGAGGTAAAGGGGAAGAAGATTCCAATGTAACAGTAGGAAGTAAAGGGGAAGAAGATTCCAACATAACAATGATATCAGTAGGTAATGGGGAAGAAGTATCCACAGCAACTAAATGTCAACAATATTCAGAGGTGAGGTTGCATTTCTTTTGTTTTATCCAAAGAAATCTTGTAATTGTGAAAGAAATGGTGCACACATCAAATTTGGTTCACTCAATAACATGGCTGTAATAATGATTATTGTTTTGAGTTTCATGGACAGCCTACAACCCTTGCAGTAGTCAACAGTTGTCCTCAGGCTCTTGGAAATTTTTTGGGGAAGAGATATTGAACTTGTGTGGCTCCTTCTGTATCACTAGCTTGTAGGAGTAAGATGGGGGAGATCAGTTATTGGCTGTCCGGTCTTCTTACGTGAATAAATGGAGAAAAGATAGTTCAAGCTAATTAACATCTTCAGTCAGAATTCTCCCTGAAGTACAGTCCATGTCACATTTTTCGTGTAATTTTTAGGAGGGTCATTAGCAGGTATTGCATTAAGTACTCTAACACTGATTCACTCATTGGACAACATATGGCTTGTTGGTGTATAGTGAGTGAGTCCTCCTTATACGGTAATTCTTTATCTGGTAAATTCACAGTTACGGTATTTGGTAATTACTACCCTCGATTCTATTTACTGTAAGAAAAATTCACAGATAGGGTATCCACTCATGTTTTGGAGGTAAAATTAGATATTTTGAAGAAGAAAAAGCACAGAGAAGGTACATCTGCCATAAGTCGAAACTTGGGTTCGGTATATGGTCATTTCAATTTGCGGTAAGGTTTTCAGGAACGCATATGTACCATTTAACAAGGACTCACTGTAGTGGATAGTATCATGACCTGTCACATACCTCTGAAAAGAGGAGGTACAGTGATGGTGGACTTGCTGGTGAGGTTATTTCATATTTGTTTAAGAGAGGGTTGAGTGCGGGAGAACTGGAGGAGTGCCTGTATAGTTCCGCTTTACAAGGGAAAGGGGGACAAGTGTGAGTGTAGGAGTTTCAGAGGGATCAACTTGTTAAATGTAGTTGGGAAGGCTTATGGGAGGGTCTTGATTGAGCGGATTAGGAGAGGAACAGAGGGAGTAATTGGATAAGAACAGTGTGGGTTTAGGACAGGTAGCGGTTGTGTAGATCACATTTTTGTGGTAAGACAGATATGTGAGAAAGCCATGGGAAAAGGTAAGGATGTATTTTGGGCTTTTATGAATCTGGAAAAGGCTTATGACAGGGTAGACAGGAAGGTACTGTGGGAGGTTTTTTAGATATATGGGATAGGATGAAAGCTGTTAAGAGCAGTCAAGTGTGTATGTGTTTACCTAATTATACTGTATAGGAAAGGAATAACAGTCTGGGTTCCTGTCTCTTACTATGCAGTTTATCATAGCTTCAAATTTATGTATGGTTCCAGTTTGGGCTATACCCTTTTTTCCAATTATTATAATTAATTTAATGAAGCAGCCTTGCTGTTGATGTGCTGTGTCTTGCGACACTGCTTCTGACCCAGGGCAGTGGACAAGGTGCAGGAATGACCCGTCATTCAGGAGGTGCTAAGATAAGAGGGAGGGTGGAGGGGTGTGGAGTGTATTGAGGGATGGAATGGGTGGGAATGATTTTATGCCTTTTTCTTTTTGGCTACCCCCCTTGTAAGGGGGAAAAAGCCTTGGTATATGTATGTATGTATGTATAATTAATTTTAATTCTTGTATTGTTCCAGCTTGGGTTATATCACCTAAGCTGTTCCAAGTATATGTTCATCTATATGAAAAACTATTTCTTCATATCTTTTAGACTTTTAATCTTTCTCAGTTTATTCTCATGACCTCTCAGAACCTGCCCATCCCAAACCAAGAGATGTCTCCTGTCAATGTCTATCTCCTTTAGTGTCCTGAATACTCTAATCAAATCATCTTTCTCTTTAGTCTTTCAGTGTTGGCAAATCCATTGTGGTTCAACCTATTATGTATTGGTATTGTGTTAAAGCTGGATGGTGGCCTGAACACAGACCAACTTTGAACCATTCCTTGGCGGGACTTCTTGGCCAAACAGTCTAGGGAATGACAAGAGCAACAACTGTTCCTTGGGAAGTGAATCCTTTACAAAGGCAAAAAGAGGAGAAAGACTTGGGAGTCTTGATAAAAGACAACCTCTTCACCAGACAGACATATCAGTAAAATTGTGGAAGAGAAGTATGGAGTGCTGCAGAACATACAGGTGGCTTCTCTCTCGTAGGATGGAGAGAAGATGCAAAAAGTTATAGAAACCCTACCCAGTCCAAGACTGTCATATGTGTTAGTGGGAAAGGACCTCACCCAGTGAAGGGTTTAAGATCGAGAGAATACAGAGGATAACAACCAAACTGGTTCCCAACCTGGGAGATAAACTATACGAGAAGAGTAGAAGCACCTAATGTGCAGCTTTGAAAGATGGAATAGATAAAGATGATATGATTGCAGTACTCAGGTTGCTAAAGGGGGTAGACTACATTGCTTCAGACCCAGGGCAATGGGTGAGATGCAGGGATGACCCGTCATCCAGGAGGAGCCAAGAAAAGAGGGAGGGAGAGGTGGTGAATAGGAGTGGAGTATGTGGGAGTGGATTTATGCTTTTGACTTTGGCTACCTTCCTTGTAAGGGGGAAAAGCCCCTGGTATATATATAATATATATATATATATATGCACAATTCTTATCCTTTTTTCTAAACTGTCTTATTGTATTATGTTTCCAAGGGTAAAGCTTTAGCTTTTAGCAATACAATCATGCAAACTTTTTGATGAAATTTGGGTGTTCACAAAGAAAATTCCAGTATGGTAGAACTTTTAGACAGAGTAATAAGTTAACAAGATAATCTTTAACAAAGCTTCTACTTAAAAAAATCAACAAATTACAGTTTCTGTTAGTTACTAAGATACAAGAAAAGACATCAAATTTTGTTTTATTGATTTATTTATTTTGTATTTATTTTATTACTGTTATTATTCCCATTTTTAAATGAATTTCCATGAAAGTTGTCACATAATTTTTACACTACCATTTACAGAAAAAGGTCAGTCTAGCTTATTTCGATATACACATCCTGAATACAATTTGATAAATACACACATTCCTCCTCCTGCATTTGTTCATGTTGTGACCAAAATGGTGTCATTCATGATTTAATTCTTTTTCTTTGCAGTTGGGAGCATCCTCAGCAAGCTCATCTGTGGTCATGCTGTTCATGAGCAGCATCTTTGCTCTCCTGCTGGCCAGGTATCACTGACCTGGCTTCTGAGAAAGTGCACCACAACGACTGTTCTCATGTGGGGTTGGCAGCTGTTTAGTCAAGTAATGCACTCCGTAGTTCACATTGATGGAACTTCCTACAATGTGGCATTAGGCAAGGAAGTTTTGGCAGCTAATTATTTTGATCTGAGGTGAAAGGACAATTGGAAAAAGAAAAAGAAAAATTTTCATCTTGAAGAAAATGGGTCTCATAATTTTCCACTAAGTGGTATATTGTTCTCAGTTGCTCATTACTATCTTTTAATTACCTTTCAACTCCTGCCAAGTATTGTGTCTGCATTCCAGCAATATACTTATGTAAATAATAGAATAATTTCCAGAGACTTAAGTTTGTATTATTTTGTGTATGGATGTGTTTGCATGTGTGTGTGAATGTATGAAAGAAGAATTTTTACTTTGATTTTAAGATGACCTTACATTCCAAAACCAATAGATACTAAGTTGCAACAGTAATAGTTTGTAAGTACACAATTATATCTGAATTGGCTGCAAGTATTTTGATGACTTGCAGGACAACAGGATACCAACACCCTTGACTTACTACCAAAAATGTTTCAATACTTATTCCCAGTACCCAATTACACTTACTTATAGAAACACATGCAAACAAGTATAGAAGAACCTTGAAATTATGAACTAAAGGGAGGACTACTGGTCAGTTAAGCCATTTGTCCATAGGTTCCATGTGTTGAACGTATCACATGTAAATATAGGGTTGTACTAATTACCAACAACTACCATCAAATTCAATTATATTCATTGTTTTAGGTGATATTAGCATAGATAAATTATTTGTGCTATATTTTATTGAGTCAGTAACTTTTACAGTATTTGGCTGCATCAATATCAAGATTCAAGGTATGATACATGACTGACAACTCATAGCTCAATGCAAGCTTTGAGATGACACATTTGTCTTTGTTGTGGAAGACAAACTAATGGAAATTAGAGGATGGATCTATCTTGAATGTTGAGTAGTAGGAGGACTAGGACTGAATATGTAGTCACATATGAGTACATTTTAATCTTACCAGAAAACCTGATCTACAAGGTAGTTCTGTTTCTCCAGTTAACTCGTAATTCCCCCTCCCCCTTTCTTTCTTAAGTGTACCATATTTCATCATATCTGCAAATTTGAAAGCATGTGGCCATGTCAAAATCAAGATATTAATTAAGATTTCCAATATGCCTGGATACTGATTTGACCAACAACTCATGCTATGAGGCAGTTTGTGGTATCTCAAAGCTTGTGTCGAGCTCAGAGTTGTCAGTAGTGTATCTTGATACTGATGCAGCCAAATGGCTTAGAAATTACAGAAACAATAAATTATGGCACAAATTATTTATTTATGTCAATATTTAAAAAAATATCATCGGAGTTGTCAGGAGTGGTTGGTAATTAGTTTGATTAAATAAACGCAATCATACAACCATGTCCTAAATCTTAGTACAGTATTAATATAATGTTATTTACAAGAACATTCAGTAATGTAGCCCTAATGTAAACAATGAGTGTGTGGGACAGACTGAACCACTGAAAGCATGTAATGTGGTCACATTTCCTCGGGAATTTTCATATTTCAGTCAAAATCTTTATTCTCTAGAATTTGTCTTTAGTTACTGAAATCCATCACTTCAGTGTCCATAGTTTCAGGGTTCTTCTGTACTGAACAAATACTAATTTCAAGACAAATTTGGAGTTAAATTTAAAGTGTTTATTTTTTCATGATTGTGTGATGACTAAGTACACATGCATCAGTAATGAAATGTAAGTGTATGGTTTCCACAATGTCCGTCCAGCATGGTACCTACACATTTGACTAAGGAGGAAAAGGATCAGTACCCATGGTTCATTTTGCTAATTCCTCAGTGTCTGGAGGGAAGCAAGTAAATGTCTTGGGGAGGGGGGAGATTGAAAAGTGTTATATGAGAAATTGGCATCTGGGAATGAATGCAAAGAGAAGATTGTATATAAAGGGGTGATTGCCTATAACATAGAATGGGGGTGGACTTTTAATGTAAGAAAGGCTGAAAGGAGGGCAGGTGACTTGTAATGTAAGAGAGGAAGGAGGGTGGAGACTTTAATGTTAGAAAGGATAAGTTAAAATGTGTTTAAGATGGAGTGTCTGAGAAGTATGTTGGAGATTGCAAGATTGGGTAGATTAAACTGAGGTGGAGAGCAGAAGTAGAAAGGGAACTAGTAGACAGAGTTGATGAAAGATTATTGGAATGTTTTAGGCACATGGAAAGAATAAAGAAAGATTAGCAAAGAGCATGGCAAGCTGAAATGCATGGAGTGAACTTAAGTGGACAACTAAAAATAAGATGGATGGCTGGGGTGAAAGGGGCTTTGAGCAAGAGGGGAATGTTTGATGAGCAGGGAAGGGAGAAGGCAGTGGATAGGGGAGTGGTTGTGTATGGATGATTTTTTGTCACTGCTTGAAGGAATCCCTCCCCGTCCTCTCTAATTTCCACATGAGGAAACATTTGATGTATTTGAGACCAGCTAATTATGATCCCTTAGAAATAAGCTTGATATATGGATTTAATTTTGCACACACACACACACATACTTCCTCTTCCTCTCCTCTTCCTTCTCTTACTTCAACCCTCTTGCTTTGCAAACAAGGAATCCTTGTAAATTGGTTTTTATCTGTTATTTGTAGAACTCATTGTAAAAGTGGCTATTTATTTTTTAGGAAATTATTTTAGAAATGATTGATGATTTGGTTTAAGGTTGTGAACTCCCATGTCAGAAGGAACTAGGATGGTGCCTTCGTACAAAGAACTTGGAGTTGGAAATTTAATGTGGTGTGCCCTTACTATGAACTTACTTGAAATATTAAAAATGTAAACCAAAGGGAAGTGGAGATCTTATATATATGCTAAGTACATTTAGTTTTTATAGGTTACCACAACTGAGGTTAAACCGTCGGTACCATTCCGTTTGAGTGGTCTATTCCACATTGATTGATTTTGTAATCTCAAATGAGGGTAATATCTTCTCATGCTCACTGCCTTACTACACTAGTGTTATGGTGAGTCATTTTAGCTTTTCCAGTAATTTATGGATTTTATTGACTTGTTACAAGATGGATGTATGCCGTAGTTGGCCACTTCCCTTATAAGGAAAAAAGGGTCTTATGGTTGTATTGACTGTATTTAATTACTTGAATACAAATGAAAAGTTCTTTACAAATTGTCCAAGTTTTAAGCAAGAAGGCAGCTAAACATTCATCTCTGAGTCTCAATCACTGAAGTTTATTTTGTGTCAGCCCTGTAGCAATACTGTTGTTTGTGATGACAACAATACAGTGGATTGTTAATTGTAAAAGCCAATGTTCTTGAAACAAAAGCAGGTTGTTTTGATCCCCATGTAATTGCCAAATAAGCAAAAATATTTCAGAAAGGTTATGTAACTGAGAAACTATATTTTTGGTCAGGATTTCCTATACTTTGTGTGGTAGAACTCTTTAAGATTATTTTTTCTCATACATTCCATTGAAAATATATATTCTGAAAGATACTAGGGAAACATGTTTTTGCAAATAATATGTTAATGGTTTTATTGTTTGACTTCCACTCTATTCAGTATCATTTATGTACGAGTATTACGAGTTTTATGTTCCATTTTATGATAACATAGTGGCACTTTGGATCTGCAGATTGATAATTATACTAACCCAACCTCCCAGTGACAGACACATGTTCCCAGAGTTGATATCAGATGTGAGTTTTGTGAATTTAGGATAGTGTGGCTACTGTAGAACCTCTTCTTGCAGTATCATGTCATAATCAAAATAGAGCATTTGATGTATAGTATAGAATTAGACTGTATGGAGTAAATGAGAAGACCTCACCTCATAGTGTAATTAAGATTTATTTAATGGTTCAAGAGTATGTTTAGCAACATACTGAGAAGTGGACTTAAACAGTATATCCATAGAAAAGGCACAAGACTGTAGATATGATGTTTTAGAAAATGTTTTGGTTAATGCTAAGGTTTATGTGTAGCTTAACTGCATTTCTCTAAAGAGTGGAGCCTGCTGAATTTAAAAATTGGCAGACATTTTTATTGACTGGTATAACTTCTCACCTTATCACCAGACATCTGCCTACTTTTGCTCCTGCAGGGACCAGGTTAGCCATCATGTATGCCTATCAGTAAGGAAATCAACACTGTTGTACCCTAGTTGCCATTGTAAAATTTGGTAGAAATTATAACTTTAGACAGAGGACCATATACCCCATCATTTAGATTTGTAGTTGTTTAAGGGGATCGTCCATTAGAAAATCGAACTTTTTTAGTTTGGGGTGAAAGTGGCTGAGATTTTTTCCTAGTAACTGTCTTGTCTCAGAGAAGATACCACCGAGTTTTCAAGTCATTTATGCTTATACTTTTTTTTATTGTGATTTTTTTTTTCCGAGGGGTAATTTTTGAAAATTTTGAAATTGATTCAGAGGATAGACCTTTGACTGGATATTGATTATTTTTTGTCTTTATAATGGGCTAAGATAGATGAAGAAATGGAGGCAGAATTATGATGTTCTGATCAGTCTGTTATGAGAAAAAAAATCCAAAGTAAGTTGATGAAAAAAGCAAAAAACAAAACAAAATGTATATATGAAAAAATCCTACTAGTCCTTGACAGGACATAAATCTGCCTCCAAATGTTCTCCTAATTATACTGAATCCGAAAAGGATTTGCAGTTAAAAATCAGTGAAGGCGTTTTGGATATGAATCAAGTTAAATGTGCAAAGATAAAGTTTTTCAGGAATGAGCGTCATAGATTTTTTGTTCATGGTTACTGGTCTCCTTTCATCATTTAGGATGTTATGGTGTTGAAAGGGCATCATAGGCACAACCCTATTCTTTGTTGCCAGCTTTTGATTAATTACAGGTTTATATGATGAATCCAGTTAGTATCCACCAGGGTTATATTGCACTTTTCCTTTTCTTGGCGCGATGCATCTTTGGCGACAGACGATCTTTATCTGCCATCCTAACTGTTTTATGGCATCACTGGTTGTTGTCCCTCTTCCTGATGGCATATATGCAAGTTCATAACCAAAGATGTGGTTCAGAACTGCAACTTGAGCACAGAATTGAACTCTAGCTGCTGATGCAAACTTCCTCTTTGAACTCAAAGCCCAGATCTTTGCATGGAAGCTTTCATTTTGGTTTTGTGTCCTTCCCTTGAGGCATTTCTCTAAAAGCTCTGTAGAGGTGAGGTCTTGATATATTGCCAGGATGGATTTCCGCTTCTCAGTGGGAATCTTCGCCAGGAACGGCTTCTTGACTCTGTGAGACTCGGGTTCCTTTTGCCTGGCTAGTGCTCTCTGGAAAAAACACCACGAGTCTTCTCCCTTAGGACAGTAAGAATGCAATGGCTTCTCATCTGTGCTGACAGAATGCAGGTAGGAGGCCATGATAGCTTTACGCATTGTCTGAACGTCAGTATTCACACAATCATGTATTGCCTTCCCATAATACTGTATCAACTGTCACAGCATCGTCAACATATTAGCTCGTATGCTATTATTTATCATACAAAAGCATAAATATTGTGCAAAATACACAGCTTCTTTTGTTAGCAAATATATGTAACAATAGAAAACGTAATATGCAGTACGCAGCGCACACAACCCAGCCGCAGTAGGGTGGGGGGGTACTGTATTATATTTTTTTAGATAGTAAAAATCAAGATACAGCTTCCAAACTCAGCCACGAGATAGCTTATGAGCAACACTTTTAGAGGATTTTTTTTTTTTTTTTTTTTTTTTTCTTCTTCTTCTTCTTCTTCTTCTTCTTCTTCTTCTTCTTCTTCTTCTTATGGACGATCCCCTAGGCCAACTGAGGTTTTAGGTTTCTTTATTTTTTTGTTATTTCATGTAAGAAAATATAACTTAGAAGAAGTTAGAACACTAAAATGCATGTTTCTAGCATTGTATGGCCTTGATTTTATCCTTGTATCCTTGTACTGTACATTGTACATTGGAACATGAGAGGGTATTCAAATCCAATAAATCTTTCCCATAGCAGTGGAAAATGTAACTACGACATTGAAAAGTTTGTCTGCTATCAAGCACTTAAGATCATGCTATTTGGATAAAGTCAAGAATATATAATGCTAGAAACGTGCATTTTAGTGTTCTAACTTCTAATTTATATTTTCATACATGAAATAGCAAAAAATAAAGAAACCCAAAACATTTTCAGTTAACCTTTAAGGTCATTTGTGTGTGTGAGGGAGAGAGAGAGAGCATCATTATCTTTCAAGTAGACTTTCAACTTTATTTGAATATTAGACAGAAATTGCTCAGTCACAGGTTGAATGGAAGGCATTGATAATTCAAAAAAGTATGATGTAGATTTTATGCAAAATTATATGAAACACTAGATGAAGGATAATGAAATTTGCATGGTGTTTCTGTATTATGATGGTTGACTTGATTTCCTAAAATTAGCTGTATGCAGCAGCCCACATCTGTGGCACCTTTGTGTTATATCACTCTTGATGGAATATGCCCTGTTATGTCGCACATGAGCTGCCATAATGTTCCTTAAAGAAGGCATTGGACCCTACCTGTGCAATACTTTTTGTACTGTATGTTTTGGTAAGGGTTGAACTACATCTGAGGTACAGAGGTAATGATGTTTCACTTTTTGAAAATGGTAGTTTCCTTTAATTTCACTGACTGGAAATCTGCAGCCTTACAATGGGTGGCAACAGTACTTAAGCCTTCCCATAAAACTCTGGGAAGAAATGTCTGTTTTATTAGTAATGTATGTCTCAGTGTCACTGGCTTGTAACAATAGGAGAGGGGCAGTTGTTGATTGTCACCTCTTCTTGTGTGAAATGTGGAGTAAGTACATGATTCTCTCTAATGTCTATCTTTGAGGACCACCACTTTTTTGTGTTGGCCCCTGTTTCATTGCTTTAGTCCTAATGTGAGGAAAGTAGTTTTGATTATTTGAAATAGTCTATGCTGACAGAGAGTAAATGGAACAGTGCTCTGCGTGTAATTGTATATTACAGAAGTGTGAATTATGAACAGTATTGTATTCCTGTATAAAGAAGTATTTAGCAATCTTGAATGCCAAAAGAAACTTAAGGTGTAGATGGCATTTGTTTTCAGACTGATGTTGCAACAGTTTCACATTTAATGAAAGTAAGTCTGTATACTGTTCATCTCAGTTAAAGTTGCTCATGCAAGGCAGACCTGGTCTCCGTCCATTGTGCCCTGCTAACAACAGGGCTTTGATAAAAAATTCCGTCCATGTGCTGTGACCTTATCAAAAGATGTGAGAAAAGGTCCATTTTGTGGTTTGATGTTAATTATAATGTCGGTGTAATCTCACTAGTGAAATAAACACTCAACTGAGTTGAACAAATGATCCTAGAATATAGTTTTCTAAATAAAATTTTGCCTTTTTTTTTACCTGCTGTGTAGGGAGAGATGGAAATAGATTATGTTGCATGATGGAAAGAATTGAAACGATAAATGGTATGTTAATAAATGTATATTAAGGATTTGTGTGTGTCTGCACAAGGGGATGGAGAGGGGGGTCGCCAATTTAATGAAGTAGCTTTGCTGTGTCTTGCAACATTGCTTCTGATCCAGGGCAGTGGGTGAGATGCAGGGATGACCCATCATCCAGGAGGTGCCAAGGTAAGAGGGAGGGGAGAGGAGTATGTTAGGGATGGAATGGGTGGGAGTGGTTTTTATGCCTTTGTTTTTTGGCTACCTCCTTTATAAGGGGGGAAAAGACTTTGGTATATGTGTGTACAGTATGTGTATCTAGACATGAAAATTGGAAAGTGCATATGCAAGACAATAAGTTGAGGAAGGTGACAGTAGGAAAACTTGACTGGAAGAGCCTTTGTTAGGAGAGCAATACACTGCTTGACTGGTTTCAACTAGTCTTTCCCAAGAGTTGGTATCAACTTGAGAAGGATGTAATTTGAAACGGGTCGAGTGGTGGGTTACTCTCCTAAGAAAGGCTCTTCTAGAATCCTAGGTTTCCCTCCCCTTCCATTTTGTCTACAAAGTTTCTGAACATAGTTAAAGGTTAGATTGGCACCTGGAGGGCAAATGACAAGACATCAATTAGGTAATCCATTCCCCAAGGTTGCCCCATAGATCAAATGACCGAGAGGGACCAGAAGTCCATGATGGGGCACATGTCCTTGAGGCATTGAATGTCAGTGAAGTACCAAATGTTATTATAGAGCAATGTGTCAATGAAGAACAAAATTATAATGTAAGGCATCATGTTGAAATACAAAACGTGTCAAAAAGAAATAATCACGAGTTTCTTAATACCATGTACTTTAATGCTTGTAGTATTAGGAATAAATTTCAAGAAATACAGGCATATGTCAAAAGTGAAAATCTCGATATGATAGGAATAACTGAGACATTGTTAATGGTAAAGAAATTGAAGCTGAATTTAATATTGTGGGATCTAAACACTTTCATCAGAATAGAAACCACAAGAAAGGCAGGGGTGTTCTGTTATACATTAAATGCAATGTCCATGCCTGTGTTTTAGAGAAAGTAAAACAGGATGCATATGATAGTTTGTGGGTAGAATTAACCCAAACAAATGGACAAAAAATTAATATAGGTGTAGTATATAGGCCAAAAACATTATTAGCAGATGACAAACTTGTTTCAAGAACTGTCTAGTTTCTGCAACCGGGACTTACTGATAATTATGTAATGGGTGATTTCAATTTGACTGACATTAATTGGATGACCCTTGAACATGGCCATATGGGTAGTTGCTTGATAGAATTTCTTGGTGACAATTACTTAGTTCAGCACATAAAAGAACCCACAAGACATGGAAACTTACTCAACCTGTTGATCACTAGCTGTGAAAGCATGATAGCCGATGTGGAGGTGGGTGAAACTATTGCAAATAGCGACCACAACTTAGATTCAAACTGCTAAAAAATTATAGAATAGATACATGTGCATCTAAAATAACCGATTTTAGTAAAGCTCAGATCATAGGACTACATCAGGAACTTCAGCTTACAGATTGGGAGGCAATTTTAAGCAAAAGACCTGTAGATCAGATATGGGAAATATTTCAAAATACGCTTACTAAGATGATTCATACCTACACCCCATTTAAGGACAGACGCCCCCCAAATCAGGCTCGACAAAGAAACTGAAAAAAAGTATTTCTAAAAAGTGCTTGGGTGCACGTAACGACTATCAGAGTTATATAATAATTCAGAGATTTAAAAAAGCGAAAACGACAATACGAAATGAATATCGCTGATAAATCCAAAGAGAATCCCAAAGAATTCTACAGTTAAGTTAGAGATAAAAAGGTTATTAGGAATTGGCCCCTATTATCTGCTGACGGTCAACTTGAGTATTAAAACGAAGGAATGTGTAATATTTTAAACAGCTATCTTAGCTCAGTATTCGTAAACGAAACACCTCAAAGTGAACTCCAAACTGAAACCTGTGAAAAATCTAGGGTAAACTTACTATGGTAAAGGCCGGCCGGTAGTGAAAAGAAGAATGGCATAAAAGGCCTGCCAGCCAAGACCGGAAGACACAAAACGAGGCCGGCCGGCTAGAGACGGGGGACAGGAAAAACGGCCGACCAAATGTGAAGGAGAGCGGGACAAGTGGCAGGCCGTCCATAAGCAAAGGACAATATATACATATATACATCCAGGAGGTGCTAAGATAAGAGGGAGGGTGGAGGGGTGTGGAGTGTATTCAGGGATGGAATGGGTGGGAATGATGTTATGCCTTTTCCTTTTTGGCTACCTCCCTTGTAAAGGGGAAAAAGCCTTGGTATATGTATGTATGTATGTATATATATATATATATGTAAGCCGGCTAGCTAAGTCCTGACGGCACAAAACGAGGGCGGCCGAAAAAAAAAAACTGCCGGTTGGGAATGGAAGAAGGGATAAATGGCCGGCCGGCGAGGAGTAGGCGACACAAAACGAGGCCGGCCAGCCACAAACTTAGGATAGAATGAAACGCTGGCTGGCCTGGAGGGAGGGTAGGACAAGTAACCGATCGGCAGGAAAAAGAGGGCGGGAGAAAAGGCCGGCCGGCCAGTAGCAGACGACTCAAAATGAGGAAGGTCGGTCACAAGCAAAGGACAATAAAAGACCAGCCTGCTGGGAGTGAGGGTGGGACAAATGGGCGGCCGACCATAACCAAAAAAACAGGAAACAAGGCCGGCCGGCAGGAAAGGAAGGGTGAGACAAACGGCCGGCCGGCAAGAAAAGAAGGGTGAGGCAAGTGGCCGGCCGGGAGGGAAAGGAGGAGGAGATAAAAGACCGGTCGGCCAGGAGTAGATGGCACAAAATAAGGCCTGCCGATCACAAACGAAAGGCAGGATAAATGGCTGGGTGGCCGGGAGGGAGGGTGGGATATATGGCTGGCTGGCCATAACCAAAGGACAGAAAAAGAGAGCGGGACAAGTGGCCGGGCAGCCAAGACCGGAGGACGCAAAATGAGGCCGACTGGCTACGAGCGGAGGACAGGGAAATCTGCCGGGAGGGAGGACAGAATAAGTCGTCGGCCAGACATAACAAAAGCACATGAATAAAGGCTGGCCGGCGGGGAAAGGAGAACGGGATAAAAGGACGGCCGGTCACAAGTAAAAAACAGACTAAAAAGCCAGCCGGCAAGGAATAGAGGACACGAAAAGGCCGGTCGGCCGGAAGGTGGAACAAAAGGTCGGTCTACCATAGAAAAAATAAACGGCCCTACCATAAATAAAGCCGGCCAACCGGAGGAGAAAGGCTGGATAAAAATCCAGCCAGACAGAAGCGGAGGGCAGAATAAAAGCCACCCGGCCTGGAGGTGTCGGGGGACAAATGGCTGACCGGCCATAAACAAAGAACAAGGAAAAAATCCGGGCGGCCGGGAAAGGAGGACGGGATTAGAAGTGAAGGACAGAAAAAGACGCCGGCCGTCCAGAAGAGGAGGGCAGGAATAAAGGCCGGCCAGCCTGGAAAGGAGTGTGGGATAAAAGATCGGCCAGTCAGGAGTGGAAGACACAAAACAATGCCAGCCGGCCAGAAGCGGAGTACAAAACACAAGGCCGGCTGACCGGGAAGGAGGACGGGATAAAAGGCTAGCCGGTTAGGAGTGAATGATTCAAAATGAGGCCGGATGACCATAAGCGGAGAACATAATATAAGGCAGGCCGCCTGACTGGGAGAGTGGGGCATGGGTTAGCCGACCTTAAGCAAAGAACAGGAAGAAAGGCCGGCCGCCCGGGAAAAGTGGGAGGGATAAAAGGCCGGCTGACCAAAAGCGAAGGACAGAATGAATGGCTGGCATGTTTGGAGGAAGAGCGGGACAAGTCGCTGGCCAGACATGAGCAAAAAAAAAAAAAAAAAAAAAAAAGAACAGGCCGGCAGGGAAAGGAGGGTGGGATGCAAGTCCGGTCAGCTAGGAGCAGGAGCAAGGACACGAAAAGAGACCGGCCGGCCAAAGGCAAAAGACAGAAAAAAAAAAACGGCAGGATGGCAAAGAGGGTCAGAATAATTGGTCGGTCGGCCTGTAGTGGAAGAACTGAAATAAGTCTGGCCGACCAAGGGCTGAAAGGCTGAAAGGGCATGAAGGAATATGGAAGAGACACCAATGATAATTTCATGAGGCTAATCACGGCCGGCCGGGAGGGAAGGCGGGCCAAGTGTCCGAGTAGCTAGGGGCAGAGGACACAAAAAGGCCGGCCGCTCGGAAAAGGAAGCAGGAAAAGTGGTCGGCTGACTAATAATGAAAGACACAAAACGAGGTCAGCTACAAGCGGAGGACAGAATAAAAGGCCGACCGCCTGAATGAGAGGGTGGGACAAGGGTTGGCCGGCCATAAGCAAAGAACAGGAAGAAAGGCCGGCCGTCTGGGAAAGGAGGGAGGGATAAAAGACCGGCTGGCCAAAAGCGAGGGACTGAATGAATGGCCGCCTGCCTGGAAGGAGGATGGGACAAGTCGCTGGGCAGCCATGAGCAAAGAACAACAAGAAAAAAAAAACAGGTCGGCAGGGAAAGGAGGGTGGGGTGCAAGTAAGGCCAGTTAGGAGGACACAAAAAGAGGTCGGCAGGGAAAGGAGGGTGGGGTGCAAGTAAGGCCAGTTAGGAGGACACAAAAAGAGGCCGGCTAGCCAGGAGCATAGGTCAGAATAAAACGCCGGTTGCCCGGGAGCAAGGGCGGAATAACTGGCCGGCCTATCAAGAGGAGGTACAATAAAAGTACGGCTGGGCGGTATTAAGGGCGGAACATGAAATAAAGCCGGCCAGCCAAGACGACAGGTTAAAAAAAAAAAATGTAAAAGGCAAACGGGATGAAAGGCCGGCTGGCCAGGATCGGGATGACAGAATTGGTCCAGCCATCCAAAAACAGAAACCAAAATAAAAGGCCGGCCGGCCAAAGGCAAAAGACAGAATTAAAAAAACGGCAGGATGGTAGAGAAGGTCAGGATAATTGGCCGACCGGCCTGTAGTGGAAGAGCTGAAATGAGTCTGGCCGGCCAAGGGCTCAAATGTTGAAAGCCATGAGGAATATAGAAAAGACACTAAGAAGGAATGTAAGACGATGCAATGATTATTTCATGACGCTAATCACGGCCGGCCGGGAGGGGAGGTGGGTCCGACTAGCTAGGAGCAGAGGACGCAAAAAGGACGGCCGGTTGATTTTGAGTAAACTGTAGTAGAAAGCAGAATAAATTAGCTTTTGTATTAGGGTAAGTTAGATAATATAAAATATAAAAGGGTAATCGATCACAGTCATTGGCGAGAGAGGGGCCAATGAACTGTGTTGGAGATATCTTGACTGTTTTCACCACACAATCCCATGAGGATGGAGATCGTTTAAAAATATACATATATAAAAAAGTAGTAGTAGTAGTAACAGTAGTAGTAGTAGTAACAGCAGTAGTAGTAGTAGTAGTAGTGGTGGTAGTAGTAGTAGTAGTAGTAGTAGTAGTAGTAGTAGTAGTAGTAGTAGTAGTAGTTGTTGTTGTTGTAGTAGTAGTAGCAGCAGATGGAGTAGTAGTGGTAGTAACAGTAGTAGTGCTATCGCCGGTGCATCAGCCCCATCTCTTGTTTTCTTGTTGACGGAGCATCACTTGGCAACAGCACGGAAAGAGGAGTGAGTGAATGAGGGTGGGAGGGAGGGAGGGGGAGTCACGTCCGGTCTAACTCGGGTTCCTGACCGGTGCCGGCTCCCGCGACCAGTCCTGAAGAACTCAGCTGGACGATGGCTCCTGAAGGTGATGCCTGGTTCTCCATACCGGAGGGGAGCGGCACTCTCTCTCTCTCTCTATCTCTCTCTCTCTCTGTCTATCTATCTATCTATACCTATCTCTCCCTTCCGCCATTTCTATAGTTATTCATAACCAAAATATAATTTCTATTACACTCAATCTTGATCACGTTTTCTTATTCAAAAACCGCCAGAAAAAGAGAATGAAAGTGAGAGAATTAGAGCTCTTAACTAAATGTAATCTGCTGCCTTGCCTCTGACCTGAGCAATATGGTGGAAAACAGGGATGACCCTTCATCTACGAAGTGTAAAGATGCGGGGGAGACCAGCGGTATACTGCCTCCCGCGGCTGTCCACTGCCTCGACCACTGGAATCTCTCAACGGCCCCAGGTTTTAAGACACAGTAGTGTATAATAAATAGGTTTTGTGTACTTGAATACATTGCGTCTAAATATCACAGAATTCTTTAAGTACTGAATTTGAGTACGTACCAATCGTTATATATATAAAAATTCTAAATATACAAAAATGTTTAGTATAATAAATAGGTTTTGTGTACTTGAATACATTGCGTCTAAATATCACAGAATTTTTAAAGTAGTGAATTTGAGTACGTACTAATCATTATATATATAAATATTCTAAATATACAAAAATGTTTAGATATATATTTAAATACAAATATATCTAAATACTGTCCAGCTAGTTACAGTGTAAGGAGATAATGCTATGAATTTTTATGCCTTTCAAATTCATAGTTTTACTTCGACCACTGAATGAGGTGAAAAAAAATACATGGTCCTAGAAGAGAACCAGAGACAATAAAATTTTAAACTTTGGTTATTTAAATGACCCTGAAACAAAATACAAACATATAGAAATGAATAATGGAATAAACAATATAATAATCGAAAGAGTATGAGCATTGGGTCGTTATTGGTTACATACCAAACAAAATAAACAGATAAATTCGGATAAATGAATGATAATAAGAAATAGATTAATGATTTTTCATTCAGAGATTTCAGAGTATCAGCTGGATCTATGTTGTCGAGATATCGGTATAATATTACTTCAAGTACGGGTTTAGTGACCTCACTATGCCACCCTTGAGTACTTTGCTGCCCTGTCCGAGCCCACTGCCGTGCTCCCCTCGCTATCTCACTAGGTAAGACAACGAATGGAATTTTGGATGGTTGTGAGAGGGTTATACACTTTGAATCGGTCACCCCATCTTAAAGGGGAAGAAGGTCTTTTAGTATATGTATGTATATGCATTTACCTAATATAAGGGAAAGGAACTACACATGTGATATCTTGACTATCTTTTTCCTCAATTAGTACAGCTGAGCGAGATGGAACATACTCCTAAACCAGGGTTCCCCGGAACCCTAAGGTTCCGCAAAAGGTCCCTAAGGGTTCCGCGAGAACAAGTGAGATAAGCTAATGCACTTTTTATTTTTTTTTTATTTAATTTCATATAGTTAATATATTATATAAAAAAAGGCAAAACATATTCTTGGTTATTGTAATAATGTAAGTAGACATCATCCTATCTAACCTATTATTACGATGAAAATAAAATGAGAAAGATATGGTATATATATAAATATATATATATATATATATATATATATATATATATATATACATATATATATATATATATATATATATATATATATTTTTTTTTTTTTTTTTTTTTTTTCGTAGGGGTTCCTTGAGACGTGCAATCTATTTTAAAGGTTACGCAAGGATATAAAAAGGTTGAGAAACGCTGCCCTAAACTATCAAAACCGGTAGAAGGGATTCAAGGAGGGTAGCATTAGACAAATACATAATATTAGTAAGCATGGTTATGTGACGAAATTGGGGAAGCTCTTCTGACAACAGTAAATAAAGATGACTATTGCATAATTCTTGCATTGTTCACTGACACTGTCGTCGCAATCAGTGGTAGATCTAGGAGTCGGATATTTAATAAAGATTTAATTGTTTCTTAATGTTTGTACGAACAAAAAGAATATAGAGGAATAATTCTTATTTACAGTTTGGAAATGGCTAATACAAAGGTTATAGCAATTTTTAAGTATTTGAAGTTCCATTTTCAACCTTCCTCTAATTTCAGCATCCCCCATCCACACACACACTCACACACACACACACACACACACACACACACACACACACACACACACACACACACACACACACACACACACACACACACACACACACACACACACACACACACACACACACACACACACTTTCAACGAACGGACGGCTTGACGAACGCTCTGAAGAAAAGTGCAGATTGAGGATACCAACGCAAAGAGAAGTGCCTTTTTGTATTTGCAGGGAGGGGGCAATTGCTCGTGAGATAGTGGGAAAGTAAGGAAAGAGGAGAGGGGGAGGGATTGCTGGGGAAATGGAAGGTAATGAGGAAGGAGAGGAAATGGCCCTGACGGGCCGCCGAAAGGTAGACAAACGACCCCAAGACGAGTTAGATGATGACATGTCTAATAGGAATGTGAAGATTAGAGGTATAGATAGGAGCAATATAGCAGAAAGTGATGAGAATATTTTCAAGGGATTTAAAGAGAGTGGGGGGGACTCAAACCCCCCCGACTGACAAGACTAGAGATGAAGGTTGATAAGGTGATCGAGGACTTGGAGAGTAGGTTAGGTCATATGAACACCATTTTAAAAAGGGTTGAAAGATTGGAAGAACTGGAAAAGGCGAATAAAAACTTAACTGATGAAATAGAAGAACTAAAAAGACAGTTAAGAGAGGTAAAAGATGAGAATGAGGAATTGAAGAAGAATAGTAAAGAAAACAGAGAAACAATAGCTAAAGAAAGTAAAAATTGGAAGCAAACCCAAGAAGGAAATAAGATTTCATTCACTGACATAGTCAAACAGCAATTGAAAGAACATACTGAAGACTCAGTTATTAAAGTGATGAGACAAAAGGAGAATATAGTAAGGGATTTAGCAGACAAGAAGAAATGTATAATTATATTAGGAATGGAAGAGAAACACAACACAGATAGAACCACAAGAATCAAAGAGGAAAATGAAAAAGTAAGCCAATTACTAGAATCAGTTCAGGAAGATGAGCCAGGAATTATGAAACAAATCGAAGAGAAATTTAGACTCGGAAAATATAGCACAGACAAGACCAGACCAATTAAGATTAAATTCAAGTCACAAACAACGGCAGAGAATATCTTATCCAAAACAGGGAAACTAGCAACAAGTGAACAACACAAAAAGATATGGATAAAAAGAGAAATGAATAAAGAGGAAAGAGAGGAAGAAAAGCAGAAAAGACTGGAAGCTAAGACAAAAAACGAGAACAGAACGGAGTCAGAGAAAGAGAGATTCTATTGGAGAGTAGTGAACATGAAACTAAGGAAGTTCGACATACAAAAGAAAAACATAAGGGAAACAGAGAACACAATGGAAGTGGCAGAAAACTAAGAGTGTCTTACACAAATATAGATGGATTAATAACAGGATTGAATGAGCTGAATGATTATTTGAAAGAAAAAGAACCGGACATAATGGGAATTGTAGAAACAAAATTAAAAGGCCCACTACCACCCAACAGTGTAGGACATGATGCATACAATTATTGGATTAGAAACAGAGAGAAAAAGCAAGGGGGTGGAGTTATGTTCCTGACTAAGAAGGATATAAACGTGAAAGGTGTCATATATGGAAAGAATACAGTAGAGATGATTATGATAGAAGTGGAAGACAGAGATAAGAAGAGCAGAAAATTTGTGATCAATTATGTGCCTCCGAAAACAGCCTCATGGGAGGAGAGTGAATATAAAAGTATGTTAGAGGACACAAAGATAGCATTAAACAAGATAATGGAAGACGGAGGAAGAATAGTTATGATGGGCGACTTTAATTGCAAAGAAATCTGCTGGGAAGAAATGACAGCAAAGAGTGGTGATGACTCATGGGGAAATGCTCTAATTGAGATGATTACTGACCATTCAATGACACAATGGATACAAGAGAACACTAGGTATAGAAATGAAGAAGAACCATCGAGGCTAGACTTAATAATTACATCTGAACCTAGAATAGTGGACAAGATTGAATATAAAACACCAATAGGTAAAAGTGACCACATATTGATTGAACTGGAACTTAATGAAGAAAAATATATGAAAAGAAATGAACAATATAGAAAAGGAAGAATGATGTATGAAAAAACAAACTTTGATAAAATAAGAGAATTCTTCCAACAAGAAAACTGGGAAGAAATATACAAAGAAGAAACATCAGTGGAAGAGAAATGGAATATTTTGACAAAAATTTACAAAAAAGGAGTGGAAAAGTATGTCCCAAGACAAAAACAAGAAAAAGAATATGTAAAATGCTGGTACAACAAAAGTTGTAGGGAGTTAAAAGACAAAAGAGACAAAGCCTGGACCGGATGGAAAAAAGACAGAAGACCTGAAAAATGGAAAATATATACTGATTATAGAAATGAATATGTACAAAAGTGCAGAGAGGAAAAAAGAAAATATGAAAAAGATGTTATAGAAAAGTGTAAAGATCAACCAAAACTATTCTACAGATTTGTAAACAATAAACTGAAAAACAAACAAGACTTGGAGAAATTAAGACAAGGAGGAGTTGAATACACTGAGGAAATGGAAATGGCAGAAATTATGAACAAACATTTTAAATCAGTGTTTACGAGGGAAAATATACAACCTGAAGAGATTGAGTGGAAGGAAAAAGTCCCCCCTATGGAAGAAATAGAAGTAACGAAGAATGAAATATTGACACACTTGGGTAATTTTGATGTCAGAAAATCGCATGGGCCAGATGAAATAGCAAACTGGATTCTGAAAGAATGTAGGAATGAACTGGCAGACAAAATACATAGCATAATAAGCAGTTCCTTAAAAGAAGGAAAAGTTCCAGAAGATTGGAAAAAAGCAAATATAGTACCTATATATAAAGGAGGAAATAAAGAAGAACCTACCAACTATAGACCAGTCTCTCTAACAAGTACAATAGCAAAAATATGTGAAAGAATTATCAAAAGTAGATGGGTAAAATACTTGGAAAAAAACAACGTACTAAATCCAAGGCAATTTGGATTCAGACAAGGACGATCATGCGTCACCAATTTAATATGTTTCTATTCAAGGCTAATAGATATAATACAAGAAAGAGATGGATGGGCTGATTGTGCATTTCTAGACCTAAAAAAAGCTTTTGACAAAGTACCACATAAGAAGTTGCTTAAGAAATTAGAATATGAAGGAGGAATACAAGGTAAATTGCTAAATTGGATGGAAGACTTTTTGCAAGAAAGGAAAATGAGAGTAGTGATAAGAGATCAGCACTCAAAATGGAATGAAGTAATAAGCGGTGTCCCGCAGGGAACAGTTCTGGCCCCAATAATGTTTGCTATATATATTAACGATATGGATGAAGGAATTGAAAGCTATATGAGCTTCTTTGCAGATGATGCAAAATTACTGAAAAGAGTGAAAACTGAAGAAGATTGTGAAGCACTACAGAGAGATCTAAATAAAGTACAAGAATGGAGTAGGAAGTGGGAGATGGAGTTCAATACAAAAAAGTGTAGTATAATGGAATTTGGAAAAAGCAAAAACAGAATAACAGGATCATATAATTTGGGAGAAGAAGGAATAAAAAGAGTAGAAAATGAGAGGGACCTGGGAGTCATTGTTATGAATAATATGTCACCTGAGAAACATATAAATAAGATTTTTGGAGAAACTTATAATTTAATAAGAACAATCAAAGTGGCATTTACATACCTGGATGAAGAAATGGTGAGGAAAATCCTAATCACCCTGATAAGACCAAGATTGGAATATGCAGCAACGATATGGTCACCAAGTACAAAAAAATGTATAAAAAAACTTGAAAGAATACAAAGAGCAATTACTAAACTGGCACCAACACTCTCAAAACTATCATATGAAGAGAGACTACAAAAACTTAAACTACAGACACTAGAGCAAAGAAGAGAGAGAGGAGATTTGATAGCTATTTACAGAATCATGAAAGGCATAGAAATTACTGATAGAGAGAATCTGATAAAATGGGATGACAGAAATACAAGAGGACACGGAAAGAAAATAAAAAAAGACAACTATAGAAGAGATTTGAAAAAGAACAGCTTTCCTCACAGAGCAATAGACAGTTGGAACAAGTTAGATGAGAAAGTGGTGTGTGCAAAAACAATACATGAATTTAAAAATAGTTTAGATAAAATGAGATATGAAGACGGGACCTCACGAGCATAGCTCCCCTTCCCGTAAAATACAACTAGGTAAATACAACTAGGTAAATACACACACACACACACACACACACACACACACACACACACACACACACACACACACACACACACACACACACATACACACACACACACACACACACACAAACACACACACACACACACACACACACACACACAAACACACACACACACACACACACACACACACACACACACACACACACACACACACACACACACACACACACAAACACACACACACACACACAAACACACACACACACACACACACACACACACACACACACACACACACACACACACACACACACACACACACACACACACACACACACACACACACTTTCAACGAACGGACGGCTTGAAGAACGTTCTGAAGAAAAGTGCAGATTGTGGATCCCAACGCAAAGAGAAGTGCCTTTTTGTATTTACAGGGTGGGGGGGAAATTGCTCGTGGGGCAGTGGGTAAGTAGGAAAAGAGGAGAAGGGGAGGGATTGCTGGGGAAATGGAAGGAAATGAGGAAGTGGAGGACTTGGCCCAAGCAGACAAGCGTAAGGTCAACATGAAACGACCACCGGACCAACTCAGTGACGACGAAATGGCTAATAAAAATGTAAAGATTAGAAGTATAGAGAGGAGCAATACAGTAGAAAGTGACGAGAATATGTTCCAGGGATTTAAAGAGGGTGGGGGGACCCCCCCCCCTCGACTGATAAGACTAGAGGAGAGAGTTGATAAGGTGATCGAGGACTTGGAACGTAGGTTAGGTAATGTTGACTCCATTTTCCAGAGAGTTGAAAGGTTGGAAGAACTAGAGAAGGCAAACAGAAACTTAACTGATGAAATAGAGGGCCTAAAAAGACAATTAAGAAATGTAAAGGAGGAGAATGAGAAATTGAAGAAGAATAGTAATGAAAACAGAGAGACAATAGCTAAAGAAGCTAAAAATTGGAGAACAACACAAGAAGGGAATAAGGTTTCATTCACTGACATAGTCAAACAGCAATTGAAAGAACATAATGAAGACTCAGTTATTAAAGTGATGAGACAGAAGGAGAATATAGTAAGAGAATTAGCTGACAAAAAGAAATGTATAATTATATTAGGAATGGAAGAGAAACATAACCCAGATAGAACCTCAAGAATCAAGGAGGAAAATGAAAGAGTAAGCAGTTTATTAAAATTAGTCCAGGAAGATGAACCAGAAATTATAAAGGAAATTGAGGAAAAATTCAGACTCGGAAAATATAGTACAGATAAGACCAGACCAATTAAGATTAAATTCAGGTCACAAACAACGGCAGAGAAAATTCTATCCAAAACAGGGAAACTAGCAACAAGTGATCAATATAAAAAGGTATGGATAAAAAGAGAAATGAATAAGGAGGAAAGAGAGGCAGAAAAGCAGAAAAGACTTGAAGCTAAGGCAAAAAACGAGGAAAGAACGGAGTCAGAGAAAGAGAGATTCTATTGGAGAGTAGTGAACATGAAAATAAAGCAGTTCGACATACAAAAGAAAAACATAAGGGAAACAGAGAACACAATGGAAGTGGCAGAAAACTAAGAGCGTCTTACACAAATATAGATGGATTAATAACAGGATTGAATGAACTGAATGATTATTTGAAGGAAAAAGAACCGGACATAATGGGAATTGTAGAAACAAAATTAAAAGGCCCACTACCACCCAACAGTGTAGGACATGATGCATACAATTATTGGATTAGAAACAGAGAGAAAAAACAAGGGGGTGGAGTTATGTTCCTGACTAAGAAGGATATAAACGTGAAAGGTGTCATATATGGAAAGAATACAGTAGAGATGATTATGATAGAAGTGGAAGACAGAGATAAGAAGAGCAGAAAATTTGTGATCAATTATGTGCCTCCGAAAACAGCCTCATGGGAGGAGAGTGAACATAAAAGTATGTTAGAGGACACAAAGATAGCATTAAATAAAATAATGGAAGACGGAGGAAGAATAGTTATGATGGGCGACTTTAATTGCAAAGAAATCTGCTGGGAAGAAATGACAGTAAAGAGTGGTGATGACTCATGGGGAAATGCTCTACTTGAGATGATTACTGACCATTCAATGACACAATGGATACAGGAGAACACTAGGTATAGAAATGAAGAAGAACCATCGAGACTAGATTTAATAATTACATCTGAACCTAGAATAGTGGACAAGATTGAATATAAAACACCAATAGGTAAAAGTGACCACATATTGATTGAACTGGAACTTAATGAAGAAAAATATATGAAAAGAAATGAACAATATAGAAAAGGAAGAATGATGTATGAAAAAACAAACTTTGATAAAATAAGAGAATTCTTTCAACAAGAAAACTGGGAAGAAATATACAAAGAAGAAACATCAGTGGAAGAGAAATGGAATATTTTGACAAAAATTTACAAAAAAGGAGTGGAAAAGTATGTCCCAAGACAAAAACAAGAAAAAGAATATGTAAAATGCTGGTACAACAAAAGTTGTAGGGAGTTAAAAGACAAAAGAGACAAAGCCCGGACCAGATGGAAAAAAGACAGAAGACCTGAAAAATGGAAAATATATACCGGTTATAGAAATGAATATGTACAAAAGTGCAGAGAGGAAAAGAGAAAATATGAAAAAGATGTTATAGAAAAGTGTAAAGATCAACCAAAATTATTTTACAGATTTGTAAACAATAAACTGAAAAACAAACAAGACTTGGAGAAATTAAGACAAGGGGGAGTTGAATACACTGAGGAAATGGAAATGGCAGAAATTATGAACAAACATTTTAAATCAGTGTTTACAAGGGAAAATATACAACCTGAAGAGATTGAGTGGAAAGAGAAAGTCCCCCCTATGGAAGAAATAGAAGTAACACAGAATGAAATATTGACACACTTGGGTAATCTTGATGTCAGAAAATCGCATGGGCCAGATGAAATAGCAAACTGGATTCTGAAAGAATGCAAGAATGAACTGGCAGACAAAATACACAGCATACTAAACAGTTCCTTGAAAGAAGGAAAAGTTCCAGAAGATTGGAAAAAAGCAAATATAGTACCTATATATAAAGGAGGAAATAAAGAAGAACCTACCAACTATAGACCAGTCTCTCTAACAAGTACAATAGCAAAAATTTGTGAAAGAATTATCAAAAGTAGATGGGTAAAATATTTAGAAAAAAATAAAGTGTTAAACCCAAGGCAATTTGGATTCAGACAAGGACGATCATGCGTCACCAATTTAATATGTTTCTATTCAAGGCTAATAGATATAATACAAGAAAGAGATGGATGGGCGGACTGTGCATTTCTAGACCTAAAGAAAGCGTTTGACAAAGTACCACATAAGAAGTTGCTTAAGAAATTAGAAACTGAAGGAGGAATACAAGGAAAACTACTAAATTGGATGGAAGACTTTTTGCAAGAAAGAAGAATGAGAGTAGTGATAAGAGACCAGCACTCAGAATGGGATGAAGTAATAAGCGGTGTTCCGCAGGGAACAGTACTGGCCCCAATAATGTTTGCTATATATATTAATGATATGGATGAAGGAATTGAAAGCTATATGAGCTTCTTTGCAGATGATGCAAAATTACCAAAAAGAGTGAAACAGAAGAAGATTGTGAATCACTACAGAGAGATCTATACAAAGTACAGGAATGGAGTAGGAAGTGGGAGATGGAGTTCAATACAAAAAAGTGTAGTATAATGGAATTTGGAAAAAGCAAAAGCAGAGTAACAGGATCGTATAATTTGGGAGAGGAAGGAATAAAAAAAGTAGAAAATGAGAAGGACCTGGGAGTCATTGTTATGAATAATATGTCACCTGAGAAACATATAAATAAGATTTTTGGAGAAACTTATAATCTAATAAGAACAATCAAAGTTGCATTTACATACCTGGATGAAGAAATGGTGAAGAAAATCCTAATCACCCTGATAAGACCAAGATTGGAATATGCAGCAACGATATGGTCACCAAGTACAAAAAAAATGTATAAAAAAAACTTGAAAGAATACAAAGAGCAATTACAAAATTGGCACCTACACTCTCAAAACTATCATATGAAGAGAGACTAGAAAAACTTGAACTACAGACACTAGAGCAAAGAAGAGAGAGAGGAGATTTAATTACTATTTACAGAATCATGAAAGGCATGGAAATTACTGATAGAGAGAATCTGATAAAATGGGATGACAGAAATACAAGAGGACACGGAAAGAAAAAAAAAAGACAGCTATAGAAGAGATTTGAAAAAGAACAGCTTTCCTCACAGAGTAATAGACAGTTGGAACAAGTTAGATGAGAAAGTGGTGTGTGCAAAAACAATACATGAATTTAAAAATAGTTTAGATAAAATGAGATATGAAGACGGGACCCCACGAGCATAGCTCCCCTTCCCGTAAAATACAACTAGGTAAATACAACTAGGTAAATACACAGCGTTCCGAGTTCGAATTCCGACCAGGGTTGAATTAATTTTAGTGTCGCTGCGAGTCGTTATTCCAACTCTCGTGAGCAGGGAGTTGGGTTTGTGTGTGCGTGTAAGGTCACA
>NC_134800.1:54460148-54527648 GCF_046742065.1 Oratosquilla oratoria
GAGAAGGACCTGGGAGTCATTGTTATGAATAATATGTCCCCTGAGAAACATATAAACAATATTTTTGGAGAAACTTATAATTTGATAAGAGCAATCAAAGTGGCATTTACATATCTGGACGAAGAAATGGTGAAGAAAATATTAGTCACTTTGATAAGACCAAGATTGGAGTACGCAGCGACGACGTGGTCACCAAGTACAAAATATATACAACAAAACTTGAAAGAATACAAAGAGCAATTACGAAATTGGAACCAACACTCTCAGAACTATCATATGAAGAGAGACTAGCAAAACTTGAGCTACAGACATTAGAGCAAAGAAGAGAGAGAGGAGACTTGATAACTATTTATAGAATCATGAAAGGCATACTATTGATAGAGAGGATATAATAAAATGGGATAGTAGAAATACAAGAGGACATGGAAAGAAAATCAAGACAGTTATAGAAGACCTGAAAAAGAACAGCTTTCCCCACAGGGTAATAGACGTTTGGAACAAGTTAGATGAGAAAATGGTGTGTGCAAAAACAATACACGAATTTAAAAACAGTCTAGATAAAACGAGATATGAAGACGGGACACCACGAGCATAGCTCCCCTTCCCGTAAAATACAACTAGGTAAATACACACACACACACACACACACACACACACACACACACACACACACACACACACACACACACACACACACACACACACACACACACACACACACACACACACACACACACACACACACACGCACGCACCCACGCACACACGGGCCATATGAGCTCTGAACTCTCATCCGGGAGGACAACAGCTGTGGACCACGAGTTAAGAACATGATCCAGAACCATGGTGAAACAGTCACACATACACAGAGGCAAACAGAAACCTAGAAACGAATAAACAGAAGATGATACCATCAACGATCGGTGTTAGGACATTTATTGGCGATCTGGAAGCTTCGATGGAGAAGGTGGGAATTCTTTCGTAACGGGTCCCCTCCTTCACTTGCTCAGATGTTGGTTGTATGTTTTTAATACACTCCTCGTGACATATATATCTTTTTTTTTTTACATTATGTCAAAAAAGCTAGGGCAGGTTATATTAGGCTTGGTTAGTTTAGGCTATAGTAGGTTATTATGTTAGGCTAATTTAGGATAGGTTAGGTTTTGCTAGTTTAGGTTGGGCTAGTTTAGGATAGGTTAGGTTTGGCTAGTTTAGACTAGGTAAGCTAATCTAAGTTAGGTTTAGATTAGGTTATGTTAGTTTAGCCAGGGTTAGGTTAATTTAAATCAGTTTAGGTTTAAAGTCGGTAAGGTATTCTAAGATAGGAGAGAGGTTCATCTTGAAAGATTTCTCTATTTGCAGTTTAATCCCACCCCCTACCAGATTATGAAGAATGTATTCTTCATGGTAGAAATAAAATGGTCTATGCCAGGTACGTCTAGAAGGTTTATTTTGTTATATGCATTTCCGTGCCGAAATAATACTTCAGTAATATATATACATATACATACATACATACATACATATATATATACATATATATATATATATATATATATATATACATATATATATATATCTGTGTGTGTGCGTGTGTGCGTGTGTGTGTGTGTGTGTGTGTATGTGTGTGTCTTGCCTGCTCCCTTCTCTGCTCAACAGACATTCCCCTTTTATTCAAAGCCCCTTTTACCTCATTCATCCACCACATTCTTGGTATATCCCTTAGGTTCACTCCACCCACCTCTGTCTTCTACACTCTTTTTTTGCTAGTCTTTCTTCATTTATTCTTTCCACGTGCCCAAAACATCCCACTATTCTTTCATCTACCCTCTCTGCTTTCAACCCCAATTCTCCCCCTCACCTCCTCATTTCTCACTCTATCCATCCTACCCAGACGGTCAGGAAGTGGCCATTTTTTCAACGTCCGTGGCCCAGACGCCACGTTAATAAATTTTTCATATAAACTCTGGTTAATTGACTAAACTACTTATCAAGTCTGCCTGCAACAATGTTATCTGTGTGTTGTACGATGATGTGTATCAAAATGTGATACATCGCGGATGTGGTACCTATGAAAATTATTTCGCTGAAAGAGCAATCATCAACAGTTTTATGAAATTTCTTTCATGCCATCACACTACCACAAATACTCAGTAACCGTTCCTTGATTCTCGTAGCATATTGTCAGTAATAAAAGATAGTTGATTATAATGAATTAATATATTAATTGCATTATCATGGGTGGTGGCGATGTCAGGGTGAGAAGGAAGGATAACCGTGGTGATGATGATGATGATGATGATGATGATGATGATGATGATGATGATGATGATGATGATGATGATGATGATGATGATGATGATGATGATGATGATGATGATGATGATGATGATGATGATGATGATGATGATGGCGATGACGGTGACGATGATGATGATGATGATGATGATGATGATGATGATGATGATGATGATGATGATGATGATGATTATGATGATGATAATGATGACGATGACGATGACGATGACGATGACGATGATGATGATGATGATGATGATGATGATGATGATGATGATGATGATGATGATGATGATGATGATGATGATGATGATGATGATGATGATGATGATGATGACGATGATGATGATGATGATGATGATGATGATGATGATGATGATGATGATGATGATGATGATGACGACGACGGCGATGGTGATGGTGGTGATGATGATGATGATGATGATGATGATGATGATGATGATGATGATGATGATGATGATGATGATGATGATGATGATGATGATGATGATGATGATGATGATGATGATGATGATGATGATGATGATGATGATGATGATGATGATGATGATGATGATGATGATGATGATGATGATGATGATGATGATGATGATGATGATACACATGGAAATATGGTGGTACACTCGTCTTGCATTCTTCCACACCACGGGTGACCTCAGGTCAGGTTGGACTAGGTTAGGTTAGGTTATGTTATGTTAGGTTAGGTTAGGTTAGGTTAAATTAGACAATGTTAGGCTAGATTAGGTTAGGCTAGGCTAGGTTAGGCTAGGCTAGATTAGTTTCGGCTAGGTTAGGTTAGGTTAGGTTAGGCTAGGTTATAGTTAGGTTAAGTTAGGTTAGATTGAGTAAGTGCAGTGGCTGCCAAGGAAGAATTCTATTTCTGCACAGTAGAGTTGTAGGTTGTGGGAACCTCCGGGACAGAAGAGGTGCCGGCGGAGGTTGAGGTGGAGGTTGAGGTGGAGGTGAAGGTGGAGGAGGAGGTGGAGGCCTCCACATAAGTTCGGTGGTCAGCGACCGCGACGGCGCATTGTGGACACGACGAGGCTCCAGTCAACCGCCGCCGTCGGAACACCGCCCTCGATCTCCTCCTCGGAATTCGTCCTCGAAAACAAGTTACCTTTTCGCAAGGCTCAGCTAGTTAGTCCTTTTCTCAGTTCGAGTGAATCTTAGTGTATTGCCCTCTGGTTTGTGGTGGTGAACTATTCCTCAAGCCTCGTTGACACGGGGCCATAGTCTTTGCGCTTCTAGAAGCCTGCTCAGGTCTGTGTATTTTTTTATTGGTCCCTACTTTTCTGTTTGCTAAAAATATTAATCTAAACCTGCATTCTTTGTCATTATTATTGCTGTTATTTATGGAATTATTCTTTTAAGTTACTCAGTTAACCAATTCATTTGTAGTTCGTCACTTTGGGGGACAATTGCTGTGTATTCAAAATATGGACGCGGATCCTATGACGTCATCCATCCTTGACGTCTGCCGAACGCAGCGAAAAAAACAAAAAACACGTGTACGCAAAATTAGTTTCATTTGATAGTGTTCGTATTAGATTTGTATCTTTCTCACCCACGGAAACTTTGATGATTTACTTATCTCTTTATTGCTACTTAACTCAAGATGTGTTTCTGAGTGTGATAAGACCTCCACTTGAAGCATGAGGGTGTGTGTGTGTGAAGGAGTGTCATGTATATATGGCTGAGTAAAGGAGGATACACCACTAAGAATGCCTGAACCAGTGAACTGTAGGATAGAATGACATGACTGCCTTACCCTCCTGTTGCTCTTCCTGTGTGTGGTTCAGCTGTGAATCGAGTTATTGTGTGCTTGTGATATTTTTATTAAACAATATGAAGTTCAAGGATTTAATGTCGGCTGTGTGCTTGTGATATTTTTATGAAACAATATGAAGTTCAAGGATTTAATGTCGGCTATGTCGGTAACTGTTTGAAGACGACTTTCAGGAGATGTCACGCTGAGCTTCCACCAGCTTCACCAGCGTCGACAGTTGAGAGTTCGTTTGAGTAAAAATAAAACTTAGGTTACAATGTTTTAATTTTCAAATCTCCAAATATTAAACTATCTCTTCGCCATCTATAGCAAAACTGAATGATTAACAGAGAGATTGTAAACCTACACAAATGTTAGACATACTATTGAAATGTTCTTAGAAAAATTTAGATTTCTATAAGCAAAGTCGTATTCTAGTTTTTCAAATGGAGGTTGGAGGTGCGATTTGTGAAGAAAAATAGCCCAGTGTGATAGTCCCTATAGGCTGTCTATTCTGCCCAACTTCTTGCTATTCCAAGACTTTGTAATTTTTTTGTTACGACTTCTGTATGTGTATTACAGGACGAGTTAATTTTGAAGGTGGCAATACATCTGGCAATACATTTTTGGTTGTCTTACAATTTACAATTACCACTTCTGATTTTGAACTTATGAATACTTTTCATTGCCGAGTTGTGACTTACAGAATTGTTCTTGTAATATCCCGTCACGTTAATAACCTGTTTATCTGTTCCAGTCTGCCCAGTGTCGTTGAAGAAGCCATCTGAGTCTCATCTACTTCACCCGTGATCAGCCAGCTGACATCATGGTGAAGAAACAAGTAAGTCTATCCGGTCAGGCACTTCGCGTATATATGAGCGACATATCGTCCATTGCGATTCAGAGAGTCGACATTATACTAAGACATAAAGCCCCTGATTAATTAGATTATATGGGAAGATTGAGGGTTATATTGCTAGCGTGAGTTAACGGAATAAGAGGGAAATGGTAAGTCGATAAACAAAATTCTGTAGAACGTCTATGGATCTTAGGGATGAGAGGAGAACAGTGTCTTCATACGACAGCAGTTAGAGTTAATGTGAGATGCAGAAATAGAGGTTGAAGACGTGTATATTCATCAAAGTCTTTTGATAGGTCTAGCGCATTATTAGAGGTCAGAGGCACTAAAAAACGATGAGGAATGTAATCAGAGAGGAAAACAAGGTCTTTGGTAATGCATCCGAAGCGGAACCATTTTGATAATATAACCCAAGAGGTAACAAGACGATCATCTTTAGAACAGCCTTGTTAAAGAGAATCACACAACTTCCAGTTAAGTAAATATTACGGTAGCAGGACGTCAGACATCGAACTGAGAGTGGTCTTACTTCGGTGGCGTACACTGAATGCAAGCTTCTCCCTAGCAGAGAGAGCAAGCACCAATGGAAAGGCATAAACAAAGTCTATTACTTTGACTAGGAATTGACATGGACACACAGTGTCTGCAAATAATAAGAAAGAGCCCATCAGGAACGAAAGCCTTTAACTTTTGCAGGGAGAAAAAATAATTTCTGTGATGTACCTAAACTGAAGATGTGAACTGGAAGGTAGGGTGGCCAGACGTCCTCCTTTAGGGAGGACAGTCCTCCTTTTGAGCACTTTGTCCTCCATCCGGCGCAACCTCACGCCGCGGCGGACGTGCATTTGTCCTCCTTTCTTGGGGTGTGACAAAAAAAAAAAAAAATAAATAAATAAATAAAATAATAATAATAATAATAATAATAATAATGATAATAAAAAATAAATAAATAAATAAATAAATAAATAAATAAATAAATAAATAAATAAATAAATAAATAAATAAATAAATAAATAAATAAATAAATAAATAAATAAATAACCCTAGGTATACAATAATGCCGTACAATTAAATTATGTGGGAGTACCCAGGCCAAGGTCAACGTCGGAACTCGGCAGCCGAAGTAGACAGGAACCGTACAAGACCAATGTTGTGAACGTGTGATTGCATGATTCACATCTCATACATTGGGCTGCAGTCCTGATGTGGCCACGGTGCAGTGTGGTTTGGTAATTAATTTATGAGGTTAAGGAGTCTGAAAATGCCGAAAAGAAAGAGGGCAGAAATACAAAAAGTAGAGGGCAGAAATACAAAAAGAAATAAACCTCCAGGCAATCAATGTGAGGATACAACTAGGTTTTGTTTGTGTTGTAACTTGGTAAGAAATACAGGTATTTGTTTTTTGTCGGTTTTATTAGAAGTGAAAAATATGATTCACTTTCAGTTTATATATATATATATATATATATATATATATATATATATATATATATATATATATATACATATATATATTACTGTATATCATAATCATCGATATGCAGTGTCCTCCGTTTTGGAAATTTGGAAATGGCCACCCTACTGGAAGGTGTAGGAGAATTCTTAGTGAAATTTTAAGACAAGTGTTCAGCCTTTTCCTAAAGAAAGAATCGTGAGAATGCAGGTAAATTGAAAGTGAGGATGTGCAAAGGAAAATAGGATTCTGATTCCCGTAGTTGGAGAACGGAGTTTGCACATACTGAGGGTTGCCAGACACGGGACTGGTGGCTGTTCCACCGGAAATGAAGAAAAAAAATATACTCCCTTTTTGCCACCACAGACCGATAACCAGCCTCCCTTTTGTGTTCTCTACTTCAGCGCGAGTGCATCAGTCTACACGTAGGGCAGGCGGGGGTCCAAATCGGCACATCCTGCTGGGAGTTGTACTGCCTCGAGCATGGGATCCAACCTAATGGGATGAAATATGAGGACTTAACCCCCGGCTCGGAAGAGGACTCCTACAACACCTTCTTCAGCGAGATGGAGAGCGGCAAGCACGTACCCAGGGCCGTCTTCGCCGATCTCGAGCCAACCGTCATAGGTATTGTTCGTTGTGTCTTACAGATTCCCGAGGTGTTTTAAGTAGATCAACCGATCTAGCCTGGTCTGAAGAAGGGTTCTGAGTAAAGAAAAAGAGCATATTATAAGGACCACCTGAGGTGCGCAGAGGTGATGGTTAGGCTAGAAGTGGTCGAAGTCGAGGGTCAAACAGGACCACAGTGGTCATTTGTCTAGTACCACCCACTAGTGGACACTGGGTTTAACGACACTATGGGTTATGAAACTAAACTCTTTGATACCATAGTAATCTGAAGTTTTTCTTGATATGCGAACGCACATCGAACTAATCGGGATCGCCTCTCTTACCTCCATTCCCAAGGCACATCAACATTATATAACTCAACCAACAATTGCCGCGGTAAAAAGTGAATACAGCATTAGATTGCTGGAGGGATTAAGGGTCACAACTACTGTATGAGACAAGTAAAAAAGGAGACAGGAGCTATAGTCGGTAGAGAGGAGGAGGAGGAGGAAGAAAGGGAGGGTGAGAAATAGGAGGAAGAGGAAGAAGGGAAGGAAGAGGAGGAGGAGGAGGCGGTAGCTGGGGGAAAGGTCACAGCTTAGGAAAACGGAAGGGAAGAAAGAGGAAGTCAGTATATGGGTAGGAGAGTGGTGGATGAGTGCCCGTGTGTCACAAAAATAAAGTAGACAGACAGTCAGATAGATAGATAGATGGATGGATAAATAGATAAATATATAGATCAATAGATAGATAGATGGGAGAGATAGAGATAATCACATTACATTAATCAAAATATAACACAAATGTAGTTCACACATGGCTAGTATAAGGGTAGACAGTATTGTTACACTAGTGATTTGAATAATTATATTAACGCAAATAAATGTGTAGTTGAAAGACCCAGGCATGGTCCATGGCTTGGGGTTTGGAGTATCTTCTGTATTCAGGGATGATGGGGCACTTCTGAAGTTGAGTAAGATAGGACGTCGATGTCTGGGATTAGTGAAACACTCTTTGGGGTTGTGGTGCCTAGGTTCAGATGAAACCAGTTTTGGGGGTTACAGCTATTAATGATCAGACCAAACCGTTGGTAGATATCTGAAGGACGATGTCGTTGCCTTTGCGAGCTTCTTAGATTTCTTCAAGAAAGGCAGTGGATGCGGTCGTTAAGTGTTTAGTACATTCAGAAAAGATGCACTCCTTGAGCATTTGATAATGGGGATAAGCTATTCTATAGTGGAGTACGATTTCTCTTCTGAGTTCGAGTTCCTGCCAGGGAGTGAATCCCTAGAAAGGTAATTTGGCTGTTCCAAACCACCTCAGAGACCCGGGAGGTGATGATGAAATTGGCCACGATGTGGGTATCGACCTGCATGACTGAAATGATGACTGTCAAAATAAACACATACACACACACATACACACACAAACACACACACACACACACACACACACACACACACACACACACACACACACACACACACACACACACACACACACACACACACACACACACACACACCTGGTGCATTGTCATCCTGTTTTGGTTAAGTGGTCTCTTTCCAAGAGCTACTATAAACACGTCATCCTACAGATGAGATCCGGACGGGCACGTACAAGGGAATGTTTCACCCGGATCAGCTGGTGACGGGACGCGAGGACGCCGCTAACAACTTCGCCCGAGGCCACTTCACCGTGGGAAAGGACATGCAGGAAACAGTCGTCAACCGGATCAAAAATATGGCTGAGGAGTGTGACCAACTCCAGGTGGGTCTTAGACGTATGTTAGGGTGGGCCATGGTCCAAGGTCCAAGGTCCAATACCCAAGGCCTCCGAGGCTGAAGTTCTTTGTTATAGTGTAAGCCTGTTAGGTCTCACGGCTGGCATCAGGTGGCTTTGCCCAGCCCCGCGCCACCGCTGGCAATAGGTGGCTTTGCCCAGCCCCGTGTCAGTGCTTCCGGGCAATTGCTGTGCCACCACTTTTGCACTTGTGTAAAAGTTGAGCAGTCAAGAATGATGGAAAGCCTTTTGGAGGCCCATCCTCCTCTTGGAACTGTCTAGCGGAGAGGTGGGTCTTCCTTCATAGATCTGGAGCACCACTGGGTTAATATCCAGACAGGTACAAATTCCTGCAAGTTTCTCTCTCTCTCTCTCTCTCTCTCTCTCTCTCTCTCTCTCTCTCTATCTATCTATCTATCTATCTATCTATCTATCTATCTATCTCTCTCTCTCTCACTCTCTCTCACTCTCTCAGGGGGCAATCCCTGAACCAGTTCTGGTACACGAGGGAGATTCCATAGAGAATATTCAGTGTACGAACATCGAATTCTTAGCCAGACTAGACCAACTTAGCGCAAATAAGTCTCTCAGTCCAGATGGATTCCTGCCAACGTCTCTGCGGACTGGCTGTGAAGCAAACATGACTCCTATCTTTAAGAAAGGGTATCGCGCAAATCCGGAGAATTACTGACCTATCAACCTTACTTCCATAGTAGGGAAGATACTGGAAGGTGTCATTGTGGATAGAGTAGTCGAGTTTCTGGGAGAAAACCTATTATTAGACTCACATCTTGGTTTTCGGCGCCACAGATCATACTTAACCTACCTGACGGATTTCTTCCATACTATCCATCAAGAACGTGGCAGGAACAGAGCAATTGGCATACTTTATCTCGACTTCCAGAAAGCCTTTGATAAGGTGCCTCATAAGAGGTTAATGTCGAAAGTTTGAGCCATGGGTATTACAGGAGCAGTGTTGAATTGGACTGAAGCCTTGCTGAAAGATAGAAGACAGCATATAGTTATTAATGGGGCATCGTCTAGCTGGTTTCCTGTTACCAGTGGCGTATCCTAAGGATCTGCATTAGGTTCGCTCCTTTTTATTATCTATATCAATGATATAGATGTTGGAATTGTGAGCCGCATATCTGAGTCTGCGGGTGACACTTAATATTTGAAGTAGCCAAAATATATATATATTAAAAAACATATCGGGCATGCAAACCAGAGGCTATTCTCTTCTGGGTCATGACATAGCAAATGTAAAATTGGAAAAATATTTGGATGTTTTGATTAGCAGCGACCGCAAGTCCCCAAAACAGTGTATTCAAGTAGAAAAGAATGCACAAAAGATTTTAGATTACATCTGAAGAGAGTTTCGTTACCTGAACCAAGAAATCATTTTGACACTTTACAAATCTCTAGTTCGTGCCCATCTGGAATACGCCGTCCAGTTCTGGTCGCCGAAATTGAACATGGACATAGAGAGACTAGAACGAATTCAGGCACGAGCAACGAAACTTTCTCCCGCCATTAGACACATGGGCTACCAGAGGCTTCTCAAAGCTTTGGGGCTCTTTTTTTTCTAGAAACCAGGAGATTGTGAGGTTAGCTAATAAAGATTTTCAAAATACTTCAAGGATTTGATAATACTGATTATCGACACTTTTTCAGCTTAAACGTGAGTGCCACTCGCAATCACGGGCGGAAGCTTAACCCCCCCTCGTTGCTCTTGTAACAAGGTTGGTGACTCTTTTACTTATAAAATCTGCAACATTTAAAACAGACTGTCAAAGGATGTGGTAAACAGTTCCTCAGCTGAGCAGTTCAAAAAACGGTCACACAAGGTGCTAAACACATTAGTGAAAGTATTAGTATGAATCTCTGATAATCATTTAATGGTACCTCCTAAGTATGATTTGTAAAACCTTTTGAGGTACTGAGATTCTTTATAACTCCTTGTAACTCCTTGCAGCTCTCCCTTCTCTCTCTCTCTCTCTCTCTCTCTCTCTCTCTCTCTCTCTCTCTCTCTCTCTCTCTCTCTCTCTCTCTCTCTCTCTCTCTCTTCCTTCTCCCCCCTCTCTCTCTCTCTCTATTTTCCTTCTCCCCTTTCTCTCTCTCTCTCTCTCTAAGAACCACTGCATCATCTATGTTTTGAGCAATCTACACCACGCTTGTCCATGACAAGATAAATAATTAGAGAACGTTATAGACTTACCATGCAGTGATAAGTGGCCATAAGAATCACTGTCCAATCTAGGCAGACGGTAAAATCCAACGAGACAATCAGCAGTTAGTTTGGTGGCAGTATTTTATTCCAATACCGTTATCATCACATTTTATTTTAACCTTATTTTGGGGTTCTCTCTATAGCAGGGATGGGTAAAATTTTCAATGCAAGGACCACGTTCAGACATTAATGATTTTAAAGAACCGCATAGTATATAAAGTAAAATTATTAATATTTGAAATAGCCAAAATATGTATATATCAAAAAAACATATATATTTTATCAATTAATATTTCAAAGTAGAAACTTCACGCAAAACACACTTATTTGGAAAAAAAAATGTAAATCAGTATAAAGAAAAAGTTCTTGGCGAGCCGCATGTTTGTTTGTTTGTTATTATTTGTCTATTATTTGCTTGATTTTCATTTATTATTATTTGTCTGTCAACTTATTATCATTTACTATTTACCTGTTTGCTTATTATTCAACTATACCTATGCATTTATTTATTCTACTTATTATTATTTATATCATTATAATTTTCATTTTATTTGATTTCATTTTATTTTTTTCATCATTATTATATATTCTTTTCGCATCCGACCTAGTTATGGACCAAAATGTCGCCTATCGGGAGGCTCCTATGTAAATCCTTTGTAAACCAAACGATCTGCGCGGACAGACGAGCTCCTCACTCTTCGATGTCCTGTTGGAGTTCTCCGTATGAAGGAACCCCCCTCTGCCGCGAGTACTGACGGACTCTTCCTTAGTGTTCCTCCTTCCTCCTTCAGGGTTTCCTCATCTTCCATTCCTTCGGAGGCGGTACTGGATCCGGCTTCACCTCCCTCCTCACAGACCACCTCGCTGTCGAGTTCGGCAAGAAGACCAAGCTCGAGTTTGCCATCTACCCGTCGCCGAGGGTAAGTGTGGGGTTCACAATTCACCATGGTCTTGGACCACGTGTTGGACTCGTCATCGACAGCTATCACTCTACCGGATGAGGTTTATATGTATTTACTGTAGATGCTTGCGTGCATATAATCAGGTACAAATTGTGTGTGTGTGTGTGTGTGTGTGTGTGTGTGTGTGTGTGTGTGTGTGTGTGTGTGTGTGTGTGTGTGTGTGTGTGTGTGTGTGTGTGTGTGTGTGTGTGTGTGTGTGTGTGTGTGTGTGTGTGTGTGTGTGTGTGTGTGTGTGTGCGCGATTCACCATGGTCTTGGATCACGTGTTGGACTCGTGATCGACAGCTATTTCCCTCCCGCATAAGAGCTCAGAGCTCATATATGACTGATCTATGGGCAGTGGTGTGAATTTACACGCACACACACACACACACCCAACTCGCCGCCCACGAGAGTTGGAGTAACGACTCGCAGCGCAGCGATACTGAAATTATTTCAGCCCTGAGCGGGATTCAATCACCTCCGTAGTGTGTGTGTGTGTGTGTGTGTGTGTGTGTGTGTGTGTGTGTGTGTGTGTGTGTGTGTGTGTGTGTGTGTGTGTGTGTGTGTGTGTGTGTGTGTGTGTGTGTGTGTGTGTGTGTGTGTGTGTGTGTGTGTGTGCGCGTGAGTGCATGCACTCATGTACTTTTCTAGATATATTCTAATGTGATTTAGGATAACTCGCTTTGCTCCGTACCATTCTCAATGGAATTCTGAATAGGTTTATAGTCGCTGTCAACCTAATACGTGTTCATAAATTCAACTATGCATATATTTCACCTTGAATGTTGGTCTTTAAATTTTTTTTCTTTTTTGTAACAAGTAAAGTTTAGTTTTAGAATGACACATCTAAGTAACAGAGTGGAGTTACTTTTACACTATCATGTTTTGTTAAGGTCGGTTACAAACTTGCGTCAGAGACGCTTGACAACACAATTCTTTGTCGTCGTAACGACAGGTGTCTACAGCAGTCGTTGAGCCTTATAATAGCATCCTAGCAACGGACAGTTCCATGGAAGTCATCGACGTGGCGTTCCTGGTAGACAACGAAGCCATCTACGACATTTGTCAACTTAAGCTAGGGGTGGAGCATCCCACGTACAAGAATCTGAACCAACTCATCAGCCAGGTCGTTTCATCCATCACGGCGTCCCTAAGGTAGGGTGCTCCTTGCCCCGTTTGTTTCCCGCCGCACCGCCCAGCTCTTTAAAAGTTCCTAATTTTTGTTTCTTTCAGATGAATAAAATCGCCTGATGGCAGACGGAATCAACATACAAGTCAAGTTATGTGCTTACAAAATGGAGGGGACGTGGGGACTTGGAATTAGGAGGGCCATTTAGGACGAAATAAATATTTAGTGTTTTTTTTTTTTTTTCAATTACCCCATCACTAGTTTTCCTTCTCTCTCTCTCTCTCTCTCTCTCTCTCTCTCTCTCTCTCTATCTATCTATCTATCTATCTATCTATCTATCGTCTCCAGCATTTCTCTCTCTCTCTCCCTCCCTCCCTCCCTCTCCCTCCCTCTCTCTCTCTCTCTCTCTCTCTTTCTCTACGACGGGGGTTACCAACAAAGGGATGAAACTGATTATATAGCTATTCGTGTGTGACAGTGTTTTTTTTTTATCAACAATTTCTTTATAGAATCTTACTCAGCAACTTGTGTAATGAATGATTTGCTCTGTTGTCAGCTCGAGTTAATTTATTTGATTTCTTCTCTTGGTACCATCTGGTACTCCGTTGGTTGACAGTGATGGGGTGACATTAATCCTTGATTAACCTTTCGTTACTGAGTGGTGCTTTGTTATTTTGGTTCCAGTCAGAATATAAATATATTTTTTCAAATCCGTGGCACCTTATCGGTAGTAGGTAGCAAAAGGGTCATAGCATCCATAAAAAAAACCTACAACGGAACTATATCGAACAAGAAAAAGTCATGAATGAGTGATGAAACGTTACATCGCTTCCCTGACTGCAGATTGGAGATAGATGAATATAGCCTATAGCTAAATACACACACAGATTCAAACATACACGCGCTCGCTCGCTTTTCTACAGTGACTCAGAAGTTCTGTCCGCCTTCCTGAATTCAATAACATCAACACAACCTCCGAATTTTGCATTTATGTAATCTCGTTAGGTACAATAACCCCATTAATTTGTAGAAAGCCACATCACATGTGAAGCCAAGAGCAAAGCTGGTTATACTTATGTAGTCATATCTAGGAGCAGGTACAGGATTTTTGGGACAGAATGTACAGAATGCATAAACATGTATGTACGTGGAACCATATGTTTGGATTCTTGTCTGTCCTGCCTTCTGCATCCCTAAACGACCTCCCAAATTCTTGGCCCTCCAGGTTCGGTGGGGGCTTATGTGATACCATAACTTGTATCGACAGTTTGGTTAGATATCTCTGTATAAGGGATTCGAACCCTAATAGGGTGGTCGATGAATGAAATAAACTTAGTAACCATGTAGTAAGCGCTGAAACTATCAGTTGTTTTAAAAAACGATTAGACAACTTTATGGATGGGGATGACAGGTGGTGATGGATACGGAGCTGCCTAGTGTAGGCCTTATGGTCTTTTGCAGTCTCCTTTATTTTTTATGTTCTTATGTTCTAAACCACCTCAAGCCTAGCGCATTACAGACTGTACTACGGGGGGATGGATGTCAAAAGAGACCGTTTGGTCTCCAGACATCAGCTTCACGTGGCATCGGGATACCAAGTCGTCTCTTACATCCACCCTATAGAACGGGTGGTAGCATACAAAGTTTGAGGTGGTCCTGTGTCAAACCTACCTAACCTAACCTAACCTAACCTTGACCATTCCCCCTCTCCCCTCCAGGTTCGACGGTGCCCTTAACGTGGACTTGGCCGAGTTTCAGACCAATCTGGTGCCTTTCCCGAGGATCCACTTCCCGCTGGTCACGTTTGCCCCCTTCATCTCGCCTGAAAAGGCCGACCACGTGAAGGTAATTATTGACCTGCTTTGACCCGACCTGACTTACCAAAACCTGACCTAATCTGACCTGACACAATCTGGCATTACCTAACTTGACCTGACATAACCCTATGCGACCAGACTCAACTCGATATAATCCGACCAGACCCGATCTGACATGACTTGACCTGATCTAATGTGTCTACGTGAGCTCCTCGAATACGTAGCGATAGTTCGTCTTAATGTTATGCAGAGCCTTCTCACTTTGCCTTCTGGAACCGATCTCTCTCTCTCTCTCTCTCTCTCTCTCTCTCTCTCTCTCTCTCTCTCTCTCTCTCTCTCTCTCTCTCTCTCTCTCTCTCTCTCTCTCTCTCTCTTTCTCTCTCTCTCTCACTCACTCTCTCTCTTTCTCTATGTATGTATGTATGTATGTATGTATGTATGTATGTATGTATGTATGTATGTATGTATGTATATGTATATATATATACATATATATATACATATATATATATATATATGTACATATACATATATATATACATATATATATATATATATATATATATATATATATATATATATATATATATATATATATCTTGCTCTTTTAACTGCTATTCTTTCCCAACACTAATAAAAAAGACACTTGACAAGTGATGGCTTCTCCCCTCTCCTCCTCCTCCTTCTTAGGCTAGTCAATAGAAACAATTCCGCATTCACATAACACGTACATAAAGGCAACATTTTCCTCTGAGCTATCTATGGGGAGGACCGTTGGCGACTGGTGTGGGGCTGTGGGTTTTCATCAATAGAATCTTGAAACAACAGATGATTGGTAGATGATGGAGTTGCATTTGGTGGTTGTATCTAAACGTAAATAAAACCAACACTAATAGACAAACAATATTTCGGTGGCTGTCGTTATCGCATACATTGCTAAGAAATAAGGAACATGATAGATACGATTAGGCACACACACACACACACACACACACACACACACACACACACACACACACACACACACACACACACACACACACACACACACACACACACACCTCTCATGGCGCTGTGGTTAGAGCTCTGGCCTGCCACTACGGAGGTCCGGGTTCGACTCTCGCCCGGGGCTGAAATAATATCAGTATCGCAGCGCTGAGGGGTGTTACTCCAACTCTCGTGGGCGGGGAGTTGGGGTGTGTGTGTGTGTGCAAGGTCATAGCATTACCCATAGATCGGACCTACGAGCTCTGAGCTCTCTTCCAGGAGGGAAATAGCTGTCGATCACGAGTCCAACACGTGATCCAAAGACCAAGTGAATACACACACACACACACAGACACACACACACACATGTATCGGGGTGGTCAATGAAAGTCAAATAATATAACAATGGATAGTATTGTATTAAATTACAAGCACTACAAAACCAGCGTGCGGTCGCTTCGCAAGCAAGATCAAGACTGACGCTAAGCGACGCGACCACGCCAGACTTGGCGGGAAAACATACACGCTCAAACTGAACACTTGGTTCTTATTACATATGTACAATATATGATGATAAATATACAATGACAATAACAAAATCAATATACAATAACTTCTATGACAATTATGCAATGGAAAAATACAACCACAATTGAACACTTCGCAAGTACAATATATAATACTTGTACAATGTTGTACGTAATTATAATATGTATCATACCATTACAATGCTCGGCCACCACCACTCGGTGACCCCACCGAGCAAATGAGAAAAAAAAGTAATGACCAAGACAATAGGTAATTCACAATATATACAACAGACTCCACACACACTAGTGTAATGACAAAAGTGTGGAAAGAAATTTGTACATCAGCACACCCTAATACATAAACAAGAATACAAGAAGATATACATAAGAATCACATACAACACAATGAAGGTACATAAGAAACACATACAACAAAATGAAATAAGAACTGACGCCAGTTAAACAAGATACCAAAGACAGTATTTGCCGGACGTCCGGGACATGACACTTAATAGCTAAACAAGAGGTACACACACAATTCAATACACTTAACAGAGAAAAAAAAAACACAAAGTTCAAGGCAAGACAAACAGAAATAACAACATAAACACTGTACATATTCAGTTATGAAGACACAGGATACAGGTCAAGACAAACATAATCAACAACATAAACAATGTACATATTCAGTTATGAAGACATAGGACCCCTAGAACGGAGATTATATTTATGAGGGGCTGATACAGGAATAGTTTGTACAGTGGGCCTTGGAGGAGGCCGTGTAAACGCCGGTATGGGCACCTGAGTGACCTTAAGTCTGTCCACATGCACCACTTCGCTCAGTCCCTGTGAAGGATCAAAGACCCTGAATTTGTTGGGATGCAACTTCTCAGTAACCAAAAAGGGGCCAGTAAATTTACAGTTTAACTTAGATTGGCGGTCCGGCATGCTTTTATAAACATGATCACCAACAACGATGGTAACAGGCTTTGCACGAATATGTTGGTGTTTCAACATTTCGGCCTTGAAAACAGCAAGTTTTCCTTTCACAGAGTCATAAATGGCATGCAACGTGTGACTCTGGAGTTGACTATAGTCATCAAAATTGTAGAGGGGACGAGCAGGGTTGTCAAGCACACCATAAGGGAGTCGTTTTTTAATTAACTGCATAGATGACATAATGAGGCGTTTTGCCCGTAGAAACATTAATGGTGCTATTAATACAAGCACTGACATGGGGGAGCCAATCTTCACAAGATTCATGAAAGCCACTAGCAACGTGTCTGAGTATATCTAGAATCTTCCTATTCGTCCTCTCTACAAGACCATTGGACGCCGGATGGTAAGCAGTCACGAATGTTTGTGTGATGCCGTAACGTTCACAAATACTTGCCAAAATCTCGTTCCTAAATTCAGTACCATTGTCACTTAGGAGCACCGAAGGAGTAGTGTATGGACACAAAACATGAGAAACTAAAGCATGGGCTACAACTGGTGCAGACTTGTTACGTAAGGGAGCTAATATTACAAAACGACTAAAGTGGTCCACACACACAAGGACATACACAGAACCTTGAGTGCTACGAGGCAGTTGCAAAAGGTCTATAGCCACAGTCTGAAAAGGGCGAGAATGAGTAGGGTACTCTAAGATGAGAGCAGTGGGCGTAGAACCTTTGTTCTGGGCACAAGAACTACACCGGGCTACATGAGAGGTAATGTCTAGTCGCATTTTAGGCCAATAATACTTCTTACGCGCCATAGCCAGAGTTTTGTCACGACCTGGGTGACCAGCCTGAGGGGCATCATGAGCAAGGGACAAAACAACGGGAACTAGAGACTCAGGGATCACTAGCTGTGCCACATCCTGCTCAAACACTTCCACATTACGAATGAGAACCTTGTCCTGCAAGGAAAATTGGGACAGAGGTACCGGTAAACCTGGTAAGGTGGTATCATCATCAGACTCCAAAGCATAAATGACAGTAGACCGAACAGGGTCTTCACGCTGGGCTTTGGCCAGATCCTTCAGGGAGAAGTTGTCAATTACTGTAACAGCAGCAACAGGGATGTTACGTGAAAGTGCATCAGCAACGTTGTTTGCACGCCCTGGGATATGTTTAAGGGTTGGATTGAATTCCTCAATCGTGAGAAACCATATGGCTAGGCGGCCTGAAAGGTTCTTACCCTGGGAAAGCTGAGTGACAGTAGTGTGGTCCGTATAGACTGTAATGGGATATCCAAAAATTATATCATGAAAATGCTTCAAAGTCCATACCACTGTCAGGGCCTCTAAATGAGTAACAGAGTAACGGGACTCTGGCTTATTAAGAATGCGACTACCATATGCAATAACATGAGGTCTACATCCATCTACATGTTACATGAGTACAGCTACAATGCCTGTACCAGAAGCATCTGTACAAATAGTAAAGGGAGACTATAATCTGGGAAAGCTAACACAGGCGCTTCAGTAAGGGCAAGCTTCAAGGAATCAAAACTTTCCTGATGAACATCACGCCACTGGAAGGAAGAGTCCTTCTTGAGGAGGCGAGTGAGAGGGGAAGCAATTGAAGCAAAGTCTTTAATGAATGCACGATAGTATCCTGCAAGTCCAAGGAAGGAACGTACATGTTCAACTGACTTCGGTATAGGGAAGTCGCTCACCGCCTTCATTTTATCACCTGTGGTGTGGATACCATGTTTGTCTACAACATGACCTAGGAATTGGATACTAGACTTGAAAAAGGAACACTTGGGTAAATTGAGTTTCAACCCAGCTTCAGCAAAACGTTGCAAGACCATGGACAACTTAGTAAAGTGGCTTTCCACATCTTTGGAAACTAAAATTAAATCATCCAGGTAAACAAAAAGTCCATCCCCCCACTAAGCCATGAAAAATGGAGTTGACCAAGCTCTGGCAAGTCAAGGGAGCATTCCGCAAACCCATAGGGCAACGAAGGCATTCATAATGTCCACTGGGAGTCGAGAAGGCCGTGACTTTACGAGACTTCTCCTCCAGGGGTATCTGCCAAAAACCGGCTTTTAAATCTAAGGTGGTGAATACGGTATTACCAGTGCCAATAGACTCAAGAAGGTCGCTTAAGACAGGCAAAGGGTAATAGTCAGGAACAGTGACCTCGTTAACCCGCCTATAGTCAATAACAGGACGAAAAGATCCATCTTTCTTAGGCACCAGATGGAGCGGCGAGTTCCACTCTGAGTGAGACTCTTGTACAACGCCTTCAGGTAATAATTCGTCAACCAAGGACTGTGCTATAAGCCGACGAGAGTGAGGTAACCTGTAAGAGGGAACGTAAATAGGACGAACACCTGGCTGAAGATCAATTCTATGAACCACACGATCTGTAACACCTAATGGATCACCAGGCAAAGCCAAAGTATGACGGTGGGTCACTAACAGTTTAAGGAGACGAGGCTTCTCATCAGGAAAATCAGTCTCACCTACAAATGTGGCAAACTCAGAAGCTAAGTGAGCAGGGTCACGTGTTGGAGGAGTTTGTAGTACAGAAGCTATGATAGGCGAGTCCTGGAAAGCTACAATGTCAACCACATAAAAGGAGCCTAAGTGGCTGCCAGGAGAGAGCAATAGGAACAGCCGTGACGTTTGCTACCAACGCCGTGGTAACATGATCCTCGCGAATAGTGGAAAGAGTTCCTTCTAATGTAAGGCGACGAATACGAACAGATTGAGACAGAGAGAGGACATCAGACCTTATCGGGGCACCTGAAACGCGCATCGGAACTCGAACTGAACTTAAAGGTCCAATAAGATGCTCCCCTATAGCAACAGCAGCACAAGGAAAAGTAGGGTTAAAGCGCTTAGAAGCTGGTGAGGGCAAATGTGCGGACTGATCAAGCACAGGAGAATCACAAACAGAAACTGGCCTATCTGATGCAGGGATAACAAAATTGCAGAAAGTCACTACACGGCGACTAGGAGAAATATCTATGCCATGAGCTGTAAGAGCATCAATACCCAAGAGACAGTCACACATAAGGGCAATACCAGAAACAACAACGAAAGTGACATGGAAAACTGTAGCATGCGAGGGAAACTGTAAGGGAAGACAAACAGACCCAAGAACAGGCAAGGGAGAACCTTGCACAGAATGCAAATTATTACAAAAGGGAGATAAAGGGAGATTGTACAATTCCCGGAGAGCAAAATAAGCCTTTCTACTTATGAGACTACATTCTGCACCAGTATCTACAGTGACTGAAATAGGCGTATCCCTTGAGAAATTGGAAGGTAAGTAATGGAGAGGACTCAACAGCTACTAAGGGGATAATTTGAGACCGAACATTACTGGTTAAATCTTTGGGTTATGAAACAGGCGCTGGGGAAAATGGGACTGACGAGGCTGATGGGAAGTCTCTTCTCTAAGTTTCAAAACCTTGAAACATTGATCAGTCGAGTGTTTACAATGACCATGGATATGGCAGTAACTGAGTTTATCATGTGGATCTACTCTAGAAAGGTCATGCGTCATATTAGAAGAAACATTAGATACACTCCTGCGAACAGGGGACTGTCTTGACTTGTGTACCTGGCGCCTACGGCGGTAACAAAAATTGCTTGTATGACCAGACCTGTTACAAAAGGTACATGTAAGGATAGGGGGGTAATTGTAGATTGAGGGGAGCTATGAGTAGGAACTGTAGACTGAGAGGGCTGAGGAGAACAAGGGACATTGGCATGTTGAAGAGCATTGTTAATACACAAAGAACTAGAAGGCATTTCCCTTAGTTTACAGGAAAGCCTTGTTGCAAAAGATAATAGAGTTTCATCAGTCTTATAGCTGAGAGAAGATGCAGCTCTTCTCTCAAAAGGCACCAAAAAAAGGATGTAAAGCAAAAATTCCAAAATAAGGCGGAACCTATCTAAAGTGATAGTGCCATTATCTACCCAGTCTGAATGTGAGAGTGAATCGAAGGCGTCAACAACAATTATACTGGCCTGGGCTTGAGCACGCCTGTAGTCAAGAGTTCCCAGTCGGGATACGAGGGTATCAGCCAGTTTGAAACACCATTGAAAAGAATTGCCAACAGGGGTATCTGATTTTTTTTTTTTTTTTATGAAATTAGACCTAAAGATGTCATAATTATAATCCAAAGACTTGGGATCCAGGCCCGATGCAGACAGCATCTCTGACGCTAGTGAATTAGGTACAAGTTGTGACCTCACAGAAGAAATCTTTTCAGGCCCAGTCGAAACATTTGAGTTCACTATAGCATCCTCGCATTGGCGAATAAAATCTATAGCCTTATAATGGGGGTCTTGGCCTGAGAATTTAATAACAGAGGGTTCTTGGTCAGTACTTTGGATGAGATGTATAGCAATCTGGCAGATCTAATTATTAATGCACAAAACACATTTATCCCCCTAAAGTCAATACGGAAAAATAGTAATACTCCCAAATGGATGACGGACAGATTGAAACATGAGATCGGAATTAAAAGAGGACTTTACGTAAAAATAAAAAACGGGGAATCACACCTTAGATCAAGATATAACGAAATGGCAAAGCTGGTTAAAAGGAATACACGTTCAGCGAAACGTAATTATGAAATCAAGGTTGCCAGTCAAGCAAAATCCAACCCAAAGGGTTTCTTTCACCTCTATAGAACAAAAAATAAAGAAAGAATAGGACCAATTAAAAACGATGAAAATGTCATGATAGAATCGGAAGAAAAAATGAGTGAGGAGTTTAACAATTATTTTCTATCGGTGTTTACTAATGAGAGGTTAGATAAAGTACCTGACTGCGATCCGATTTTCAGAGGGGATGAAGAAAATAGCCTAACTAATATCAGCATTAGTAAAGAAGAAGTTATCAAGCAGATTGACAGACTTAAAGCTACAAAATCTCCGGGTCCGGACGAAATTTTTCCAAGAATGCTTAAAGAGTGTAAATTTGAAATCTGCGACCAGTTAACTGAAATATTCAATAAATCGGTAGACACTGGTTCTGTTCCAACTGCTTGGAGGCAGGCAAACGTTGTTCCTGTTTTTAAGAAGGGAGATAGATCGACCATATGCAACTACAGGCCAATCAGTTTGACATCGGTTATAGGAAAAATGCTTGAATCAATAATAGTAAATAGACTCAGAGAACACATTGAAGGGCATAATTTAATTCGTGATTCACAGCATGGTTTCTCCAAAGGTAAGTCATGCGTGACTAATCTTCTATCCTTTTACACTAAGGTATATAAGGCGTCAGACAACAATGAAAATTACGATGTTATTTACCTTGACTTTAGCAAAGCGTTCGACAAAGTGCCACACCAGAGACTACTAAATAAAATCAAAGCCCATGGCATAGGAGGAAAAGTGTTAGAATGGATTAGAGCTTGGAATAGTAACAGAAAACAGCGGGTCACCATAAATGGAATAAAATCTAGGTGGGGCAATGTTACTAGCGGGGTCCCCCAGGGCTCGGTTTTGGGTCCTTTATTGTTCATTATGTATATAAACGACTTAGACGATGGGTTAAATAGTGATGTTAGTAAGTTTGCGGACGACACTAAAATAGGACGCCTAATTAGGTCAGGAGAAGACGCCCAGATTCTGCAGGATGATCTTAATAAACTGTTAACATGGTGCCTAAGAAAGATGGATATTTTCGTCCAGTTATTGATTACAGGCGGGTTAACGAGGTCACTGTTCCTGACCATTACCCTTTGCCTGTCTTAAGCGACCTTCTCCAGTCCATTGGCACTGGTAATACAGTATTCACCACCTTAGATTTAAAAGCCGGTTTTTTGGCAGATACCCCTGGAGGAGAAGTCTCGTAAAGTCACGGCCTTCTCGACTCCCAGTGGATATTATGAATGCCTTCGTTGCCCTATGGGTTTGCGGAATGCTCCCTTGACTTGCCAGAGCTTGGTCAACTCCATTTTTCATGGCTTAGTGGGGGGATGGACTTTTTGTTTACCTGGATGATTTAATTTTAGTTTCCAAACATGTGGAAAGCCACTTTACTAAGTTGTCCATGGTCTTGCAACGTTTTGCTGAAGCTGGGTTGAAACTCAATTTACCCAAGTGTTCCTTTTTCAAGGCTAGTATCCAATTCCTAGGTCATGTTGTAGACAAACATGGTATCCACACCACAGGTGATAAAATGAAGGCGGTGAGCGACTTCCTTATACCGAAGTCAGTTGAACACGTACGTTCCTTCCTTGGACTTGCAGGATACTATCGTGCATTCTCTCCCATTTTTTCTTTCCAGCCAGGTGATTTTTTTTTCCAGTGACAGTGGAACTATTAATACCTTTCCCTTGAACATTTTGTGCGTAATTAGGCGCAGGTTAACGAGGTCACTGTTCCTGACCATTACCATTTGCCTGTCTTAAGCGACCTTCTTCAGTCCATTGGCACTGGCAATACGGTATTCACCACTTTAGAATTAAAAGCCAGTTTTTGGCAGATACCCCTGGAGGAGAAGTCTCGTAAAGTCACGGCCTTCTCGACTCCCAGTGGACATTATGAATGGCTTCGTTGCCCCCATGGGTTTGCGGAATGCTCCCTTGACTTGCCAGCACTTGGTTAACTCTATTTTTCATGGCTTAGTGGGGGATGGACTTTTTGTTTACCTGGATGATTTAATTTTAGTTTTCAAAGATGTGGAAAGCCACTTTACTAAGTTGTCCATGGTCTTGCAACGTTTTGCTGAAGCTGGGTTGAAACTCAATTTACCCAAGTGTTCCTTTTTCAAGTCTAGTATCCAATTCCTAGGTCATGTTGTAGACAAACATGATATCCACACAACAGGTGATAAAATCAATGCGGTGAGGGACTTCCCTATACCGAAGTCAGTTGAACACGTACGTTCCTTCCTTGGACTTGCAGGATACTATCGTGCATTCATGAAAGACTTTGCTTCAATTGCTTCCCCTCTCACTCGCCTCCTCAAGAAGGACTCTTCCTTCCAGTGGCGTGATGTTCATCAGGAAAGTTTTGATTCCTTGAAGCTTGCACTTACTGAAGCGCCTGTGTTAGCCTTCCCAGATTATAGTCTCCCCTTTACTATTTGTACAGATGCTTCTGGTACAGGCATTGGAGCTGTACTCATGCAACAAGTAGATGGATGTAGACCTCATGTTATTGCATATGCTAGTCGCATTCTTAATAAGCCAGAGTCCCGTTACTCTGTTACTCATTTAGAAGCCCTGGCAGTGGTGTGGGCTTTAAAGCATTTCCGTGATATAATTTTTGGATATCCTATTACAGTCTACACGGACCACACTGCTGTCACTCAGCTTTTCAAGGGCAAAAATCTTTCAGGCCGCCTAGCCAGATGGTTCCTCACGATTGAGGAATTCAATCCAACCCTTAAACATATCCCAGGGCGTGCAAACAACGTTGCTGATGCACTTTCACGTAATATCCCTGTTGCTGCTGTTACAGTAATTGACAACTCCTCGCTGAAGGATCTGGCCAAAGCCCAGCGTGAAGACCCTGTTCGGTCTACTGTCATTTATGCTTTGGAGTCTGATGATGATACCACCTTACCAGGTTTACCGGTACCTCTGTCCCAATTTTCCTTGCAGGACAAGGTTCTCATTCGTAATGTGGAAGTGTTTGAGCAGGATGTGGCACAGCTAGTGATCCCTGAGTCTCTAGTTCCCGTTGTTTTGTCCCTTGCTCATGATGCCCCTCAGGCTGGTCACCCAGGTCGTGACAAAACTCTGGCTATGGCGCGTAAGAAGTATTATTGGCCTAAAATGCGACTAGACATTACCTCTCATGTAGCCCGGTGTAGTTCTTTTGCCCAGAACAAAGGTTCTACGCGCACTGCTCCCATCTTAGAGTACCCTACTCCTTCTCGCCCTTTTCAGACTTTGGCTATAGACCGTTTGCAACTGTCTCGTAGCACTCAAGGTTCTGTGTATGTCCTTGTGTGTGTGGACCACTTTAGTCGTTTTGTAATATTAGCTCCCTTACGTAACAAGTCTGCACCAGTTGTAGCCCATGCTTTAGTTTCTCATGTTTTGTGTCCATACACTACTCCTTCGGTGCTCCTAAGTGACAATGGTACTGAATTTAGGAACGAGGTTTTGGCAAGTATTTGTGAACGTTACGGCATCACACAAACATTCGTAACTGCTTACCATCCGGCGTCCAATGGTCTTGTAGAGAGGGTGAATAGGAAGATTCTAGATATACTCAGACACGTTGCTAGTGGCTTTCATGAATCTTAGGAAGATTGGCTCCCCCATGTCAATGCTTGTATTAATAGCACCATTAATGTCTCTACGGGCAAAACGCCTCATTATGTTATCTATGGAGTTGAAAAATGACTCCCTTATGATGTGATTGACAGCCCTACTCGTCCCCTCTACAATTTTGATGACTATAGTCAACTCCAGAGTGAATTTTGAAAAAAATTGCCGGCCGGTGATATCGCATTTGTTGGCGTTTGTGCTTCTCTCCCATTTTTTTCTTTCCAGCCAGGCGATTTTTTTTTTCAGTGACAGTGGAACTATTCATGCCTTTCCCTTGAACATTTTGTGCGTAATTAGGCGCAGTAACATTTTTCTCTGAGTGCGCATGGTGATTTTTTTTGTTCCCGTTGGCGTCGGCGTTTAAACGTTCATCGTTATCATCTGCGATTATCACTGGATTGTCTTGTGTTCCTGTGTGTATCGGTGGTGATTTGGGCCCTGGATGGTGAAGGATTTTGGCAAAACAGAATTATACCTGCGCATTCTTCATATCGGCCGGTATTCGTTCGCTGATTTCTATAGTGACTTTCGTCTCCTTTGATAGTGCATTATTCAGAATTGTTTATCCGTTGCCACCATATGTATTGGGGTGGCCAATGAAACAGTCAAATAATATAATAATGGATAGTATTGTATTAGATTACAAACACTACAAAACGAGCTTGCGGTCGCTTCGCAAGCAAGATCAAGACTGACGCTAAGCGACGCGACCACGCCAGACTTGGCGGGAAAACATACACGCTCAAACTGAACACTTGGTTCTTATTACATATGTACAATATACAATAATAAATATACAATGACAATAACAAAATCAATATACAATAACTTCTATGACAATTATGCAATGGAAAAATACAACCACAATTGAACACTTCGCAAGTACAATATATAATACTTGTATAATCTTGTACGTAATTATGATATGTATCATACCATTACACACACACACACACACACGCACACACACACACACACACACACACACACACACACACACACACACACACACACACACACACACACACACACACACACACACACACACACACACACACAGACACACACACACATACACATTTACATTATTATAATTTTTCACAGATTTCTGTTGGAGAAATCACGAACTCTTGCTTTGAGTACGACAACCAGATGGTCAAGTGCGACCCCGTTGGGGGCAAGTACATGGCCTGCTGCCTCCTGTACCGGGGCGACGTGGTGCCCAAAGATATCAACAGTGCAATAGCCAAGATCAAAGGGAACAAGAAGATTGAGTTCGTCAGCTGGTGTCCGACAGGGTTCAAGGTAAGAGACTCGTTCTCTTGTGTCTTGTGTACTTCAAGATCCCTCCTCGCTTTCCCATCTTTCAGCTCGTCACCCACCCCCGTCGACCTTCCTCGTCCTCTTCGATTGCGTTCTTCTTTGCCCGTAAAGGATATTCTGCCGAGTCCTATGGTTCCTCAAAGAATGCATAAGATTTTCCCGCTGAGTCTTATGGTTCCTTAAAGGAGACATAGGAGTCCTGCTGAGCCCTATGTTTTCTCAAAGGATGCATAGGACTTTCCTGCAGAGTCCTATGGCCTTCGATACGTGGTGATAGGATTTCATTATGCTTTAAATATATCATCTGCTCTTTGCTCTTTTCTTTGTTTTTTCTGAAGCGGCCCTCTACAAGACATTTATCTATTCTATTTTATCTTATTTCATCTTCCTTTATTTTGTGTTATTTTATTCTATTTTGCTTGATTATGTTTCACTTATATTTAAGTTAAGTTTTACTTTATTTGATATATATATATTTTTTTTAATTTCCTTTCTTTTGTTGTACTTTATATTATTTATTTATCTATTTTATTTTATCTCGTTTTATTTTATCTTATTTTATTCTATTTTGTTTTGTTTACTTTATAATTGTTTTTTTTATCTTATCGCTTTTTAGAATATACAGTTAAAAATGCGACCTGAAATAAAGTTCAGAAACGAAAAGGTTTTGTTGATCTGGTGATTTTGTCAAGAAAGCTGTAAACATCCTCTCCTGATTCTCCAACCTTCTTTCCCCAGCTTCCTTCTCCTTCTCCTCCTCCTGTAGAATTGTAGTTAGTTATCTATAGTGAATACTGGTTTTGGAAAGTCAAAATCTGGGAGTTGTCTTTGCTTTAATGTTCAAGTCTTCTCTGGTTTATACATACATGCAACCTCCGAGGAAGACTCAGGGGGTTGCCAGAATAAACATCTTACACTATTTACAAGTTGTGTCATATGCTGATTGATTAAAAAGGTTTGTCTAGTCGGTTGGCGAGGCCTGTTGTCCTAGCAGGTGGCAACGACGAGAGGATACGCATTTATTTTTGTCGCAGGTGTTGGGCGTTTCCCCGAAACGCTGGCGAGGTCCATTGTTCTAGCAGGTGTTCGGACGTTGCCCGAAAGGCCTAGTCCTCTGGTTACTGGAGACAATGGGATGTCCCTTGGGAGGAAAATCAGAGACAATGGAGAATCTCTTGGGAGTTGGTTGAAGGTTCACGTTCACTCTATATGTGTGCGTCCGCGCGTGTGCACGCTGGACACCTAAAGGGTTGACAACACTCCTCCTCCTAGTTCTGATCCGAATCCCAATTTTGATTTTGTTCCAGTACTTTTTTTTAATCCAAAACCGGTCATACACCTTTCCTCAAACTTGTTAAGGCCAGACCCAAACGCAGCTTTGCGATACTCACTCAGTCTTCCATTTACCCTCTACTTTAATCCTCTTCCTCCATCTCCTCTTCCTAAAGGACAGTAAAAATATATATATATAAAATAAAATAAAATAAAATGATTAAATAGATATTCAAATAAGACCAAATAAACAAATAAATTAACAAATAAACAAATAAATAAAGAAAAAGATAAATGAATTAATAAACGAACAAGTAAATGAATATATAGTTAGATAAATAAATATATAAATAAATAAATAAATAAATGAATAAATAAATAAATGAATATATAAATAAATAAATAAATAAATAGATAGATAAATAAGTAAATAAAAAATAGTTAAATAGATAAGTGAATAAACAATTATAAAGCTCATAATATCTAACATCAGTCTCCCTCTCCCGAAGGTGGGAATCAACTACCAGACGCCGACGCCCGTCCCAGGCGGTCAGCTGGCCTGCTTGTCCCGCTGCGTGTGTATGCTCGCCAACACCACATCGGTATCTTATGCCTGGGAAAGACTCGACTATAAGTTCGATCTCCTTTTCCAAAAACGCGCCTTCGTCCACTGGTAAGCGGGAATGGGGTGGCGCTCCTCTCTGTTTACTGCAAGTTCGTTATAATGTGTAGGGAAAGGAATTACGACCGTAAGGGTCCCGTCTCTGCCTCCCCATCGGTCTGGATTGGTTTATGCTATTCGTGCAGTGTGTGCGACCTCTTCTCCTCCTCCTGCTCCTTCTCCTCCCCGCTTCCTCCTTCTCCTCCTCCTCCTCCTCCTCCTCCTCCTCCTCCTCCTCCTGGTCCTCCTTTTCCTTAGCACAATTTTCCTCAAGGATAGAACCATTGATAAACCATTGGCAACGAAGTATAATTCTCCTTTAAGTCTATTTAGTACTTTGTGATTTCCATGATAAGGTAACGCTCATGCTGTGGCATTCAGCCAGGAGAAAGTTGAATCAGATACCATTTATGTGAAAGGCCCTGGCACTCAGGTAGCAGTGTAGTAGTAGTTGCCCTAATGATAGTAGCAGCGGCAGCAGCAGCAGCAGCAGCAGTAGTAGTAGTAGTAGTAGTAGTAGTAGTAGTAGTAGTAGTAGTAGTATTGATAGTAGTGAGAGGGTTAGGTATCTCAAACCCGCCTAGCTTTGCCATCATAGATCATCAAAATTCCCTGAAACTGACGTCCTCTCTGAAAAAAAAAAATATATATTTATATATCGTGTCACAGAAGGAGACCAACGTGGGCGAAATAAAAGAAATTGGAGGAAACATATCAAAATGCAGGGGAGTGAGGCAATAGGGGGAGCTTCGCATCTTACTGGAACAGCTATCGAATCATATGAAAAGAAAAATAGCAATGGCACAGGAATATGGGGCGTCTAATTGGCTAACAGCACTATCAATCAGGGCAAAGGAGTTTAACCTAAAGAAAATGGTATTCACGAATGCCATTTCACTGAGGTATGGGTGGTCATTGAATAGGCTGCCTAACGAATGTTCCTGTGGTACATAGTTTGATCCAAACCATGCGATGATATGCAATCAGGGTGAATTCATATGCATGAAACATGACGAGATAAGGGATCTCACCACCCAAATGCTTCGGGAGGTATACAAGGATATGGCCATCGATCCAACACTACTCCTCTTAGAAAGTGCGAGCGGACGTCAGCGCAAGAGGTTTCAGGACAGGGGGACAACTGGCCCTCTTTGACATACGAATATTTGATCCAATGGCCTACTGTTACAAAGACCTAACTGCTGATGTGTCCCATACCCGAAATGATAATGAGAAAATCGGGATGTACGAGGAGCGTATGCAGAATGTGAACCAGGGCTCATTCACTCCGATAATAACCTTCACGACTTCAAGCGTATGGGTGCAAGGGCAAAGGCATTCTACGCTCATCTGGCAGAAGTGATGGCAGAAAAGAAACAACAACCAAAGAGCAGTAATGTGGCGTGGATGAGATATAGACTATCATTCTCACTCTTAAGATCAGATCTCCTATGCTTAGGTGGTACCAAGTCCCCACCCCTTAAATTAGGACACATACAAAATCTCGAATTTGAGCAGACTAATAGTAAGGAGGATAAATGAACTTCTGTATTAGGCTTCATTAAAGTTAAATAATATAAAATATAAAGGGATAGTCGACCAGTCATTGGAAAGAGAGGGGCCAATGAACTGTGTCTGTGGGAGACAGATCCTGACTGCTTTCACCACACAGTTCTACGAGGATGGAGGTCGGTAAGTTAAAAAAGTATTAGTAGTAGCGGTAGCAATAGTATCAGGAATGATATCAGTGGTAGTAGAAAAGGAGAAGAAACGGAGAAGAAGGAAATAAAATGGGAGGAAGACCTCTTTCTTCACCCTTGAGCCTGAAGACTCAAGACCTTTGGAGCTCTCGTGAAGTCCTGCTTGGGAAAGTGGTGTCACTTGGGCCATTTTATATGACGAAATGACAAGCTACTTGGTTTCTCTTTTCTTCCAACAAAGACAATTATCAACAACTAGTGAATGGAGGGTGCTGTGTAGGGGAGGGGTGGGGGCAGTAAATACTAGGATTTTTTTTTTGTTTTTTTTTTTTTTTTTTTTTTTTTTTTTTTTTTTTTTTTTTTTTTTTTTTTTTTTTTTTTTTTTTTTTTTACCAGAGGCAGAGCGTTGGAGGCAAATACGGAGTGAGTGGACTATGGATTATCTACAGCAGACCATCCACTTGCGCGGGATAGGTTTTTGTGGGAGAGGAAGGGAAATCTGCAGGAAAATGAAATGACAGTCGTGTATAAAAGGGGGTTATTGCCCCTCAGCACTTTTAAGGAAAAATTAAGGTTAACTCCTGTGCTTTTAACAGTTAACTTAAGGGGTTATCACACTGAATTTCTACGTGTTTCACCAGCGCCGATTGTTGAGAGTTTGAGTAAAAATTGCTTTGGTCACAATATCCTATTTTCCAAATCCCCAAATATCAAATTATTTTTCTGTCATATATAGCAAAGCTGAATGGTGAATTAAGAGATTGTAAATGTACACGAATGTTGAACATACTGTTGAAAATTTCTTAGAGAAGTTTAGATTTCTGCAAGCAGAGTCATATTTTAGTTATTCAAATGGAGGTTGGAGGTAAGATGGTGGAGGAAAGATATCCCAGTGTGATAACCCCTTTAGCCAGTGTACTAGGAGAGGCACTCTGAGTTGGGAGGATTGGGGAGGCGAAAGGGGGACTGCCCTGGGCTTTCCACTCTTTCATGGCTTCTGTCTCCCACATTCGCAGGTATGTTGGGGAGGGCATGGAAGAAGGTGAGTTCATCGACGCCCGGCACGGGATGAGTGCCCTCGAGAGGGACTACGAGGAGATAGGAGGCGAGGGCGAAGCAGTCTTCATGAGCGACGATGAAAGCGGAGAGGACATCGACAATTCTCTCAAATTCTAACTGGTCATCTCTCGAAGCGTACCAAGCTCTAGTGCTGGGATCGGCAACCTTTGGGAGAGGCTGCGCCAGTTTCTTTGATTTGGACAACCCTACGTGCCAACAGTGCTTTTGAGTGCGTAAGTTAATGGAAATTCATATGCACTGTTTTACAGCAGTGGGGATGCTAGTCAATGTTAAATCATGAAGATCTGGTTTTAGCTTGATTTCTTGTCGTCACTTTTTTTTTTATTAGTGATGTTATTTTTTGATACTGTAACAAGGTTTCAAAACTAACTGGTGTGCTAGGGTCTATACTGTCACGTGACACGTGTGGCAGAGATTGCTGATCCCCTGCTCTAGTGGGTTCTCGTAGCATACCCAACAACATAGGAGTTTCACTCAGAGTACACTAGACACTAGAGTGTTCTTGGAGTATAATAAATATGGTTGGGTTTTAGAAACATACTATACTCGCTGCATCGAAAACTGGCCGGTAGGGCGGAGCACGGGGATTCCCCCTGTGTTGCCACTATTACTGTCTAATTCTTCCTGTAACCCCGATCCACCTCCTTAACCCTTGTGGCTCTCTCTTTTCTTTCTTTCTTGTTTTATGTGAATTGCTACGTTTAATAAGTTATTTCCGAAATTGTTATAATTTTTTGCCACACACCACCACCGAGGTAAAAATCAAAGCAATGTTTTCTATACAAAGGTTTCGTTTCTTCGAGTCGTAGACATGGCATACGAGCGGGAGAGAGTGACATTGCCGCTCCGTCTTTTCTCTGGCCACGCCCTCACACTGCATTCAGAAAGCATTGCATCCACACGCACGTTCTCGCCATGAAATGCGGCAGCTTGAACAGTCAGACCACACTTTTGTTTAGCTCGATGAAACTTGGGTAAATCAAAACTGCACAGTTGGGAAGTGTTGGATTGATACTTCATCTCAAGAAGCAACAGGAGTCAAACGAGGGGGCGGGTTGGCGAGCCGTGCGGGCCATGTTAGCTGTGGAGATGTGGCAACACCGGGGAATTCAGTAACCCCGCCTTAGCGGTCACTTCTCGTTGCGGCGAGTATAGACATGAATAAGTTCTTGTGATACGGCAGATTGTAATGCATCTTTAAAGTATACAAACTACAATTGATTCTCAAAGTAGGCCAAGAAATGGTGTATTCTTGAATTATTCTAGGTAACAGTGAATTCTAGGAGAGTGGTAGTTATTAGTGACTCCTCAAGGTATGATATATAGTTGGTTATTTTTGAACTATTCTAGGGACTGCTGGAATATCGAGGTAGGTCAAATATCTGGATTCTTTAAATATGCCAGGTACCTATGACTTCTTTGTAGCGAAACGTCATTGTAGTTTGGAATTTAGATTCTGTGACGTGACCGTTATACCACGTGACTATGACGTCATGTCGTACGGTGATGGCGCTGTTGGTGACGACATTTTTGGGGCAATTGTGTGTGTCGGGGGGAGGGAGGGGAGGACAGTAAATATTCATTGACAATATTTCCTTTTCTCACAGACAAAGCTCATGCTAGGATGGGTGTGGAGGACTTAAAGATACATGCAGGATATTTAGCTGATATTGATAGGATTGGAGAGACTATCAACAAATATTGACAATAACAACGATGTTTGTAAACAGTGATTATTTGAGTGTGTGTCGGGGTGGGTGGGGGTGGGGCTTAATAAAAGATTTCTGGAAATTTAATATTGAGTCTCATTGTCCCTTCGCATGTTTGAGCTTTCAATGGGGGAAAATAATCTGTTATTTTCAAAATGATTACTAACCTACGTTTTATGGTGATCTATTCTTGTTTATCTACTTATCTACTTTTTACTTTTATCTATCCATTTACCTACTTATTTATTAATTGATTTGTTCATCTATTCATTCATTCATTTATTTTTGCCATCGATCATATCTTCCTCCTGCACTGGATGTTTTGTACATTTTCGTTTTAGTTACCGAATCTTGTTCAAATGAAAACAACATTTAATTTTTTTTTTTCATAATGAGATAATTTCATAGTCCTTGAAAAATCTTATGAATGAGCTTAGAATAGTTACATGCGTACATTTATAAGATATATCTACATTGTAAGTTACATCGGAGCTACTCCCTGGGCTGTGACGTCATCACAAGATTACAGGTCCCTCCTAGTGGCGGGTTCGAGTCCCACACGCTTCTCCGATTCTCAGTGAGGTCTGTTATGTTACCTGCCCCAACAACAATCTAAAGCGCATAATAGGGCAAAGTTGATGACCTCGGATGCAGACGCTCAGCACCTCCTGGTGTATGGTACTCCTCATTATCTTCTGGGAGTTAATTAACCATATGAAACACAGCGTGATGTTTGAAGACAAACAGTCACTCCGGTTTGAAAAAATATAAATAGATAAATAAATAAATGAATAAGTAAATGAATAGGTAAATAAACGAATAGGTAAGTAAATATATAAATAAATAGATGAATAAATAAATAGATGAATAAACGAAGATAATTAGATAAATAGATAAATAAGTAAATGAATAGATAAATACATATATAAATAAATAATCTAATAGATAAATGAATGAATATAATTAATTGACACTGAATCAACAATAGATGAATAAATAGCAAATGAATAAGTAAATAAATGAATAAACGAATGCATAAATAACTAAATAATTGAATAAATAGATAAATTGATAAACAAATTAATAGTAAATGAATAATAAACAAGTAAATAGATAAGAAGATAAATAATTTATAAAGGTATAATAAACAAATAAATAGATAATTAGGTAAATGGTTCGTAAATAAATAAACATATAAATAAGAAAAACAGAATAATGTGGTGTAAACGAACTAGTGCCAATCTGACTAATTCCTCAAACTAGAAAGACTTGTTTTTTTTTCAAATTAGAATTGATTATCTTTAAAGAACAAAGAATAACTAGATCAAAATGTAGTGTCTAATTCCCCATTTGTGGCTGTTCAAGGCCTTTTGATGCTGCAACTGCAAGATTTATGGCCAAATACTCATAAACGAAATCCAATCTATGTTTGAATTTAGTACATAAGAACACATGAATAAAAGAGACTACAAGAGATCATAAAGATTACACTAGGTAGTTCCATATCCTTACCATCATTCCTATCCATAAAGCTATCTAATTTTCTCTTAAGACATCCAATAGTTTCGGCGTTCAATACATAGTTATCAAGTCCATTCCATTTGGAAACCGCTCTATTGGTAAATCAGTAGATTAATGCCTCCTTACCTCGCAATGCAAGTGATCCTGTCTTCAGTAAAAAAAGAATGTTAACTGGTGGTGTTAATATATGTTAACAATGTTAACATAACAGGTGGTATTTCTGTTTTATTTCTGGATTTATCCTGTCTGTTTTATTTATTGGTTGAAAGGAGGTATGGTCTGTCTTCTGTAATTTCTCTCATTCTGAGATACGTTTTTTTTTTTTTCAATCTGACTGGGAGTAAATAGACGAGTTAATTGTATCATAAAAATTATATGTACAGTTCCGAAAACGAATTCCTTGTTGTCGCGTGTTACAGTCTTGATTGGTGTATCTAGTGTTATAAATAAATTAAAATAAGAATAAGAATAAAAAAGAATAAAAGAGAGAGAGAGAGAGAGAGAGAGAGAGAGAGAGAGAGAGAGAGAGAGAGAGAGAGAGAGAGAGAAGAAAACTGTCGTACAATATATCGCCATGAATAAATAGGCGGACCCTTTTTATTTACGTCTGGGACCAGAGCAGATCCATGGAGTCACAAGAAGGGACAGATTGAGAAATGAGACCATCAGTAGAGAACTGGATATGAAAAACATAACCAATTACGTTGAAAGGACCCAATTGTGGTGGTATGGACATATGAATAGGATGGAGGGACATAGGACGCCGAGGAGGGGGTATCACTGGGTGCCCAACACCACAAGACGTCCCAAGGTAGGAACGAGGAAGAGATGGGACCAAAACGTTGACGAATCCCTCAAAAAAGCGGGGAACATCGCTCGACGACGTCCGTGCTCGGGAGATGCTCCTTGACCGAGAGAGCTGGAGGAGGCCGGTCGATCCTAAAGGCCTGAAGGCCTACCGGGAGATGAGCGAAATGGTTCAACCAAAGCTGATGTTTCCTCAGTCACGTTAGACTCGGAACCCTTTGTTGATATCAGTATATGTTAACAATGTATCGAAATAATCTGTTACCTCCAACTCAGGATCATAAGCTAAGGAAGAAAAATTATAGGATCAATTATAGAATTTCTTCGCTCAGCGTGCACGCTGAGCCGTGGGGATCCGGGATGCTCCGCCGACGCTCTGCACCGTCACTCAGGCACGCGCCGTCGCTCAGGTCATGGTAATGTTTTTATTACCTAACCTAACCTAATCTAAACCAACCTAACCTAACCTAATCTAAACTAACATAACATAACCTAACCTAACTTAACCTAACCTGGCTTTACCTAACCTAACTTTACCTAACCTAACCATTAATGCTCCCAAACCGTAAAAAGAATAACAGAAAAACATTACAATGGCCTGAGCAACGGCATGGAGCGACGGAGGAGCATTTCGGACCTTTCATGGTCCATACTATATGGAGCTTGGGACCTTTGTCGATCGGCGCGCGCGCGCGCGTGTGGGGGGGGGGGGAGATACTACAATTGGTCCAAACTGCACTTCCCCGAGGGGAAGTGGAGAGTTTCATAGCTGTAAATTAGATGGAGGGCTAACTATGCATTGGACTGGGTAATAAGACAGATATCCTGGAGAATTGGGCATCATCAGCACATTACGGGGAATGTTGAAGATGGTTTCAAAAGTTTATTACAAGTTAGGACTCCCGTCAATCCTTGCAAGATCCGCACTAATGCACAGTAACAGCTTGGTCGAAGAATGACAAAAATGTAGAAAGTTAGAAAAGGAAAATTTATTTACTACCCGTCTGATATATTTAACTCTCTCTTTCTATCTATCTATTCATTTACTACCCATGTGATGTCTCTCTCTCTCTCTCTCTCCTCTCTCTCTCTCTCTCTCTCCGGCGAATTACTCGGACTCCTGCCTATGGAAGGCAAAGTCGCCCCACGAAAGACAGAGAAGATTGACAAAAAATCTTTGTCACAACAAGCTTGCCATTTCATTCAATGAAGTATATATATGTCTATCTATCTATCTATCTGCCTGTCTGTATGTCTATATTTATTTATATCTAATTTTCTCTCCCCCCCCCTTTCTTTAGTGCGCTGAATCTAGAATGAGTTATTGGATCTGCAACATTGAACAACGTCTTTCCTCTGACGTAACTTTGTTTACAAAGGGCTGCAGACTCTGTCGTAGCATTCAATGGGACTTCAATCCCAAAACCTTTAAGTGTTGATCAATGTAGAACAGGTGGCTTCTGGTCTGAGTACAGGAGATATATGTCCAATACAATCAAGATAAGAAATAGTTTAGGTTGCTACGTAGACAAAGTATGATACAAGGATTGATCAGGTTACTGGTGTCGGAGTTTCCTTCAGAGGACCGAAATCTTCTGCGATGAGTCTGCGATGCGGTGTGGGTGCACGTGCTGTGGGAGAGCGAGGAAGGGCAAGGGAGGTGGTTTCCGCTTTTTCTTTTCATTCGAACTCGTAATGGATTGAAAGGTCTGCTGTTAGTATACTTTATTGTTATAACTCACCGTAACTCACTGGAATCTTTCAGAATGGCATTTGTAAACCTGGTAGATGGATCGAAAGGGTCAAACAACCTGACACTTCAGGAAACAAAAATAACCTTCGGTTCGCGAATCCGATCAGGGAATCCAAGCAAAGATAGCCACTTGCAAATTTCTGGACGCTTCAAATCTAACAGTTCACATGCAGATAATTTCACTGTTATTGGCCCAGAGTCCATGAAACTTGCCAAAATTTATTCATTTGTAGTATATATTCACTTCGAAATCGATTCCAACCGCATAGATCAGCGTTTCTCAACCCTTTTACCCTTACGTAACCGTTAAGATAAATTGCATGTCTCAAGGAACCCCTGCGCAAAAAAAAAAAAAAAAAAAAAAAACACACATACCATATCTTTCTCATTTTTTCATCGTAATAATAGGTTAGATAGGATGATGTCTATATTACATTATTACAATAACCAATATTATGTCGTGCGTGTTTGATTATACTACGTATATGAAACTAAATGAAAAATCAAAAGTGCATTAGCTTATCTCACTTGTTCTCGCGGAACTCTTAGGGGCATTTTGCGGAACCTTAGGGTTCCGGGGAACCCTGGTTGAGAAACGCTGATATAGATAGTCATTTCATCCAATGGATCCCACTGGACACCATCGGACGTCGTTGGACGCCATTGGACGCCGTTAAAGGATAACCGTCGCCCTGTGTTTTTGTGCTGGATGATTCCTAACTCCCTTCCACTTTCAACTTCCAGTGGAAGTGTCCTTTACCTCATTTGTGCACACTAAGTTCTTGTTTCTCGCTAGGTCCCTTCTCGCACGTGTTGGTATATTGAAACGCCCATTTCAGTTTATATAGGTTCTTAACTCAGGCTTATCATTTGTCTCAGTTAAAAGCTATTTCCTATCGAACTTGCAAAGGATTACAAAGGATGAGCATGCCGAACATTTTGGTTCATAACTAGGTCGGATGCGAAAAAATGAACAAATAAATAAATAGATAAGTAAATAAATATAAAGATAATGATAAATAATAATCAAACAGATAGATAATAAGGATTTGTAAAAAACACAAATGATAAACAAATAAGTAATAACAAATGAATGAATAAAATAAGATAAATGGCAGGAATTACAGCATCTTCCTTAGGTGTTTATCTAAACGAATCTTAAAATTTCGAACTATACTACATTGCACTGCCTCTGCAAGAAGTTTATTCCATTCATTTACTACAAGGTTGACGACATTTTTTCTACCCACACCCAAATTGAATCTACTTCCTGACAGTTGGAGGCCATTATTTTTTGTCTGATTTGCTTTCAGTATGAAAGCGTCGTCTTGGATGACTAGTCTTTTTCCATTGTCAAACTTAATCTAACAATTTTGTTGTCTTTTGTCGTCTGAGTCGGTGATAAGATTCTGGAGGTAGATAAGTCTCAAACATGGAGATTTGAAGGTTGTCTTATCACGTGCAACTGAAATCTGAATAACCTTTCGTACATCTAAAAAACATTTGTCAGAGATGGTGAATATGAATTACATGGCTTAGGTGCAATTGAAGCAAAGTACGCCTTTCATTATATATAAAAAAAGGGAACATCATATAGGATGAAGATCAGATGTAAGGCATCTCACAGTACCATCCTAAGTATGTAGTGTTGCTGGTGAGGTGCATACGTCAGGAAATGCATAGCTGCGGCCTGTTGGGGCGCTGTTGAGAGTCGGAGAAATTATAAAGGATTACAAAGGCGGAGCATGCCGACAGGAGATCTTTTGGTCTATAACTAGGTCGGTTGCAAAAAAAAATATACATATAATAATGATAAATAGATAAATAGAAATTATAATGATATAAATAATAATAAACAAAATAAATACATGCATAGATATAGTTAAATGATAAACAAACAGGTAAACAGTAGATAATAATGAATTGACAGATAACTAATAATATGGTAATATGGTCGAGCGGTTGTATAGGCTGACTAAAACTCCGTTGGAATTGTTGGCTCTCCTTTTATTATGTGCTACTATTTGTTTCGGAGTTTGACTACGGGAGGCACTGAAATGTGGCAAGATAGGGCAAGCTGTACTCACACTGCGTAGTGACCTTACTCTTGGTGATGCTTATGTCGTGACTGTCTTCGTCGGCTCCTAGACCTGGAATGCACTCTCGCGTCGCGTCGGGTCCTAGTCGGCTTCCCTGCTATGCGCTGACCAATCACACTTTAGGCCTATAGCACGTGACCTAGTATGGGGCGGAGTTAACCCGGGACAAAGGGTGCGTCTATCGGAAGCGTGGTGGCTGGGCATGGCCAAGCCACTCTAGGCCTTTGTTTACGATACGCGCTAAAACCCAACTTGCCACAATACGCGCTAAAACCCAACTTGCCACAATAATAAATGAAAATCAAACAAATAATAATAAACAAACAGACAAGTAATAACAAACAAATAAACAAATAATATAGAATAAATGGCTCATTACAGTATCAGCAGGAAGTTTATTCCATTCATTAACTACACGGTTGGCGAAGTTGTTTCTGCCCACTTCCAAATTAAATCTATTTCCTGATAGTTTGAGACCATTATTTCTTGTCGGATTCTCATTCAGTGTAAAAATGTTGTCACTTTTGATGTTGTCAATTCCCTTTAGAATCTTAAAGACCTGTATTTAGTCACCTCTGAGTCTACGCTTTTTTAGGAAAAAACAGATTCATATGTTTTAGTCGATTTTCGTATGATTTATTTTTGATATTTGGAATCAGTTTTGTGGCTCGCCGTTGTACTTTTTCCAATCTGTCAGAACCCACAACTAAGGAAAAACGAGACCAGCACGCTTTCGACTATGCCACCAGATCACAGGAAAATGAGGAGACTACGCCAGGATACGTGTAGCCGTCACCTTTGCTCTATGCGCTCGGACTCTTGGGGCAAATGACAATCACTGCCGGGAATCGGAGAAAATTGTGGAATTGGAACCCACAACTAAGCGAACACGAGAATCACCATGTCTATGCCAACGTTCTTACATACTCGATCAGAGCTAATTTCTGGAGGACATTGCGAAGATGGGATTTATAAGCCGACATGACGTCACAACGGACCTAGAAGGGGATGTGAATGGATTCAAACTACAACTTCATGACGATAAACTTGTCTTGACAACAGACGCCCGTTTGTAATCAACAACTGGCGTTCTAAACACATCTCCATCATATTTTCTCCACAATGATTCGTGCCATACACATAAAACTTCCCTACTGCTCCATTTATTAGCTTATTCCCTACTTTACCCTACGTCACCTTCCACTATCGTTGAAAGTAACACAATAACAACGTTTAAAAATCGCTTAGATAAATATTTGGACTCTAATCCGCAAATAAAATATTATCCCTTGCAATAAAAGATCTGACAATTCTGGTATTTAATTGCAATTGGATAGGATAGTTGTAGCAGTAGTGTTAGTTCATCTTCTGCTCTGCTTTCTTAACTGTAGCTTAGTTTAGTAAACACAAACAGCCTCGTTAGGGCCGGTAGGCCTGCTGTTGTTTGTTCTTCCTTTGTGTTCCTTTAGCATTGAGATCCCTCAACATAATTACATTGTTAACAACAGATGATTTGTAAATTTGCTTGATCCAGCCCCCAGTTTCGCAGATTGTAGTGCATTTCAAATCTCTCTACAGTTCATCAATAAACTGTGAATCTTAATACAAATCTTACTTTACAGGATTTTTTTTTTTTTTTTATGAATTCTGCCACGGGGGGTAGGGGGTTGGAGGTTTCCACTAGAAAATATGGCAATGAGCTACTGACACAAACCAACTAGTAAATAATCCTTTAGTAAATAGATGGGCAGAAAATAGAAGAATCATTAACATAATATGTTTTATGTTAAATGCTTATGAACACCGAACACATCACGATGACTAAATGCTGAGATGCCGAGATACTGAAAATTTCATCTTTATTTCAAGCTATGCCCCAAGGCTGTGTCACTTGAGTGTAGTTCATTGATAGATAAAACCACGGAATTTTCTGTGTGATAAGTCTTATTGAGATTACCTGCATTATCACATCAGTGGCCGATTAGATATAGACGCAAAAGGAATCAGGAAGCAGTGACGTAGTAGACAGCTGGAGCAGCCGTCGTCAGTCTTCGCTCTCCATCGTCGACGGGGGTGACACGAATCTGCCATAGTTTCCGTTCTGCAACGTGATATCTTCAAAGCTGGTTAGTTGTCTTTGGGAGGCTCTATCAGCCGAACATTTTTGTGGTGGTAATACATTTCATATATATATATATATATATACATATACATATATATATATATATATATATATATATATATATATAAATATATATATATATATATATATATGTGTGTGTGTGTGTGTGTGTGTGTGTGTGTGTGTGTGTGTGTGTGTGTGTGTGTGTGTGTGTGTGTGTGTGTGTGTGTATTCACCACGGATCTGCTGCAGCCTCTTGTCGAGACAGCCAGACACCATCCTACGGCAGCGAGCTCAGAGCTCGTTATTAGCCGATCTCTGGGTAGGTCTGAGACCACTCACACATCACACACCGGGAATGCAAGGTCACAACTCCTTGACTAACATCCCGTACCTACTCGCTGCTAGGTGAACAGGGGCTACACGTGAAAGGAGACAAACCCAACTTATCTCCGCCCGCCCGGGGAATCGAACCCCGGTTCTCTGACTTGTGTGTGTGTGTGTGTGTGTGTGTGTGTGTGTGTGTGTGTGTGTGTATATATGTGTATATATGTATATATATACATACATGTATATATGCAGAAGAAATCACTTGAACGCGTGATACTAGTATGCAGACAAACCACTGGGAAAATGAAAGAGATGAGACCGAGCGCTTTCGTCTATTCAGACATTTTCAAGGTATAGATACATAAAAGAGACAAGTATATATAGTCAGAAGGTTAAGGTGGATCTCTCCCAGTGCCATATTGGCTCAAGTGTCCGGACATTTGGTTTACAATTTTTGTTATAATAAATTCATCCAATTTGTATAATCCTTGACTTAAATTTAAATTATTAACAAATGTATTCTTGATCAGACTGGATTCTATGATGTTTCTATTCAAATAAGAATTACTTTTGACAATTACTTTAGCTTCATTCCAATTGATACAATGGTTAAAATCCCTAAGATGGACAAATAACGCGTTGGACGTTTGACCACTTCTAACGCTATATTTGTGTTGCTTTATTCTAACATTTAATTCCTTTCCAGTCTGACCAATATAGCATTTGTTGCAATCTTTACATGGAATTTTATATACACAGCCTTCCTTATTTTCAGGGGAATTTTTAATCAAAAGACTTTTGACTGTGTTGGAGTTCCTAAAAATGGTTTGGATGTTGAAATTCTTAAGAATATGCGGCAATTGATCAAGCAGCTCTCCTCGAAATCACCATCACTTCCATACATGTATGGGTTGATTAAAACTCACAAACCGAACAACCCTGTGAGACCCATTACATGTTCCCGAGGATCTGCTGGGTACAATTTGTCCAAGTGGCTTGTGTCCGTTTTGAGCCCTCTAGTAGGGACAATTTCCCACAGCCACATACACAACAATGTAGAGTTAGTTAACAAACTTAATAACCTTAATGTTAACTATGATTTTTCTCTTATTAGTTATGATATCACTTCGTTATTCACCCGTGTTCCAGTTTTTGATTTATTAGTGTATCTTGAAGAAGAGTTGGAGAAATTTGATTTACCACTGCCTACTGCCACCATTATTGATTTAATTAAATTGTGTGTTTTGGAATCTCATTTTGTGTTTAACGGTAACTATTATTTACAGAATTTCGGTATGGCAATGGGTAATCCGATTTCTCCAATTCTTAGCAATCTTTATATGGAATTTTTTTAAACAAAGTTGTTACCCAATATTCTCCCCCAAAATGTTACTTGGTTTAGGTACATTGATGATATTTTGTGCATTTGGCCTGTTAATGCTGAACCGTCAACTTTCTTGTCACAACTTAACGCCTTAGTCCCTTCAATCAATTTTACCATGGAAATAGAACAAAATAATCAATTACCTTTCCTTGATGTATTGATATACAGAAACGAAAGGTCTTTCAAATTTGATGTTTATAGGAAACCCACTAATGTTCTTTCATATGTTCATTTTTACTCTTCTCATCATTACAGGACCAAAGCATCTGTGTTATCTTCAATGTACCTTCGTGCTTATCGGGTTTGTAGTCCGGAGTTTTTGGATGATGAATTCTCAAGAATAAATGACATAGCTTTAAAATTAAAGTATCCAAATCATCTAATTGAAATTTCTCAAAAAATGGCTACAAAGTCTTATTTTGATGACAAAACTAAAGAAAAATTTAATTCTAAAAATCTTCTCGTTCTTCCGTATCATGACAACTTCATTAAATTGCCGCATATTCTTAAGAATTTCAACATCCAAACCATTTTTAGGAACTCCAACACAGTCAAAAGTCTTTTGATTAAAAATTCCCCTGAAAATAAGGAAGGCTGTGTATATAAAATTCCATGTAAAGATTGCAACAAATGCTATATTGGTCAGACTGGAAAGGAATTAAATGTTAGAATAAAGCAACACAAATATAGCGTTAGAAGTGGTCAAACGTCCAACGCGTTATTTGTCCATCTTAGGGATTTTAACCATTGTATCAATTGGAATGAAGCTAAAGTAATTGTCAAAAGTAATTCTTATTTGAATAGAAACATCATAGAATCCAGTCTGATCAAGAATACATTTGTTAATAATTTAAATTTAAGTCAAGGATTATACAAATTGGATGAATTTATTATAACAAAAATTGTAAACCAAATGTCCGGACACTTGAGCCAATATGGCACTGGGAGAGATCCACCTTAACCTTCTGACTATATATACTTGTCTCTTTTATGTATCTATACCTTGAAAATGTCTGAATAGACGAAAGCGCTCGGTCTCATCTCTTTCATTTTCCCAGTGGTTTGTCTGCATACATATATATATATATATATACATATATAGATATATATATATATACATATATATATACATATATATACATATACATATATATACATATATATATATATATACATATATATTTAATAGCTAATCCCAGATGATCTTCAACTCAAGGAGAGGCTCTCACATTGAGCAATTTAAGAGGGAGAGCTTCGCGTCCTCTTATGAGTCTCATTTATTCATTCAACTGTCTTTCCATTTATAAGCTAACTTACTTAGCCATCTATCAATTTATTCATCTTTTCTATATTCTATTTTTGTTTGTTCAATTTCCACTCGTTTATTCATTTATTTATTCGTTTATTCAGTAGCCAACAACGGTCCACGGGCCCACTAATAGATCTCCGCACGATGAAATTTTGGACTGTTGAAGGAAGAGGAGGAAAAGGATTTCTGTTCTTTATTGTTCGGGAGTTAAGCTCCCACGGGCTTTGGTGTGAGCCCGTTTGGTGGGTGATTTGATTTATGAGTGTGTATGGGCCCAACCACACACACCCATACATTCACCAGATGTGCATACATATATGAAATACGTATGCACATCTCGGAGAATGCACCCTTCCTAACATTAGCTGTGTTCAGTGATGGTGGTGTATATAGCAAGTGGTGTAATAATATTATAGACAAAGTGGGGGTGATTCAATATATGAGTGTGTGTGGCTTGGCCACACACCCACTCATACATTTACCGGATGTGCATACCTATGTTAGATATGTATGCACATCTCGGTGAATTCACCCTTCCTGACATAAACGGGTACACAATAATAGAGAAAAATATTTAAAGGGGGGGCTGACACTCCACCAACAGACGCAGTTCGTAATCGCTTAGGTGGCGGCATAGGCGACGCACAAGACCCTCAGATGTTGTCGGAGGCCCTCTCCTAAGAAAAGCAGTTGCGGGGCAATGCTTGAGGTAATGGTTCAGGGTGGCTGCAGAGGTGGCATCTTCTTTCTTCAGGTGTTGCATTTCTTTTAATTTCCCAGAAACAACGGTCCTCCAGTCGCAGACGGAAGAGCAGAGTTTCCACTTTTCTAGGTGTGGAGCGAGGAAGTACAAGGGGCTCATAGTCTGTGACTGCCCTGTACCACCTCGCCCTCTCTGACACCTCTGCCTCCAGTCTGTGCTGAAGGAACCATTGTACCTGATTAAGAGCCCTGGTGCGTAGGCGCAACTGATTTCTGCTGAGGGGGACGACAACATCGACTTCGGGTCTTTGGCGCGCCGCTTCTGCTGCGGCGTCGGCTAGCTCGTTACCTGCGACACCTACGTGGCTTGGCACCCAGTTGAGCTGGGCTGTGTCGATTCTAAGCTGCCTAACAGAGACTGTAAATCCGTGTGGATCACCACAGGACCAGCTCGAGGAAGAAGACTAGGAGGAGGAAGGAGAGGAGGAGGAGGAGGGGATATGTCTTTCAGTGTCAGCTCTCGTAGTGTGAAAAAGTTGAAAAAAGTGAAATTTTATTTATCTTTTGTCTGGTCCTGGGACCGTGTGCCAGTCTCTCGGGAATGCACCTCCGAATATAGTTGAGGGTGTTCGCAGAATTTGAAACGAGCGGCATTAAAATGATTCACTCCAACGTCTATCTTGCACGGTAACCTGTACCCTGCACTGGGGTATTGACTGCACGTTATCATAAACATACATAAGAACATAAGAATAAAGGAGACTGCAAGAGACCATAGGGCCTACACTAGGCAGTAGTAACTACATAGAACCATGGAGTCAAAGCTTTAGGGGCTGTTTTGGTGTTCTCCGATGAACTAGAACCAAATGTCATTTCTCTAGGCTAGAGTAAAGTATCTACTCTTAGGGAAATTATGCTACTTTTTTATAGTACGAATATCCCTCCTTTATGACGTTCTCTTGAAATTGTCCTTTTCCAACTTCTTTTGAGTATTCCTTTTCTTTTCCCCTGCGTCTCTTGTGGTAGGGGGAGAAAAAAAAAATCTGCCACCGTGATTCCCATGCGAGTCGTGGAAAGCAACAAAGAGGAATGGAATGATGGGACTTGGGATCCTGTTCTCCGTATTAACCTAGAAGAAGTCAAGACATGCGAGGGCCTGGGAAGAGCCCTAAATTCTGAGTCATTAGATGAGAGTGGTTGTGGCATAGATGCGAGTAAAAGGGAAGAGATTGGCAGTATTTTTGTAAGAAAGAAAATATATGTGTTAGCGTTAAGTGAAACTAGATTGAAAGGAAGGGTGATTTTTAGTTTGTGAGTGTGGTAGGGAGCGTCGGGAGTGATGAGGAGGCGAGGGAGGGAAGGAATTTCTCTGTTGGTAAAATATGACATATGAAAACGCGTAGTGGAATGTAGAACGTTTTCAAGGTTAATGTAGGTAAAAATGAAACTGGGATGGATGATGTAAGATTTTGCTAGTATATATGGATGTGGTAGTGACAGAAATCAAGAGGAAATGAAAGCTTTTTGGATAGCTTTAAGTAAGTATTTAGAGAGTTTTGGTAGGACTGTAAATGTAATTGTGTTGATGGACCTCAATTAGAGTAGGGGATACGTTGATAGATACAGTAGTAGAGAAGTTTGAGGTATCAGACATGAATCGTAGTGGAGAGATGACGATGGACATGTGCTATGAGAATGCGTTGTTGATAACAGACAGTGTTTACGAAGAGAGCCAAACACGGGAAGAGCAGTTGGTAGGGCATTGATTGATTATGCAGTAGTATCCAAAGGAAGGAAAAGAAGATTTATGGATGTTTATGTTTCAGGAGAGAGAGAGGGGGGGGGAAGAGTCGAAAAGTAGAAGGAAATATGAGAGTGAACGAAAAATGGAGGAGGAAAAGGGCGAGAAGTGCTGATTTAGCAAATTAAATCAGAAGAAAAAGGAGAAGGAATGCCAAAAGCTGAGAGATGCATGGGAAGTTGTAAGGGAGAAAGGGGAGGTAGGAGAAGGAGAAAAATTAACATATTTTAAGGAAGAAGTAACAAAGCGTGTAAATAAGATATATGGGGCGGGGAGGATGGGAGGGAATAGATGGAAGGGTAGTGAATTGTGGGATGAAGAGATGAAGGTGGTAGTAGAGAAGAATAACCTTGATACGTCTATTTCTGACAGTCAGTACAGTTACTTAATACTTTCCCTGCTTGATCATTTACTCGCCAATGTGGTCATTAGCTGACGCTTGTCATTTGTACCTTGACAAGAGTATTTGTGCGTCTAGTCTTCTTTGTGGTCGGTCAATCTTGGAGGACCTGATTTATGGTTGGGATATCAGCAGTGTATGCATATTCTTTTAAATATTAGAACTAACCCTTACTATTCGCTGTGTCGTTCTCTTCCAGGACTGTATATATCGGCAAAGAATACGCAACTCGTGTGTATTTAGCATCTACTATGTTTACAGCCGATTTGATGTCCCACTAGTCAGTTCCAGCGTTGTTTCTTGCTTAATGTTGTCCACTTTGGAATTTATTGAAGATACTTGTGAAGTCAGTGACACTACCTCTTTCGAATGCAAGGCAAACAAGGTTCTTGAAGATCTCGATTTTTTGTGATGATTATACTCCTCTATATCTTATCTATTATCAAATCTTATGTGTCTGTGAATTTACTGTCTTGTTTACTCCGTCTGAGGATGTAATAGACGAAAGTACTTACCCTCTTCAAGTTTCTTCCTCCTGAGGTAATTTTGCATACTTTGTTTCGAAGTGATATGACACACACACACACACACACACACACACACACACACACACTCACACACATATATATATATATAAATATATATATATATACATATATATATAAATATATATATATATATATATATATATATATATTTCTGTTTATAGTTTTCTTCAAGATATTTTCCTCATACCTTAGAATTATCTTAGACTCTCTTGGGAGTGTTGCGATGACTCCGCCGTAGTCATCATTGCCAGATTCGAATTTCGCCTCGCTCGAGTCTTCTTCAGTGGCATTGGTGTTTGTCTTCTTGGTCGTTGGTGTGTTCCTTTACCCTAGGGTGGTAAGAGAAAAAATAACTCTGTGCGTTCTTTTTTTTCATTGATGTGCAAGGTACTTTATAGGTTGTTGGACTACAGTAGTATGGAGGCGTGAAGATGAAAGACTGCCATGGGTTTTTCCCATTAATTAGTTCAACTTGTCGGGTCGACAGTTGGGCATAGTCTGTCGCTTGCCACCTTAGGGAGCGAAAAAGAAAATGCGTGTCGGTTACCAACGCGGTTACAATTCTATAAATATATTCCTTACGACTTAATCTTTGTTCAGGATAGAACTGAGTGTGAGCACCCAATGTAATGTATAGATACATATATACAGGCCGTGAGGTCACCCTCTCTGACCAAGGGTTAGATCACATAATAGGTTTCCGTTGAAGCTTACCCCTAAATACCACATTTCACCATAGGAACAGAAGTACACATGCACCAGCACAGACTGAATAAATCATAAACTCAAGGGTAAGCATTAAGACATATAAGTATTGTCTTGCAACAATTTATACAATACTTGCGTGGGTCACTACCCACTAATCCTAGGAAGAGAGATATGTCTTACAATAAATTGAACTTAAAAATGGATTTACAAGATTCTATACAATAAGCGAGGATGCTCTCGTCTTCATCTTTGTGCACATCCATTTGGTCGTTGTCCGTTATCGCCTCCTCCCTGTCTTTCGCGTAGTGACCTGGCGGCCCAAGTCGACCTTGTCGTTGATGTTACCTAAGGTTAAAAGGAAGAAGCATCACTCCCTGGCACATAGGTTTTACCACCCTCCAACTATTGACGTATATCAGTGTTGTTGTCAGTATATATCACAAGAAAAATCATGTCATCTCGGGGTGTCACTTAGGGCAGATGTCCCAGGCAATATGGAAGTCCGGTGTCAGCCTCTCCTCTGCGTCTGCCGTGTCCTGTCTCGTTGGTCTAAGTCATCCTTGCCTTCCCAGGTACCTAAGCTGAAAAGGAAGAAGTATTAGTCCTCAGCTATAAGTTTTAATCCCTGTAACATTGTCAGCATATGTCAATATGTACAATGAATTCAGGTATACAAAACCAATTCATATTATCTGGGGGAGAGGGGGGCTTCAAGGAGATGTCCCAAGTGATATGAGGTGAGCTTCCGCATCAGTCTTCGTACTAGTCCTTCCGCCGAAGTAGTGGGTCCTGCACGGAGAAACCCGGCTTAGCGTGTTGCCTACCGCTGCGCCACAGTGTTAGCAGTCTTTCATTTGTCCTTTTGCCTCACATGAGCAACGGTAACCTATCCGTATGCAATGAAGGACAACGTCTTGTGCCCTGGATAGCCGTACTCCAAAGGACAGTCTCTCATACGCCGTTTTAGATACTTGGGTGCGAATATGGCAGGAAAGGGAGGAGTGGGGGTGGAGGTGGAATGTAGATTGAGAGAAGCGAGTAAATGCCTTGGTGGATTAAATAGTGTAATGAGAAATAGACATCTGGGAATGGATGCTAACAGGAGGCTATATGAAGGAGTAACTGTGCCGACAGCACTGTACGGGGCAGAAACAGGGAACATAAGAGAGGAGTTTGAATGTGTTTGAGATGAAATGTCTGAGAAGTATGATAGGGATTACTAGGATAGATAGAGTGAGAAATGAGGAGGTGAGGAGGAGAACAGGGGTGGAAAGAGAGCTGGGAGATAGGGTTGATGAAAGAGTATTAGGATGGTTTGGATACATGGAAAGAATGAGTGAAGAGACATTAGTAAAAGAGGTGTGGAAGGCAGAAGTGGAGGAAGTGAATATGAGGGGGCGTTCTAGGATGACATGGATGGATGGAGTAAAAGGGGCATTACAAAAGAGAGGAATGTCTGTTGAAGAAGGACGGGAGAGGACAGAAGATAAGGGTGAATGGAGATGGGTTGTGTATAGATGAGGCTGTGATGCATGAGGGGGAGTGGGTGGGGGATGAGGAAGTATGTATGAGAAATAATTTGACGCAGCCCGAAGGGATTTCTCCTTGTCTTATCCTTTTTTGCATGAGGGGACGGAGAGGGGGGGTCGCCGAATTAATGAAGCGGCCTTGCTGTGGATGTGCTGTGTCTTGCGACACTGCCTCTGACCCAGGGCAGTGGACAGGATGCAGGGATGATCCGTCATCCAGGAGGTGCCAAGATGAGAGGGAAGGAGGAGGGTGGAGGGGAGTGGAATATGTAAGGAATGAAATGGGTGGGAGTGGTTTCTATGTCTTTTTCTTTTTGGCTACTCCCCGTGCAAGGGAAAAAAACTTTGGTATATGTATGTATGTATGTACGAAGCCCATAAAGATATTTGTCATTAAACACCCATCGGAGGGTCCATAGCGATACCGACGATTTGGTAATATTTTTTCCTTGTGGGGGAATGAAAGGGGCTTCTTTGGTATAGCACTCAAGTAGTTTGCAGAGCATTTTTTCAGGAATGTTAAAGTTAGGGGTGGCTTCGTTGCGGTATATTCTACCGATGACATAGATACCTGTGCGGTCTACAGGTTCACTGGTGAAGAGGAACTCAACGTCAAGGGATGCGACAACTCCTCTTGCTTTGTTGGTCTTATGGATACCAAGAAAACCAGAATATGATTGGAGTCTATAGCAATCGGGAATTTAAGGGCCAGTAGAATACACATTTTCTTGGGAATGTTGTACGTTGGAGTCTGGATTTGTGATATTATAGGTCTTTGTTTCCAGGTTTATAATTCTTGACGTTGCCATAACAATAACCTATACTATAATCACCATATATTTATATATATATATATATATATATATATATATATATATATATATGTATATATATATATGTATATATATATATGTATATATATGTATATATATACATATATGTATATATATATATATATATACATATATATATGTATATATGTATATGTATGTATGTATGTATGCATGTATGTATGTATGTATGTACGTATATACCAAACAATGAATAAATGGTGGCACATTAACACTGTAAAAAGCAAATGAACTTCAGGTTGAACTAAATGGTTCTTCGCAGGATCGTTGCTAATACCCCGATGACTTTGGTCTGAGACATCATGGAGTTCGAAGACATAATAAATAAAGTTGGCAATTACGGAGTGTATCAGAAACGGAAAACTTGGGGCCTCATCTTCCCCATCTCCTTCTACCTCTCCCTTCAGGTAAGAAATTTTTCGATTTCTTCACATTTCGAAGAAAGTCTTAGAAGGGGTTTACATGGTCTGTTCGTCGAACGCGGTTCGACAGACACGTGTTTAAAGTGATGTGTGAACGTGTGAACGGGGTATTTGGTTGTCGAGCACGCTGGTTAAACCCCAAATACCCCGTTCACACATCACTTTAAACACGTGAATGTCGAGAACAAGTGCCGAAGAACAGTTAGATTTATCTTTATATTTTGTGGTCAAAGGCTTATCTTTGATCGTTAACACTTCAAATGTCGAGCCTCGAGAGCTCAATGGAATGAACAATTACCGATAGTTACAAACATGAAAAAGTCAATGAGATACGTTTGTATGTCTTCGTCCTAAACTAATTATCTCCATTTTTTTTCTTATGCGAATACCAACACCTCCGCATGTGCTGTTTGCAATTGAAGAGTCTGGTTCCTATTTATATATTGTTCAATACAAAATCAACTCTAGGTAGAGACGGCCAGGACGGCCAGGTGAGAATAGCAGAAATCTAAACTAAATTAGGCTTGCCGTCAACTGCCAACTGCATACTCATCAAAACTTCAATTTTTTTTCTCGCAAATTAGTGTTCAATCTAAGTATTTATATGTTGTCTGTCAAACCTTGTCAGAAATATTGAAGAGGGAGAGCGATTTAACTGTATTTATTGACAGTTGATCTTACTCTCTCTAGAGGAGGTTGGGGGCCAATGGGAGTAATCTATGCATTTTCTCTACTCGAAATCTTATATCAGTTCTAACAAAACAAATCTTGATGAAGTAAGGAATACCAAAATGTGGAAAGATACATGAAACTTGATTCAATATCCAAGAACTCGAATATTTCTATCAAGATCGAAAACACAAGAATGTGAATATATTAAACATCATGATCGATCACGTTTGTGGACGAAGAAAGGAACTGGTCGCAAAAACCAAAATGGCTGGGGGATAAATGTGGAAGTCATCTACAAATGAATTACAATACTCTTCTGTTTCAAGAACTGTTTAGCTTTTATAAATATGACTTTATGTTAATGGGGAGTTTATTCTTTACAGACATCACTCAGACAGCAGTCGAAATAGGGCAAATTAGGGGGTGACTTATAAAGCATGGAGTCACAAAAGACGGGAATTATGCATATCCTATTGTTTGTGAGCCACGGAAGGATGGTAAATGGAGTAGAAATTAGATAGAAAAGAAGGTTCAGCAATGACATGAAAAAATAAAACTACAAATAACATGTATCATAACACATACTGCCATCCAGTTATCATGTAGTGATGCTCCTTCAATTTTTCAGCTAAGCATTGTGATCTTCGAAGTGGCAGTTCCCACGTACTGGTGTCATGTTCCGGGCAGGGAAAAGACCAATTTGACCTCCGACCAATGGAAAAGAGCCACGCTTCCTCGGTAAGATGATATCCATGTTCCCGCAGTGCACTGTAAACATCTTATCTTAGGTAGAGGCTCTTCCACTTGAACTGTTTCGTTATCAGTGAGAAACATCTCTTGTTGACACTGCGGATTAGGATAAGCTTCAGCCCTAGAGGACAGGTGGTCACTATACCTCCCTTTGCAGGTCTCAGGACGATCCAGACACGTTTGAAAAATGCTGGCAGTACAACGTGTCTTTTGTCGGAGATAAGATCGTCGTTGACAACAACGACTTGCTGCGTGAGTCGAATCAGACATTTTAATCTTTCGTACACCCATGTACTCGTATCCGTGGAGGACCACACGTTAGAAGGGTCAAAGGGGTTTAACTAAGATTAATGTACAAAGTTCGTATCTTATACAATTCGTCAACAACTGTTAGGTTTTGACGTGGCTGACGTACAATACTCATTCCTTTAGAGGGATTTCCATGGTTACATAGCTAGCAACATCCAAGACTGGGCTCTCACACGCAGTACTGCAGCATTTATGCCCAGGAAGGGAGGCCTTTTCCGACAAACACTTTTCGGAAACGATAAAGAGCCGTCACGAGTCTCACAATATGAACAAAATGTATGACACATGGATACACCCATTTGCACTGTCCGAACACAAAGCCATATTCAGTAGAATCACACTAACATGCATTCGCGCTTACAAACACATTTCTACAAAACACATACCTTTCCGATACCGGTTTCTTCTACCTATGTAGAGGAGTAACTTCCATATTTTCCAAGACTTATCACAGTAACTGTCACAGGTCCCTTCGGTTTTAACCTCTTCAGTATGAGTCAAATATTCGCGCGCACATCAGGTTGCCTGATGTACGATGATGCATCATAATACGCGCAATACAAAATATGAAGTTACTACTGTTATACTCGTTCTATTTCATCCTGAATGAATATAACGTTACAGAAAGTGCGATCACGCTGTTCACAGAATACGAAGGTTACTCAGATACAACCACAAAATAAGTATAATCACGAAGCCAGCGTCTCCATCCTCGTATATCCCACTCGCTCCTCATGACGCAGGCGTCTTTGTACTCAAGAAAATCGTGACTCTTCACTTCTCTGCGTGGATAGTTCTTGGACGCCCTTACGCATGCAGTGGCTGTAGTCTAGGTCAGCATGGATACCATCGCACCCTCTCTCAATCTCTATTTTAGTGAATAATCACTTCTTACTAGTTTCACTTCAAAACAGATTTATACGTACGTATAATTATCTACATACTACTGCACACACACACACACACACACACACACACACACACACACACACACATATATATATATATATATATATATATATGTATGTGTATATATATATATATATATGTATATATATATATATATATATGTATATATATATATATGTCAATCCACAAACACATTTAGTTTCGCAGCTAAGATGAGGTGAGGTGAGAGAGAAACAAAGGTTGGTGGATGGGGGTGGAGTGGACGGGAGTGGGTACGTGTCTTGAATGGCTGCCTCCTTTATAGAGGGGGAGAGATACTTGGTGTATAGATACACACACACACACACACACACACACACACACACACACACACACACACACACACACGGTGACGCGGTGGTAGAGTTCCCGGCTGCCACTACGGCAGTCCGGGTTGGAATCCCGCCCAGGGTTGAAATAATTTCAGTATCGCTGGGCTGCGAGTCGTTACTCCAACTCTCGTGGGCGGGGAGTTAGGTGTGTGTGTGTGTGTGTGCGTGTAAGGTCACAGCATTACCCATAGATCGGTTATATATGAGCTCTGAGCTCTCTTCCGGGAGGGAAATAGCTGTCGATCATGAGTCCAACACGTGATCCAAGACCATGGTGAATCACACACACACACACACACACACACACACACACACACACACACACACACACACACACACACACACACACACACACACACACACACATATATATATATATATATATATATATATATATATATATACATATATATATATATATATATATATATATATTAATATATATATATATATATATATGCGTAAGTAACCACTAGGAAAAGTAAACTAACGAAGCAGAGCACTTTCGTATAATTACATCTTCAGTGCAGATACAAAGAAGGAATTATAAGATGAAGAAACAAGGTACAGAATATATGACATAGTGAAGAGGGCATTCGGAGAGGCAGTGGAAAAAGTACACGTGACGGACGTTTGGGCCGTCCTGGTAGCCAACAAGTATGGGACGTTTGGGCCGTCCTGGTAACCAACAAGTATGGGACAACTGCTCATAATTTATATTACAATTTAAACAATTTTGAAATTTCATGAGAAATAAAACTATCTAATTTGTACAAACCTTGATGAAGATTAACATTTATCCCTTACTAGATTTGATCAAACTGCATTCAATTAAATTTCTTTCTGTTATGTTGTTGTTGTATGTGATGACTTTAGCGTTATCCCAGTCAACTGGGTGGTTAAAATGGTTCATGTGGTTGAATATACCGCTAGATTGGTTTCCCTCTCTAACGTATTTCTTGTGTTGATTGATTCGTGTTGTGAGTGTTTTAGCAGTCTGACCAACATAAAACTGATTACATGATTTGCAAGGTATTTTGTAATCAGTTTTATGTTGGTCAGACTGCTAAAGCACTCACAACACGAATTAATCAACATAAGAAATACGTTAGAGAGGGAAACCAATCTAGCGGTATATTCAACCACATGAACCATACCGCTCTAACGTATTTCTTGTGTTGATTGATTCGTGTTGTGAGTGTTTTAGCAGTCTGACCAACATAAAACTGATTACATGATTTGCAAGGTATTTTGTAATCAGTTTTATGTTGGTCAGACTGCTAAAACACTCACAACACGAATCAATCAACACAAGAAATACGTTAGAGAGGGAAACCAATCTAGCGGTATATTCAACCACATGAATCATTTTAACCACCCAGTTGACTGGGATAACGCTAAAGTCATCACATACAACAACAACATAACAGAAAGAAATTTAATTGAATGCAGTTTGATCAAATCTAGTAAGGGGATAAATGTTAATCTTCATCAAGGTTTGTACAAATTAGATAGTTTTATTTCTCATGAAATTTCAAAATTGTTTAAATTGTAATATAAATTATGAGCAGTTGTCCCATACTTGTTGGTTACCAGGACGGCCCAAACGTCCCATACTTGTTGGCTACCAGGACGGCCCAAACGTCCGCAACGTGTACTTTTTCCACTACCTCTCCGAATGCCCTCTTCACTATGTCATATATTCTGTACCTTGTTTCTTCATCTTATAATTCCTTCTTTGTATCTGCACTGAAGATGTAATTATACGAAAGCGCTCTGCTTCGTTAGTTTACTTTACCTAGTGGTTACTTACGCATTTGTGAACACACGCTCCTAGTGTTTTTATTGCATATATATATATATATATATATATATATATATATATATACATACATATATATCTATATATATATATATATATATATATATATATATATATATATGTATATATATACATACATATATATATATATATATATATATATATATATGTTTATATATATATGTATATATATATATATATACCATACCGTCCATCACGGTGGCCTCTACAGGCACGGCAGGCCTCTACATCATCGACAAGACCTCCAAACGTCCTTTCCTTTTTGTCGGCACCGGCGCCTGTAGATCCACATTTCCTACATCATCAGCAGAACGGTGGTCCCCCAAGAACATCGGAGTGAATTTCGCTGTCTCAAGCGCCACCACCATCCCCACGTACAGGTGCAAAAGACTGCACCTTACCTTTGGGAGTCGCCACTCTTCTTAAAGCTTCATCCTGGCTTACATCGGGACTCCCCTACCCGGTATCGATTTTCTCGCCAACAACCGCCTGATCTGCTCGACATTATTCACCTAGACGCCCCTGTAAACCTCACCACAACCACCCGTGGTCGCCGCTATCGACGCTAGACACCCCTACGCCCAATAGCTCACTGAATTCTCCGACATCTTTAAGCCTGAGCTGCGGCAGACTTCAGCTAAATATGAAGTCTATCATTACATCAGGACGTCCGGGCACCCATTATTTTCAAATACCAACGCCTACCACCTGAGAGACTCACCGCCTCCAAGAAAACTTTCAAGGAGATGGAGAAGGTGGGCCTTATCCAAAAGGCCCACAGCCCTTGGTCCTTGCCTTTCCACTTCGTCAAAAATAATGACGGTTCCTAGCGCCCATGTGGAGTCTATTGGCGGTTGAACATGATGACGGAACCTGACTTCTACTCACATCCGAACATCGCCGACGTCAATATATACCTCAACAGTGCCAAGATATTTTCGACACTAGGTCTCCTGAAGGGCTGCCACTAAGTTCCGGTGCATCCAAATGACATCCCGAAGACCGCCATCACAACCTCTTCGGAAAGTACACATCCAACTACTTCTGCTTTGGTTTGCGAAACTCAGGTGTAACTTTCCAGCGCCTAATAGATGGCATCCTCGGCGACCTTGACTTTTGCTTCTACTAGATCGACGACATCCTGGTGTTCTTCGAGTCGCCTGACCAGCATCTCCAACACCTGTGGATCACCCCTCAGCGTTTCCAGAACAATGGCTTCGTCGTCCGTTTTGATAAATGTACCTTCGGAAAAATTTCGTCCAATTTCTGAGGCACCTCATCTCTCCTGATGGCGTTCTTGCCCTTCAAGATAAAGTCCCCGCAGTCGACAAGTTTCCTAGACCCGTCACCATCAAAGCCCTGCAGGAGTTTATCGGAATGGTAAACTTGTACCACCGCTTTCTCCCCAACATCGCTCAAACGTTGCATCCACTATGCAAAGCCCTTCACAGAAAACGGAAGGACCTCCAGTAGAATCCCGTCATCCCCCGGCTACAGCTGTCAACGGACGCCAGCAATATTGCCATTGGGATTATGCTCGAACAAATTATCCAAAGTATCCACCCAACCCCCAACACACACACCTCAGTTTCTTCAGCAAGAAACCCTCCAAAGCTTAGCTCCTCGCCATCCACCATGTTGTCCGCCACTTCCTTGAAGGCACCTTTATCATCAACACCAACTCTTTGTCCACCTGTTAGCGCCGCCACCTCTCCGCCATCAATTGCACCGTGAGTCACGTCCCAGGAACAAAGAACCCTGTCGTCGACGCCCTCTCCCGAATATCCATCGACGCAGATATCCATCACGTCCTTCAAGTGGCAGGACGTTCCCCTCGACGACAAGACCACCATTTTCTGCAACATTAGCACTGGCCCCCCACGATTCCTCATCCCAGCTGTCTTCCGATGCCAGGTGTTTAAATAGATACACGACCTAACACATCCTTCAGGACGCGTCACTACAAAGCTCCTGAAGAAAATGTCCATTTGGCACAGTATTTTCTAGAATGCAAAGGAGTGGGCCAGGTCTTGCATTACATGCCAGCAAAGTAAAATTCCTCGCCACACTGAGTAAGGTGTCGGATCATTCCATCAGCCCAACGACGCTTCGCACATATCCATGTCGACATTGTCGACAAGCTCCCTCCGTCAGAAGACCATCCTCACCGTCATCGAATGATTAACCTGTTAGTTGGATGCCATCTCCATGAGGGACACAAATACTTCGTCCTGCAACACAACCCTCTTCATTGGGTGGGTTGCCAGATTGGGACTACTGGAGCATATCACCTCCGACCAATAACATCCTTCATGTCGCGGGTGTGGCATTCCTTCGTTGAATTCCTGAGTACCACAACCCACCATGCTACCTCCCACAACCCTGCAATCAACAATATGGTCGAACAACCCACCGCTCACTCAAGGCATCTCTCATGGCGCGTTGCAACAACGACTCCTGGCTGCCCTAACCACCATAGATACTCTTTGGCCTCCAGAGAGCAATCAAGGATGACTTCAACGTGTCTCTAGGGGAAATGGCCCTCAGCCAACCCTTTGCTGTGCCCACAAAGTTCTTCCCTCATCAGGATTATCCCGAGGGCCTGCAACAGCTGCAACGAACCGTCGGTAAATTTGCAGTATATATGCCGGCACATCACTGGGAGGTCAAGGGATACCTTCCAAGGGACCTTCACACTTCCACGCTTGTCTTCCTCAGAACCGACGCACACAAACCACCGCTCACGCGACCCTACATTGGTCCCCACCTCGTCCTCGAACGGAAAATTAAGACTTTCCGCCTTTCTATCTGTGGCAAACCAGACTGGGTCTCCATCGATCGCCTGAAATTGGCCTACCTCGATGCCAGCGACACTCCGCCCATCCAATGCTCGCGATTGGAACGTCCTTTTAATCCAAAGCAACTTTGAGAGAGGAGTATTGCACAGATTCCCTGGGACCACGTGGACGGCGCGACCTGAAGTTGCCTTCAGCCTGGCTGATCTGACCCAACCCAGTACAATTATGCACAGACGAGTGGCTCGCCTACCTACGGTATTCTCGTCGAACGCCACGTGGATGACCTGACCTTGCCTCTGTCCTGGCCTGCCCGACCTAATTCAGTACAATTATGCGCCGCGGGTGGCTCGCCTACTTGCAGTGTAAAAACGGCCAGGGCCGCATGTAAAGTAGTTTTTACCCACGAAAGGACTTACCTCTCATGTTTCCGTACTCTACACCTGATACAGGCAAAAACTCTCATGTTCCATAAAATTTCTTTTCCTTGGGTATCTCTGAATACACCCCTTCCATGAAATGTGCATTCCTTCACCTCCCCATATATGAAAAGTGGGAAGGTGACATTCTTAGGGAATCCCCGTGAAAATCAACAAGCATTCCTGCCAATACACAGAGGAATCCTGTCTCAGACCTGCACATCTTTTCATTCGTGCCTTAAACGCGCACCACACAGAAAGCCGATGGCGTAGGAATTTGCGGAATACATCCAACATAGCGAACACACTCTCTAAATACAATACATCTAATGCATGTGTACCCAAGAACACATTATATACAAGAAGGTATTGATATGTCCAGATGAATTAGATATAATGCATTCGTAAAATGAACTACTAAACCCACTGCCCCCCCCCCCAAAAAAAAAAGTATTATTTACTAATAATCCGTATATTTCGACCACGATCTGTTGTCCTCTTCTGTGGTCTCGCTGTAGAGGACCACAGGCCGTGGTCGTAAAATACGGATAATTCAACAGTGGTTATTTTCCCCGAATGTGAGATTTACAATTCATTTATATATGCATATATACATTGTGTGTAAATATAAAAAAAATCCTCCTTTTTCTCTTCCTCCTCCTCCGGCCCGGTGTCTGCCTGAAGCTTGTCAGTCCGGCTGGGAGCACGATGAGACGTCGTTCATCCATACAGTAGCCACTTACCACGGTTGGCTCTGTGACCAGGAGGACTATGCCAAGCATATCTACTCCGTGAGCACGGCCGGTAACACACTAGGAACACTGATTCTCCCTTTCATCGCCGACATATAGTACGTACAATGCGAAAATATCTAAACACGTACTTGAAGCCCAACACAAGTACGAGGACAATGATATATGTACCTAAACATCTGAATTCTTTCAAAACATTCTCAGGGATAATTCTAGAATAGCCATAAGGATTGAGTGATCTGGAATGCCAAGAGAATTAGAAAATACAATTACAGAACAAACTAGGTTTGGTTCTCGAGAATGCATGATGGGGAGCTCATGTACACAGATGTGTGTGTGTGTGTGTGTGTGTGTGTGTGTGTGTGTGTGTGTGTGTGTGTGTGTGTGTGTGTGTGTGTGTGTGTGTGTGTGTGTGTATGTATGTGGGTGTGGGTGTGGGTGTGTGCGCACGTGCGTGTGTGCGTGCGTATGTGCATGCATTTACTTAATAGTAGGCAAATACACACAAACACACTAACAAACACTCATTTGATTTGACCTTGTCAGTGTCATTGTCACTGTGTTTATCACTATTATTATTCTCATTATTATAAATACATTTGTTGTCACAATGTTCTCTTACTTATTCCTCTCCTACATCGGTGACACTCCTTACAGTATAGGCCGTCGGCTGATCTTCTTCGTGGCCATGGGCTTCTCGTGCTTCTTTAACCTTCTGTTATTGGTAGCGTCCTCCTATTGGTTCCACCTGGTCTGCAGATTCTTTGGGACATTTGGCGTCCAGACCGCATTTCAGATGCCCTACGTCATCGGTAAGCATAGACCTTCCAGATGCCCAACGTCTTTGGTAAGCACAAGAAGACTTGATTCTTCCGCGGCCATCCATGAGCCCTGCTGGATACTCATGTAGCGAGCGTCGGGCGGGTGATGATGGAGGGAGGCGAGTGAATGAGGGGAAATCCTTCCGATGGTCCTTGGGAGAGTGGGGTGGGGAGGCCACTCTGGCCCTAAACCCGTCGAAGGCGGGGATTCTTCACACACACACACACTCACACGCACACACACACACACACACACACACACACACACACACACACACACACACACACACACACACACACACACACACACACACAAACAAGGCTTGGGAAATTGGTCTGAGATCGCTGGGGGATGAATGTTAAGTTAAAAAAAAAAAGTCTCAGGGGCAGGAGCTTTGCGATAATAATGTATTAATCATGGGGAACAGTGGGAGGGCGAGTTTCACATCCTCGGCGCCCAAACCTTTGTTCCACAGAAGCTGAATTATCCATCTCCAAACCTCTCTCATGGCAGAGTCAGGTACAGGGCAATGGTATCGGGTGACCCTTTGCCTTGGTATCGAGATACTAGTTGTCAATGTCCACAGAATGGTGATGTATGTGATGCAACAGAGAAAGGGGAAAGAGGTCGAGGAGGGAGTACAGTTGGGCCATATCAGTGATGATGAGGTCAAGGGTTGTTTGTTCGTGGGTAGGAAAGTTCACTATTTGAGTGAGATCTAACTGATGTACAATTTCACCGGCGTCCAGGCGATTAAAACCCCCGCATACAGCCAGCTTTACTGCTGGAAATCTCACTCGTAGGTCCCCGGCAGTCTTAATGATGTGACTATTGAGGAGGTGGGTGGTTCGGGTACGTTGATGATGATAAACTACACACACGATGACAGATGCGAAAAAGATTCAGGTCTTTCAGTCACTGTATCACAAAATTTGGTGGGTAATCGCACCCTCGTTTTAATTTGTATAATTCATTGGGTCGGTATCGGTGTGTGTCTGTGTGTGTATTTACCTAGTTATATCTTACGGGAAGGAGAGATATGCTCGTGGTGGTGGTGGTGGTGTGTGTGTGTGTGTGTGTGTGTGTGTGTGTGTGTGTGTGTGTGAGAGAGAGAGAGAGAGAGAGAGAGAGAGAGAGAGAGAGAGAGTATGCGTGGATCTGCATGTATGTGTGTTTGTGTTTATATATATATATATATATATATATATATATATATATATATATATATACACACACACACACACACATATATATATATATATATATATATATATATATATATGTGTGTGTGTGTGTGTGTGTGTGTGTGTATGTATATATACATATATATACATATGTGCGTGTATGTCTGTGTATGCTTATATATGTGTGTTTGTGTATATTATGTGTGAGTGAATGTCTGTATTTGTATGTGCGCGTCTATGTGTATAAATATGTTTATGTTTGTATGCTAGCATAACTTTTTTTTCTTCTTTTTTAAACGCTCCGAACGCCTTTCCTCCTCCGCGTCCGTCTGCAGTCCTCGAGCTGATCGCCCCTGAGGAGCGTGGCTTCGCCTGCTTCCTGTCCTTCGTCACGTGGACGTTTGGAATGTGCACGACTTCCCTCCTGGTCGTCCTCCTCACCCATTGGATACACCTACACACGGTCGTCACCCTCGCGGGGTTATTCCTATTCGGCTACTGGAGGTGAGAGGAAAAAGAGAGAGGTATTGGAAACCGCGTCCGTTATCCATATGGGACGGCCGTTAGAGCCTCGTTGAAACGGGGCTAGTCTAGAAGACTCTAGTGCTAGCTGCAAGTTAACTTACCTAAGGGCAAATGAGTGTTGATACTAGGATAGTTTGGAGGCAAGTTGACTAGCTTTCCGTTCACATTTGGGCAAGTAGAAGGGTAGTTTACAAGTTTATGGCGCTAGCCGCTACTAAACCAGCCCTGTATCAACGAGGCTATGCAACATTTTCTTCTTCAATTTGTAGAGGGAGGCACCTATGGGGTACACATATGAACGGAACGTCCTGGTGGTGGAAAACAAGAAGAAAAGAATCAATAGTACGCCTCATAAGTTAGCCAAATGTTTAGCTAAACCTTTATCCAATACTTTAGGAACTATTAGTGATGCACATCTACGAAATTCGTCGGATCTAATTAACAGCTTAAAAGTTTTAGATTTCAATAACTCGAGTATCAATAAAAGGCGCTCTAAATGCTGTTGAACGAGTAGTAAATAATTTGAAAAATGAAGATCTACCCATACCCAAAAAAGATTACCTCGAATTAATTTCTCTTTGTGTAGGATTTGGCGCTTTCACTTTTAATAACATTGAATACAGACAACATTCTGGCCTCGCCATGGGTAGCCCCCTTTCTGCAGTGTTAGCAAATTTATACATGGAAATACTCGAAACAGAAGAATACATGACTATAATGGGTAGGAATAGTAAATGGTTTAGGTATGTTGATGACATACTCGTAATTGTACCTAAGGATACAGACATTAATAACAAACTCAGGAGATTAAACAGTGTAAATGAAAATATACAATTTACTGCAGAAAATGAAAATAACGGAAAATTACCTTTCTTAGACACAATTATCCATAGAATAGATAAAAATGTGAAATTTTCAGTATACCGGAAACCCACCAATAAAGAAGACTATATACACTTCTACTCAGGACATGATGACAGAACTAAAACAGGTATTATAATGAGTTTCTTCCTCAGAGCATTTCGTATATGCAGTAAAGAATTTCTAGATCCTGAATTACAACATATTACTGAGACTTTCATCAAACTCAAATATCCAAAAGGTCTCTTATGTAGGTTGAAAAAGAAAGCCAAAGAAATAATTAACAAAAGTAAAGATGAAAATAAAAATAAGAATGATAATAAATGTAATAATGAAACCAGATATATCACAGTACCAAACTCTAATGTTAATTCATACCTAGACACTTTTCTCCTAAAAGCGGGCATCAAAATAACCAGGACGTCAGGTAGCAAAGTAGGACATTTGGTAACACGTAGCGACAATAATCCCACTAACGAAAACAGCGTTTTTTATAAAATCCCGTGTAAAAGCTGTCCCTCTTCATATTTTGGTGAATCTGGTCGTGGACTTAATAAAAGGATAAATGAACATAAAAACGACGTAAAAGCCCATAGGACATCTAACTCCATAGTAATACATGTGGATAAACATGGTCACCTTCCAGACTGGAACAACACAACCGTATTAAATAAAGGATCATCCAAGAAACTAAGGAAGACAATTGAGGCAGCATATATCAACACTAATAACAACATTAACCATAGAGAAGGATTTATATGTTTAGCAAAAGCCACAAGCTTATTAATAATAAAAGAATACGCAGATAAAATAACAAGCTCTCCGAAGCGTCCCATAAGATGACCCGTCCGTGTATAAAATATCTGGTTACGTTTGAGTTGTTAGCTTTGTGATCAAGACCCTGCGGGTCGAAACGTTAAGGCATAAATTCTCCTCATTTCTCCTCGTCAACTTCTTTCACCTTCAATCTTATATATATATATATATATATATATATATATATATATATATACATTTACATTTACACTGAATGGTTCCCAGTGATCAATTAATATCTTTTTTCAACCACAAATCACTTTTAATTCCATGCCATCGCAGTCGAGACTGAAGAATCACTCGATGGAGGCATTCGTTGCAAATTGAAACGTGGACGAGCCGAGGATTCGAACCCAGCTAACCCGTAACAAAGTTATAGTGACTTGAACCAATGCGCTGTCAAGAGAGATATTATCTCTCTTGATAGCGCATTGGTTTAAGTCACTGCAACTTTGTCACGGGTTAGCTGGGTTCGAATCCTCGGCTCGTCCACGTTTCAATTTCCAACGAAGGCCTCCATCGAGCGATTCTTCAGTCTCGACAGCGATGGCATGGAATTAAAAGTGATTTGTGGTTGAAAAAAAAAAATATATATATATATATATCGATGTTGAAGTATGTAAGACAGGTGGTGAGATAAAAACAGGGAATTGTTGAGGATTTATTCTGACGTTTCGTTCCCACCAGGACTTTTTCAGATAATCAATACCCTATATACCATCCGAAGATCTCCACGTTCCACCTCAACCCTCATCCCACTCCGCTCTTCCTCGCGAAGTATTAAGCAGCTTGCCGTTCTTGTTCATTTAATAAACCCATCGCAGTGGTTGTTGTTTGGATGGGAAGTGATGTGTATTGCCTCAGTTATTTTTCTCCTTTTTTCAGTTTGTCCTTTCTGTAGCACCTCCATTTAGTTCCAGCCCGGTAGGAGGCCATGACTGTCTACACGGACCATTAGCGAGTTTGATGTTTGGTGGGTCCGTAGAAGTTGATACGGGGAAACAAGCAGAGGTATTAAAAAGGGGACAAATGAGCATAGGAACGACGCCAGGGCCCACCGAACATCAAACTCGTAAATGTTCCATGTAGACAGACATGGCTACCTACCGGACTGGGACAAAATAGAGGTGCTACAGGAAGGACAAAGTAAGAAAAGGAGAAAAACAACTGAAGCAGCATACATCGCTTTCCATCCAAACAACAACCACCGCGACGGGTATATTAAACGAACAAGAACGGCAAGCTGCTTAATACTTCGCGAGGCAGAGCGGACGGGAAGAAAGGGTGAGGTTGACAGTGGTGGAACGCAGAAGTCTTCGGCGGGGATGTAGGGTGTTGAGTATCTGGAAGGTTCCCGTTTCTCCCGAGCAGCCACCATCAATCGCCCCTTAGTTTATCGCCCATGGAAAAAGCATTTATTGGCAATAGCCCTCTTTTATACACTACGATCTTTTCATTTTCCTACAGACATTCTTCCCCTCCCACAAATAACCGATCCCGAGCGAGCGGGTCGTTTGTCCTTGGTAGAATAAATCCCCAACAGTTCCCTGTGTTTGTCTCACCACACTTCCACTCATATATCGTTGTATTGAATCTAAATATTGAATTTATTTCCTTCCTGCCTCTGTCTCTCTTCACCTCACTTCTATTCTTTTCCTCGACTTACACCACCTATTCCTTTTTTTGTACTTTTTTCAGTCACAACTTTGGTCCTTTCATTTCTTTCTTCCTCTCCTTTTCTTTCTCTCTCTCTCTCTCTGTGTCTCTCTCTCGCTGTCTCTCTGTGTTTCTTTCTTTGTCGCAGCCTGTCTGTCTGTCTGTCTCTCTCTCTCTCTCTCTCTCTCTCTCTCTCTCTCTCTCTCTCTCTCTCTCACACACACACACACACACACACACATCTCACCAGTGACGATGTTGCAGGTTTCTGCCGGAGTCTCCGCGGTGGCTGCTGACCAAGGGAAGACACAGCGAGTGCGCCGACATCGTGCGAGAGGTGAATGACACAGAACGACTCTCCTTAAACCTCCTGGGTCTTGACACCCAACCCCCAACCTCCCACTCCACCACCACCTCTGGGATCCTTGAGGTCTCCCCCCCCCCTACACCCTCAGATTAATCAAATCAGCCGGCGACAGACGCCATGAATATAATAAGTCGAACAAGGTGTCCAGTGGTAGTCTTGGGAGCACAAAACACCATTTCCGCTCCAGAGAATCTTTCCACGCCGAAGGCAAAAGAAGCTTATCCGGTGTTCTTCGAGTCCAAGGTTTTGACTTCGATACCGAAGAACACTTCGCGTAGCAACAGCAGCACTCTAAAAAGAAGGAGGAAGAGGAGGAGGTGGAGAAAGAGAAAGGTAGAAGGAGGGGAAGGGAAGTGGGAATGAGGAGCGGGAAGAGAAAGGGGAAGAGGAGAAATAAGAGGAGGAGGAGGAGGGAAGGGAAATTTGAAGGACGAGGAGGAAGAGGAGGGATGGAAGTAAAAGGAAGAAGGTGAGGAGAAAGGAACAGAAATACAAGGAGAAGGAGGAGAAGAAGGAGCAAGGGCAAGAGGAGAAGGAGGAAGAGGAGGAGGAAAAGTATAACAAGGAAAGCATGAGAAAGAAAAGTAGGAGGAGGAGAAGTGAAGAAAAGAAAATAGGAGGAAAAGGAGGAGGGAAAGTAGTGTGAGGAGTAGATGTAGGAGAAGGAGGATGAGGATGAGGTCCTGCATGATTCAATGGCGTGTGTGTGTGTGTGTGTGTGTGTGTGTGTGTGTGTGTGTGTGTG